>NC_090936.1:838720624-839023654 GCF_040938575.1 Ambystoma mexicanum
CGCTCATGCCCCGTGTCTCCCTCCTTTCAGCCCAATCCCCCGCTCATGCCCTGTGACTCCCATCTTTCCCCCACCCCGGGCTCATGCCTTGTGTCTCCCTCTCCCCCCATCCCCCGCTCATGCCCTGTGTCTCCCTTCTTCCTCCCCCACTCCCCGCTCATGCCCCGTGTCTTCCATCTTCCCCCTCCCCACCCCCCACTCATGCCCTGTGTCTCCCTTCTTCCCAACACCCCCCGCTCATGCACCGTGTCTTCCCCTTCCCCCACCACCCCCTGCTCATGCCCCGTGTCTCCCTTCTTTCTCCCCCACCCCCGCTCATGCCCTGTGTCTTCCTTCTTCCCCCCGCCCCCCGCTCATGCCCCGTGTCTCACTATGTCCCCCCACCCCCGCTCATGCCCCGTGTCTCCCTTCTTCCACCACACCCCCCACTCATGCCCCGTGTCTTCCTTCTCCCCCCCACTCCCGCTCATGCCCCGTGTCTTCCTTCTCCCCTCCCACCCCCCGCTCATGCCCCGTGTCTCCCTTCTTCCCCCCCAGCCCCCACTCATGACCCGTGTCTTCCCCTTCCCCCACCACCCCCCCTCATGCCCTGTGTCTCCTTTCTTCCACCCCACCTCCGCTCATGCCCCGTGTCTTCCCCTTCCCCAACCACCCCCCGCTCATGCCTCGTGTCTCTCTTCTTTCCCCCCACCCCCGCTCATGCCCTGTGTCTCCCTTCTTCCCCCCACCCCCGCTCATGCCCCGTGTCTTCCTTCTCCCCACACCTCGCTCATGCCCCGTGTCTCCCTTCTTCCCCCATCCCCCGTTCATGCCCCGTGTCTCCCTTCTTCCCCCACCCCCGTTCATGCCCCGTGTCTCCCTTCTTCCCCCCACCCCCTGCTCGTGTCCCGTGTCTCCCTTCTTTTCCCTCCCCACCCCCCGCTTATGCCCAGTGTCTCCCTTCTTCCCCCCCACCCATTGCTCATGCCCCGTGTCTCCCTTCTTCCCCCCCACCCACCACTCGTGCCGCGTGTCTCCTTTCTTCAACCCCCACCACCCGTTCATGCCCTGTGTCTCCCTTTTTTCTCCCCTACCCCCGCTCATGCCCTGTGTCTCCCATCTCTCCCCCCCACCCCCGACTCAGGCCCTGTGTCTCCCTTCTTAAGCCCCCCACACCACGCTCATGCCCCGTGTCTCCCTTCTTTCCACCCCCACCCCCTGCTGATGCCCCGTGTCTCCCTCCTGTACCCCCCACCCCCCGCTCATGCCCCGTGTCTCCCTCCTTTCAGCCCAATCCCCCGCTCATGCCCTGTGACTCCCATCTTTCCCCCACCCCGGGCTCATGCCTTGTGTCTCCCTCTCCCCCCATCCCCCGCTCATGCCCTGTGTTTCCCTTCTTCCTCCCCCACTCCCCGCTCATGCCCCGTGTCTTCCATCTTCCCCCTCCCCACCCCCCACTCATGCCCTGTGTCTCCCTTCTTCCCAACACCCCCCGCTCATGCACCGTGTCTTCCCCTTCCCCCACCACCCCCTGCTCATGCCCCGTGTCTCCCTTCTTTCTCCCCCACCCCCGCTCATGCCCTGTGTCTTCCTTCTTCCCCCCGCCCCCCGCTCATGCCCCGTGTCTCACTATGTCCCCCCACCCCCGTTCATGCCCCGTGTCTCCCTTCTTCCCCCCACCCGCCGCTCAAGCCCCGTGTCTCCCTTCTTCCCACCCACCCCCGCTCATGCCCCGTGTCTCCCTTCTTCCTACCCCACCCTTTGCTCATGCCCCGTGTCTTCCTTCTTCCCCACCCCCTGCTCATGCCGCGTGTCTGCCTTTTCCCTCCTCACCCCCCCGTTCATGCCCCGTGTCACCCTTTTTTCCCCCCACCCCCGCTCATGCCCCGTGTCTTCCCTTTCCCTCACCACCCTCCCTCATGCCCTGTGTCTCCCTTCTTCCACCCCACCTCCGCTCATGCCCCGTGTCTTCCCCTTCCCCAACCACCCCCCGCTCATGCCTCGTGTCTCTCTTCTTTCCCCCCCGCCCCCGCTCATGCCCTGTGTCTCCCTTCTTCCCCCCACCCCCCGCTCATGCCCCGTGTCTTCCTTCTCCCCCCACCTCCGCTCATGCCCCGTGTCTCCCTTCTTCCCCCATCCCCCGTTCATGCCCCGTGTCTCCTTTCTTCCCCCCCACCTCCCGCTCATGCCCCATGTCTCGGCCCCACCCCCCGCTCATGCCCCGTGTCTCCCTTTTTCCCCCCACCCCCGTTCATGCCCCGTGTCTCCCTTCTTCCCCCCACCCACTGTTCATGCCCCGTGTCTTCCTTCTTCCGCTCACCCCCCTGCTCATGCCCGTGTCTCCCTTCTTCCCCCCACCCCCCGCTCATGCCCTGTGTCTCTCTTCTTCCTCCCCCACTCCCCGCTCATGTCCCGTGTCTTCCATCTTCCCCCCTCCTCACCCCCCACACATGCCCCGTGTCTCCCTTCTTCCCAACACCCCCCCTCATGCCCCGGGTCTTCCCCTTCCCCCACCACCCCACGCTCATGCCCCGTATCTCCCTTCTTTCCCCCCCACCCCCGCTTATGCCCTGTGTCTTCCTTCTCCCCCCAACCCCCGCTCATGCCCCGTGTCTCCCTTCTCCCCCCACCCCCTGTTCATGCCCAGTGTCTCCCTTATTCCCCCCAACCCCCGCTCATGCCCCGTGTCTCCCTTTGTCCCCCCCACCCCCTGTTCATGCCCCGTGTCTCCCTTCTTCTCCCCACCCCCCGCTCATGCCCTGTCTCTCCCTTCTTCCCCCCCACCCCCCGCTCATGCCCCGTGTCTCCCTTCTTCCCACCCCACCCCTTGCTCATGCCACGTGTCTCCCTTCTTCCCCCACCCCCTGCTCATGACGCGTGTCTCCCTTCTCCCCACCCCCCGTTCATGCCCCGTGTCTCCCTTCTTTCCCCTCCACCCCCCGCTCATGCCCCATGTCTCCCATCTTTCCATCCACCCCCCGCTCATGCCCCGTGTCTCCCTTCTTTCCCCCCACCCCCCGCTCATGCCCCGGGTCTCCCTTCTTTCCATCCCCACCCCCCGCTCATTGCCTGTGTCTCCATCCTGTACCCCCCACCCCCCGTTCATGCCCCGTATTTTCCTTCTTCCCCCCGCTCATGCCCCGTGTCTCCCTTCTTCCCCCCCACCCCCCTATCATGCCCCGTGTCTCCCCTCTTCCCTCCCACTGCCTGCTCATGCCCTGTGTCTGCCCTGTTCTCCCCGCCCCCGCTCATGCCCCGTATCTCCCTCCTGTACCTCCCACCCCGCTCTTGCCCCGTGTCTCCTTCCTGTACCCCCTGCCCCCGCTCATGCTCCGTGTCTCCCTGCTTCCCCCCACCCCCCCGCTCATGCCCCGTGTCTTCCTTCTTCCCCCCAGCCCCCGCTCATGCACCGTGTCTCCCTTCTTCCCCCACCCCTCGCTCATGCCCTGTGTCTCCCTTCTCCCCCCCACCCCCCACTCATGCCCCATGTCTCCCTTCTTTCCACCCCTACACCCCGCTCATGCCCCGTGTGTTCCTTCTTCCCCCCCACACCCTGCTCATGGCCCGTGTCTTCCTTCTCCTCCCCCACCCCCCGCTCATGCCCCATGTCTCCCTTCTTTCTCCCCCACCCCCCGCTCATGCCCCATGTCTCCCTTCTTTTCCCCCCACCCCCTCTCATGCCCCGTGTCTCTCTTCTTTCCCCCCACCGCCCGCTCTTGCACCATGTCTCCATTCTTTCCCCCCCGCTCATGCTCCATGTCTCCCTTCTTTTCCCCACACCCCCCCGCTCATGCCCCGTGTCTCCCTTCTCCCCCCCACCCCCGCTCATGCCCCGTGTCTCCCTTCTCCCTCCCACCCCCCTGCTCATGCCCGTGTCTCCCTTCTTTCCACCCCCCACCCCCCGCTCATGCCCTGTGTCTTCCTTCTCCCCCATCCCCCCTCATGCCCGTGTATCCCTTCTTTCCACCCCCCACCCCCGCTCATGCCCTGTGTCTTCCTTCTCCCTCGTCACCCGCTCATGCCCCGTGTCTCCCTTCTCCCCAACCCCCGCTCATTCCCCGTGTCTCCCTTCTTCCTCCCCCCACCCCCGATCATGCCCCGTGTCTCTCTTCTTCCTTCCCCACACCCCGCTCATGCCCCGTATCTTCCCTGTTCCCTCCAACCCTCGCTCATGCCCTGTGTTTCCCTCCTGTAACCCCCTACCCCCCGTTCATGCCCCGTGTCTCCCTCCTGTACCCCCCACCCCCGCTCATGCCCCGTGTTTCCCTTCTTCCCCCCATCCCCCGCTAATGCCCTGTGTCTCCCTTCTTCCCCCCACCCTCTGCTCATGCCCCGTGTCTTCCTTCTTTCCGCCGCCCACCCCCCGCTCATGCCCTGTGTCTCCCTTCTTCCCCCCCACCCCCCGCTCATGCCCTGTGTCTCCCTTCTTACCCCCCCACCCCCTGCTCATGTCCCGTGTCTCCCTTCTTTCCACCCCACCCCCTGCTCATGCCCCGTGTCTTCCTTCTTCCCCCGCACCCCCCTGCTCATGCCCGTGTCTCCCTTCTTCCCCCCACCCCCCGCTCATGCCCTGTGTCTCCCTTCTCCCCCCATCCCCCGCTCATGCCCCGTGTCTCCCTTCTTCCCGCCCACCCCCCGCTCATGCCCCATGTCTCCCTTCTTCCCCCCACCCCCTGCTCATGCCCTGTGTCTCCCTTCTTCCCCCCACCCCTCGCTCATGCCCCATGTCTCCCTTCTTCCCCCCAGCCCCCGCTCATGCCCTGTGTCTTCCTTCTTTCACCCGACCCCCCGTTCATGCCCCGTGTCTCCCTTCTCTCCCCCCCGCTCATGCCCTGTGTCTCCCTTCTTCCCCCCACCCCCCGCTCATGCCCGTGTCTTCCTTTTTCCCTCCCACACCCCACTCATGCCCCGTTTCTCCCTTCGCCCCCCCACCCCCCGCTCATGCCCGGTGTCTTCCTTCTTTCCCCCGCCCACTCCTCGCTCATGCCCTGTTTCTCCCTTCTTCCCCCCCACCCCCCGCTCATGCCCCGTGTCTCCCTTCTTACCCCACCACCCCCTGCTCATGCCCCGTGTCTCCCTTCTTTCCACCCCCACCCCCTGCTCATGCCCCGTGTCTTCCTTCTTCCTCCCCACACGCCTGCTCATGCCCATGTCTCCCTTCTTCCCCCCCACTGCCGCTCATGCCCCGTGTCCCCCTTCTCCCCCCATCCCCCGCTCATGCCCCGTGTCTCCCTTCTTCCCCCCACCCCCCGCTCATGCCCTGTGTCTCCCTTCTTCCCCCCACCCCCCGCTCATGCCCTGTGTCTTCCTTCGTTCCCCCCACCCCCCGTTCATGCCCCGTGTCTCCCTTCTTTCCCCCCGCTCATGGCCAGTGTCTCACTTCTTTCCTTCTAACCCCCGCTCATGTCCCGTGTCTCCCTTCTTACCCCCCAGCCCCCCACCATGCCCCGTGTTTCCCTTCTCCCCCCCGCTCATGTCCCGTGTCTCCCTTCTTTCCCCCCACCCCCCGCTCATGCCCCGTGTCTCCCTTCTTCCCACTCCCGCTCATGCCCCGTGTCTCCCTTCTTCCCACCCCACCCCCGCTCATTCCCCGTGTCTCCCTTCTTTCCCCCGCTCATGCCCCGTGTCTCCCTTCTTTTCCCCCCACCCCTTGCTCATGCCCTGTGTCTCCCTTCTTTCCCCCCCACCCCTCGCTCATGCCCTGTGTCTCCCTTCTTTCCCCTCCACCCTTGCTCATGCCGTGTCTTCCTTTTTCCCTCCCACACCCTGCTCATGCCCCGTTTCTCCCTTCTTTCTCCCCCACCCACGCTCATGCCCCGTATCTGCCCTGTTGGAACAGGGCAGACAAGGGGCATGAGCGGGGGTGGGGGCCCCACCTTGCCCTACCCCTGCTCATGCCCCGTGTCTCTCCTGTTCACACCCACCCCCGCTCATGCTCCATGTCTGTCTCCCTCCTTTTCCCCCGAACATGGCCCGTGTCTCCTCTGTTCACCCCCACCCCCCGCTCATGCCCTGTGTCTCCCTTCTTCCCCCCACCCCCCGCTCATGCCCGTGTCTTCCTTTTTCCCTCCCACACCCCACTCATGCCCCATTTCTCCCTTCGCCCCCCCACCCCCCGCTCATGCCCCGTGTCTTCCTTCTTTCCCCCGCCCACTCCTCGCTCATGCCCTGTGTCTCCCTTCTTCCCCCCCACCCCCCGCTCATGCCCCGTGTCTCCCTTCTTACCCCACCACCCCCTGCTCATGCCCCGTGTCTCCCTTCTTTCCACCCCCACCCCCTGCTCATGCCCCGTGTCTTCCTTCTTCCTCCCCACCCGCCCGCTCATGCCCGTGTCTCCCTTCTTCCCCCCCACTGCCGCTCATGCCCCGTGTCCCCCTTCTCCCCCCATCCCCCGCTCATGCCCCGTGTCTCCCTTCTTCCCCCCACCCCCCGCTCATGCCCTGTGTCTCCCTTCTTCCCCCCAACCTCCGCTCATGCCCTGTGTCTTCCTTCGTTCCCCCCACCCCCCGTTCATGCCCCGTGTCTCCCTTCTTTCCCCCCCGCTCATGGCCAGTGTCTCACTTCTTTCCTTCTAACCCCCGCTCATGTCCCGTGTCTCCCTTCTTACCCCCCAACCCCCCACTCATGCCCCGTGTTTCCCTTCTCCCCCCCGCTCATGTCCCGTGTCTCCCTTCTTTCCCCCCACCCCCCGTTCATGCCCCGTGTCTCCCTTCTTCCCACTCCCGCTCATGCCCCGTGTCTCCCTTCTTCCCACCCCACCCCCCACTCATTCCCCGTGTCTCCCTTCTTTCCCCCCGCTCATGCCCCGTGTCTCCCTTCTTTTCCCCCCACCCCTTGCTCATGCCCTGTGTCTCCCTTCTTTCCCCCCCACCCCTCGCTCATGCCCTGTGTCTCTCTTCTTTCCCCTCCACCCTTGCTCATGCCGTGTCTTCCTTTTTCCCTCCCACACCCTGCTCATGCCCCGTTTCTCCCTTCTTTCTCCCCCACCCACGCTCATGCCCCGTATCTGCCCTGTTGGAACAGGGCAGACAAGGGGCATGAGCGGGGGTGGGGGCCCCACCTTGCCCTACCCCTGCTCATGCCCTGTGTCTCTCCTGTTCACACGCACCCCCGCTCATGCTCCATGTCTGTCTCCCTCCTTTTCCCCGATCATGGCCCGTGTCTCCTCTGTTCACCCCCACCCACCGCTCATGCCCCGTGTCTCCCTTCTATCCCCCCCACTCATGGCCAGTGTCTCACTTCTTTCCTCCCAACCCCCGCTCATGCCTCGTGTCTCCGTTCTTTCCCCCCCACCCCCTGCTCATGCCCTGTGTCTCCCTTCTTCCCCCCCACCCCTCGCTCATGCCCCATGTCTCCCTTCTTCCCCCCCACCCCCCGCTCATGCCCTTTGTCTTCCTTCTTTCCCCCCACCCCCCGTTCATGCCCCGTGTCTCCCTTCTATCCCCCCGCTCATGGCCAGTGTCTCACTTCTTTCCTCCCAACCCCCGCTCATGCCTCGTGTCTCCGTTCTTTCCCCCCCACCCCCTGCTCATGCCCTGTGTCTCCCTTCTTCCCCCCCACCCCTCGCTCATGCCCCATGTCTCCCTTCTTCCCCCCCACACCCCGCTCATGCCCTGTGTCTTCCTTCTTTCCCCCCACACCCCGTTCATGCCCCGTGTCTCCCTTCTATCCCCCCCGCTCATGGCCAGTGTCTCACTTCTTTCCTCCCAACCCCCGCTCATGCCCCGTGTCTCCCTACTTTCCCCCCCACCCCCTGCTCATGCCCTGTGTCTCCCTTCTTCCCCCCCACCCCTCGATCATGCCCTATGTCTCCCTTCTTTCCCCCCACCCCCGCTCATGCCTGTGTCTTCCTTTTTCCCTCCCACACCCCGCTCATGCCCCGTTTCTCCCTTCGCCCCCCACCCCCCGCTCATGCCCCATGTCTTCCTTCTTTCCCCCGCCCACTCCCCGCTCATGCCCTGTATCTCCCTTCTTCCCCCCACCCCCCGCTCATGCCTCGTGTCTCCCTTCTTACCCCCCCACCCCCTGCTCATGCACCGTGTCTCCCTTCTTTCCACCCCCACCCCCTGCTCATGCCCCGTGTCTTCCTTCTACCTCCCCACCCCCGCTCATGCCCGTGTCTCCCTTCTTCCCCCCACCACTGCTCATGCCCCGTGTCCCCCTTCTTCCCCCCATCCCCCGCTCTTGCCCCGTGTCTCCCTTCTTCCCCCACCCCCCGCTCATGCCCTGTGTCTCCCTTCTTCCCCCCACCCCCGCTCATGCCCTGTGTCTTCCTTCTTTCCCCCCACCCCCCGTTCATGCCTCGTGTCTCCCTTCTTTCCCCCCGCTCATGGCCAGTGTCTCACTTCTTTCCTCCTAACCCCCGCTCATGCCCTGTGTCTCCCTTCTTACCCCCCCACCCCCCACTCATGCCCCATGTTTCCCTTCTCGCCCCCCGCTCATGTCCTGTGTCTCCCTTCTTTCCCCCCACCCCCCGCTCATGCCCGTGTCTCCCTCCTGTACCCCCCACCCCCTGCTCATGCCCTGTGTCTCCCTCCTTTCCCCCACACCCCCCGCTCATGCCCTGTGACTCCCATCTTTCCCCCCAACCCCCGCTCATGCCCCGTGTCTCCCTCACCCCCATCCCCGCTCATGCCCTGTGTCTCCCTTCTTCCTCCCCCACTCCCCGCGCATGCCCCGTGTCTTTCATCTTCCCCCTCCCCACCCCCCACTCAAGCCCTGTGTCTCCCTTCTTCCCAACACCCCCCGCTCATGCCCTGTGTCTTCCCCTTTCCCCACCACCCCCCGCTCATGCCCCGTGTCTCCCTTCTTTCTCCCCCACTCCCCGCTCATGCCCTGTGTCTTCCTTCTTCCCCCCACCCCCCGCTCATGCCCCATGTCTCACTTTGTCCCCCCCACCCCCGTTCATGCCCCGTGTCTCCCTTCTTCCCCCCACCCGCCGCTCATGCCCCGTGTCTCCCTTCTTCCCACCCACCCACGTTCTTGCCCCGTGTCTCCCTTCTTCCCACCCCACCCCTTGCTCATACCCCGTGTCTCCCTTCTTCCCCACCCCCTGCTCATGCCGCATGTCTCCTTTCTCCCTCCTCATCCCCCCGTTCATGCCCCGTGTCTCCCTTTTTTCCCCCCACCCCCCGCTCATGCCCGTGTCTCCCTTCTTCCCCCCACCCCCGTTCATGCCCCGTGTCTCCCTTCTTCCACCCACCCCCCGCTCAAGCCCCATGTCTCCCTTCTTTCCCCCCCATCCCCCACTCATGCCCCGTGTCTCCCTTCTTCCACCCACCCCTTGCTCATGCCCCGTGTCTCCCTTCTTCCCCCACCCCCCACTCATGCCGCGTGTCTCCTTTCTTCACCCCCACCCCCCGTTCATGCCCGTGTCTCCTTCTTTCTCCCCCACCCCCCTCTCATGCCCCGGATCTCCCATCTCTCCCCCCCACCCCCTGAACCAGCCCCGTGTCTCCCTTCTTAAGCCCCCCACACCCCGCTCATGCCCCGTGTCTCCCTTGTTTCCACCCCCACCCCCCGCTCATGCCCAGTGTCTCCCTCCTGTACCCCCCACCATCCGCTCACACCCCGTGTCTCCCTCCTTTGCCCCCTCCCCCTGCTCATGCCCCGTGACTCCCATCTTTCCCCCACCCCCCGCTCATGCCCTGTGTCTCCCTTCTCCCCCCACCCCACGCTCATGCCCTGTGTCTCTCTTCTTCCTCCCCCACTCCCCGCTCATGCCCCGTGACTTCCATCGTCCCCCCTCCCCACCCCCCACACATGCCCTGTGTCTCCCTTCTTCCCAACACCCCCCGCTCATGCCCCCTGTCTTCCCCTTCCCCCACCACCCCACGCTCATGCCCCGTGTCTCCCTTCTTTCCCCCCCACCCGTCCGCTTATGCCCCGTGTCTTCCTTCTCCCCCCCAACCCCCGCTCATGCCCCGTGTCTCCCTTCTCCCCCCCACCCCCTGTTCATGCCCAGTGTCTCCCTTCTTCCCCCCACCCCCCGCTCATGCCCCGTGTCTCCCTTTGTCCCCCCCAACCCCCTCTCATGCCCCGTGTCTCCCTTCTTCCCACCCCAACCCTTGCTCATGCCACGTGTCTCCCTTCTTCCCCCACCCCCTGCTCATGACGCGTGTCTCCCTTCTCCCCCACCCCCCGCTCATGCCCCATGTCTCGCATCTTTCCCCCCACCCCCGCTCATGCCCCGTGTCTCCCTTCTTTCCCCCCACCCCCCGCTCATGCCCCGGGTCTCCCTTCTTTCCACCCCCACCCCCCGCTTATTGCCTGTGTCTCCCTCCTGTACCCCCCACCTCCCGCTCATGCCCCGTATTTTCCTTCTTCCCCCGCTCATGCCCCGTGTCTCCCTTCTTCCCCCCCACCCCCCTATCATGCCCCGTGTCTCCCCTCTTACCTCCCACCGCCTGCTCATGACCTAAGTCTGCCCTGTTCCCCCCGCCCCCGCTCATGCCCCGTATCTCCCTCCTGTACCTCCCACCCCGCTCTTGCCCCGTGTCTCCCTCCTGTACCCCCTGCCCCCGCTCATGCCCCGTGTCTCCCTGCTTCCCCCCCACCCCCCTGCTCATGCCCCGTGTCTTCCTTCTTCCCCCCCACCCCCCGCTCATGCACCATGTCTCCCTTCTTCCCCCCCACCCCTCGCTCATGCCCTGTGTCTCCCTTCTCCCCCCCACCCCCCACTCATGCCCCATGTCTCCGTTCTTTCCACCCCCACCCCCCGCTCATGCCCCGTGTCTTCCTTCTCCCCCCACCCCCGCTCATGCCCCATGTCTCCCTTCTTCCCCCCCAAACCCCGCTCATGCCCCATGTCTCCCTTCTCTTCCCACCACCCCCTGCTTATGCCCCGTGTCTCCCTTCTTTCCCCCACCCCCCGCTCATGCACCATGTCTCCATTGTTTCCCCCCCGCTCATGCACCATGTCTCCCTTCTTTTCCCCCCACCCACCGCTCATGCCCCGTGTCTCCCTTCTCCCCCCTACCCCCCTGCTCATGCCCGTGTCTCCCTTCTTACCACCCCCCACCCTCCGCTCATGCCCTGTGTCTTCCTTCTCCCCCATCCCCCCTCATGCCCCGTGTATCCCTTCTTTTCACCCCCCGCTCATGCCCTGTGTCTTCCTTCTCTCTCGTCACCTGCTCATGCCCCGTGTCTCCCTTCTCCCCCAACCCCCGCTCATTCCCCGTGTCTCCCTTCTTCCTCCCCCACCCCCGATCATGCCCCGTGTCTCTCTTCTTCCTCCCCCACACCCTGCTCATGCCCGTATCTGCCCTGTTCCCCCCAACCCTCGCTCATGCCATGTGTTTCCCTCCTGTAACCCCCACCCCCACTCATGCCCCGTGTTTCCCTTCTTCCCCCCATCCCCCGCTAATGCCCCGTGTCTCCCTTCTTCCCACCACCCCCTGCTCATGCCCCGTGTCTTCCTTCTTTCCCCCGCCCACCCCCCGCTCATGCCCTGTGTCTCCCTTCTTCCCCCCCACCCCCCGCTCATGCCCTGTGTCTCCCTTCTTACCCCCCCACCCCCTGCTCATGCCCCGTGTCTCCCTTCTTTCCACCCCCACCCCCTGCTCATGCCCTGTGTCTTCCTTCTTCCCCCCCACCCCCCCTGCTCATGCCCGTGTCTCCCTTCCTCCCCCCACCCCCTGCTCATGCCCTGTGTCTCCCTTCTCCCCCCATCCCCCGCTCATGCCCCGTGTCTCCCTTCTTCTCGCCCACCCCCCTATCATGCCCCATGTCTCCCTTCTTCCCCCCCACCCCCCGCTCATGCCCTGTGTCTTCCTTCTTTCCCCCCACCCCCGTTCATGCCCAGTGTCTCCCTTCTATCCCCCCCACTCATGGCCAGTGTCTCACTTCTTTCCTCCCAACCCCCGCTCATGCCCCGTGTCTCCCTTCTTTCCACCCCCACCCCGTGCTCATGCCCCGTGTTTTCCTTCTTTCCTTCTTCCTCCCCACCCCCCGCTCATGCCCGTGTCTCCCTTCTTCCCCCCACCGCCGCTCATGCCCCGCGTCCCCCTTCTTCCCCCCATCCCCCGCTCATGCCCCGTGTCTCCCTTCTTCCCCCCACCCCCCGCTCATGCCCTGTGTCTCCCTTCTTCCCCCCACCCCCCGCTCATGCCCTGTGTCTTCCTTCTTTCCCCCCACCCGCCGTTCATGCCCCGTGCCTCCCTTCTTTCCCCCCCGCTCATGGCCAGTGTCTCACTTCTTTCCTCCTAACCCCCGCTCATGCCCCGTGTCTCCCTTCTTACCCCCCCACCCCCCACTCATGCCCCGTGTTTCCCTTCTCCCCCCCGCTCATGTCCCGTGTCTCCCTTCTTTCCCCCCACCCCCCGCTCATGCCCCGTGTCTCCCTTCTTCCCACTCCCGCTCATGCCCCGTGTCTCCCTTCTTCCCACCCCACCCCCCGCTCATTCCCCGTGTCTCCCTTATTTCCCCCCGCTCATGCCCCGTGTCTCCCTTCTTTCCCCCCCACCCCTCGCTCATGCCCTGTGTCTCCCTTCTTTCCCCTCCACCCTTGCTCATGCCCGTGTCTTCCTTTTTCCCTCCCACACCCCGCTCATGCCCCGTTTCTCCCTTCTTTCTCCCCCACCCACGCTCATGACCCGTATTTGCCCTGTTGGAACAGGGCAGACAAGGGGCATGAGCAGGGGTGGGGGCCCCACCTTGCCCTACCCCTGCTCATGCCCCGTGTCTCTCCTGTTCACCCCCACCCCCGCTCATGCTCCATGTCTGTCTCCCTACTTTTCCCCCCGATCATGGCCCGTGTCTCCTCTGTTCACCCCCACCCCCGCTCATGCCCTGTGTCTCCCTTCTATCCCCCCCGCTCATGGCCAGTGTCTCACTTCTTTCCTCCCAACCCCCGCTCATGCCCCGTGTCTCCCTACTTTCCCCCCCACCCCCTGCTCATGCCCTGTGTATCCCTTCTTCCCCCCCACCCCTCGCTCATGCCCTGTGTCTCCCTTCTTTCCCCCCCGCTCATGCCCGTGTCTTCCTTTTTCCCTCCCACACCCCGCTCATGACCCGTTTCTCCCTTCGCCCCCCCACCCCCCTCTCATGCCTCGTGTCTTCCTTCTTTCCCCCGCCCACTCCCCGCTCATGCCCTGTGTCTCCCTTCTTCCCCCCCACCCCCCGCTCATGCCCCGTGTCTCCCTTCTTACCCCCCCAACCCCTGCTCATGCGCCGTGTCTCCCTTCTTTCCACCCCCACCCCCTGCTCATGCCCCGTGTCTTCCTTCTACCTCCCCACCCCCCCGCTCATGCCCGTGTCTCCCTTCTCCCCCCCACCGCTGCTCATGCCCCGTGTCCCCCTTCTTCCCCCCATCCCCCGCTCTTGCCCCGTGTCTCCCTTCTTCCCCCGACCCCTCGCTCATGCCCTGTGTCTCCCTTCTTCCCCCCACCCCCCGCTCATGCCCTGTGTCTTCCTTCTTTCCCCCCACCCCCGTTCATGCCCCGTGTCTCCCTTCTTTCCCCCCCGCTCATGGCCAGTGTCTCACTTCTTTCCTCCTAACCCCCGCTCATGGCCCGTGTCTCCCTTCTTACCCCCCCACCCCTCACTCATGCCCCGTGTTTCCCTTCTCCCCCCCGCTCATGTCCCGTGTCTCCCTTCTTTCCCCCCACCCCCGCTCATGCCCCGTGTCTCCCTTCTTCCCACCCCACCCCCGCTCATTCCCTGTGTCTCCCTTCTTTCCCCCCGCTCGTGCCCCGTGTCTCCCTTCATTTCCCCCCACCCCCTGCTCATGCCCTGTGACTCCCTTCTTTCCCCCCCACCCCTCGCTCATGCCCTGTGTCTCCCTTCTTTCCCCTCCACCCTTGCTCATGCCCGTGTCTTCCTTTTTCCCTCCCACACCCCGCTCATGCCCCGTTTCTCCCTTCTATCTCCCCCACCCACGCTCATGCCCCGCATCTGCCCTGTTGGAACAGGGCAGACAAGGGGCATGAGCGGGGGTGGGGGCCCCACCTTGCCCTACCCCCGCTCATGCCCTGTGTCTTCCTTCTTTCCCCCCACACCCCGTTCATGCCCCGTGTCTCCCTTCTATCCCCCCTCTCATGGCCATTGTCTCACTTCTTTCCTCCCAACCCCCGCTCATGCCCAGTGTCTCCCTTCTTTCCTCCCCACCCCCTGCTCATGCCCTGTGTCTCCCTTCTTCCCACCCACCCCTCGCTCATGCCCTGTGTCTCCCTTCTTTTCCCCCCACCCCCCGCTCATGCCCGTGTCTTCCTTTTTCCCTCCCACACCCCGCTCATGCCCCATGTCTCCCTTTGCCCCCCCACCCCCCGCTCATGCCCCGTGTCTCCCTTCTTTCCCCCCCACCCCCTGCTCATGCCCTGTGTCTCCCTTCTCCCCCCCCACCCCTCGCTCATGCCCTGTGTCTCCCTTATTTCCCCCCACCCCCCGCTCATGCCCGTGTCTTCCTTTTTCCCTCCCACACCCCGCTCATGCCCCGTTTCTCCCTTCGCCCCCCCACCCCCCTGCTCATGCCCGTGTCTCCCTTCTTTCCCCCCCACCCCCTGCTCATGCCCTGTGTCTCCCTTCTTCCCCCCACCACTCGCTCATGCCCTGTGTCTCCCTTCTTCCCCCCCACCCCCTGCTCATGCCCCGTGTCTCCCTTCTTACCCCCCCACCCCCTGCTCATGTGCCGTGTCTCCATTCTTTACACCCCCACCCCCTGCTCATGCCCCGTGTCTTCCTTCATCCTCCCCACTGCTGCTCATGCCCCGTGTCCCCCTTCTTCCCCCCATCCCCCGCTCATGCCCCGTGTCTCCCTTCTTCCCCACACCCCCCGCTCATGCCCCGTGTCTCCCTTCTTCCCCCCACCCCCCGCTCATGCCCCTTGTCTCCCTTATTTCCCCCCACCCCCCGTTCATGCCCCGTGTCTCCCTTCTTCCCCCCCGCTCATGGCCAGTGTCTCACTTCTTTCCTCCCAACCCCCGCTCATGTCCCGTGTCTCCCTTCTTTCCCCCCACCCCCTGCTCATGCCCCATGTCTCCCTTCTTCCCACTCCCGCTCATGCCCCGTGTCTCCCTTCTTCCCACCCCACCCCCCGCTCATTCCCCATGTATCCCTTCTTTCCCCCCGCTCATGCCCCGTGTATCCCTTCTTTTCCCCCACCCCCTGCTCATGCCCTGTGTCTCCCTTCTTTCCCCCCACCCCTCGCTCATGCCCTGTGTCTCCCTTCTTTCGACTTCACCCTTGCTCATGCCCGTGTCTTCCTTTTTCCCTCCCACACCCCGCTCATGCCCCGTTTCTCCCTTCTTTCTCCCCCACCCACGCTCATGCGCCGTATCTGCCCTGTTGGAACAGGGCAGACAAGGGGCATGAGCGGGGGTGGGGGCCCCACCTTGCCCTACCCCTGCTCATGCCCCGTGTCTCTCCTGTTCACCCCCACCCCCGCTCATGCTCCATGTCTGTCTCCCTCCTTTTCCCCCCGATCATGGCCCGTGTCTCCTCTGTTCACCCCCACCCCCCGCTCATGCCCTGTGTCTCCCTTCTTCCCCCCCACCCCCTTCTCATGCCCTGTGTCTCCCTTCTTTCCACCCCCCGCTCATGCCCCGTGTCTCCTTTCTTTCCCGCTCATGCCCCGTGTCTCTCTTCTTTCCCGCTCATGCCCCGTGTCTACCTTCTTTCCACCCCCCGCTCATGCCCCTTGTCTCCCTTCTTTCCCCCACCCCCTGCTCATGCCCTGTGTCTCCCTTCTTTCCCCGCCCGCTCATGCCCTGTGTCTCCCTTCTTTCCCGCTCATGCCCCGTGTCTCCCTTCTTTCCAACCCCTCTCATGCCCCTTGTCTCCCTTCTTTCCCCCCCACCCCCTGCTCATGCCCTGTGTCTCCCTTCTTTCCACCCCCTGCTCATGCCCCGTGTCTCCCTTCTTTCCCCCCCACCCCCGCTAATGCCCCATGTCTCCCTTCTTCCCCCCCACCCCCCGCTGATGCCCCGTGTCTCCCTTCTTCCCCCCACCCCCCGCTCATGCCCCTTGGCTCCCTTCTTTCCACCCCCTGCTCTTGCCCCGTGTCTCCCTCCTGTACCCCCGTTCATGCCCTGCGTCTCCCTCCTTCTCCCCCACCCCCCCAATCATGCCCTGTGTCTTCCTTCTTTCCCCCCCCATCCCCCGCTCATGCACCATGTCTCCCTTCTTCCCCCCCACCCCCCGCTCATGCCCCGTGTCTTCCTTCTCCTCCCCCACCCCCCGCTCATGCCCCATGTCTCCCTTCTTTTCCCCCCACCCCCCGCTCATGCCCCGTGTCTCCCTTCTTTCCCCCCACCCCCCGCTCATGCCCCGTGTCTCCCTTCTTTCCCCCCAACCCCCTGCTCATGCACCATGTCTCCCTTCTTTCCCCCCCACCCCCCGCTCATGCCCCGTGTCTCCCTTCTCCCTCCCACCCCCCTGCTCATGCCTGTGTCTCCCTTCTTTCCACCCCCCACCCCCCGCTCATGCCCTGTGTCTTCCTTCTCCCTCATCCCCCGCTCATGCCCCGTGTCTCATTCTTTCCACCTCCCACCCCTTGCTCATGCCCTGTGTCTTCCTTCTCCCCCCGCCACCCGCTCATGCCCCGTGTCTCCCTTCTCCCCCACCCCTGATCATGCCCCGTGTCTCCCTTCTTCCCCCCAACCCCCGCTCATTCCCTGTGTCTCCCTTCTTCCTCCCCCCACCCCCCGCTCATGCCCCGTGTCTCTCTTCTTCCTCCCCCACACCCCGCTCATGCCCCGAATCTGCCCTGTTCCCCCCAACCCTCGCTCATGCCCTGTGTCTACCTTCTCCCCCCATCCCCCACTCATGCCCCATGTCTCCCTTCTTTCCACCCCCACCCCCCGCTCATGCCCCGTGTCTTCCTTCTCCCCCCCACCCCCGCTCATGCCCCATGTCTTCCTTCTCCTCCCCTACCCCCCGCTCATGCCCCATGTCTCCCTTCTTTCTCCTCCACCCCCCGCTCATGCCCCATGTCTCCCTTCTTTTCCCCCAACCCCCGCTCATTCCCTGTGTCTCCCTTCTTCCTCCCCCCACCCCCCGCTCATGCCACGTGTCTCTCTGCTTCCTCCCCCACACCCCGCTCATGCCCCGAATCTGCCCTGTTCCCCCCAACCCTCGCTCATGCCCTGTGTCTCCCTTCACCCCCCCATCCCCCACTCATGCCCCATGTCTCCCTTCTTGCCACCTCCACCCCCCGCTCATGCCCCGTGTCTTCCTTCTCCCCCCCACCCCCGCCCATGCCCCGTGTCTTCCTTCTCCTCCCCCACCACCTGCTCATGCCCCATGTCTCCCTTCTTTCTCCTCCACCCCCCGCTCATGCCCCATGTCTCCCTTCTTTTCCCCAAACCCCCTCTCATGCCCCGTGTCTCACTTCTTTCCCCCCACCCCTCGCTCATGCACAATGTCTCCCTTCTTTCCCCTCCACCCCCCGCTCATGCCCCATGTCTTCCTTCTTTTCCCCCCACCCCCCGCTCATGCCCCGTGTCTCCCTTCTTCCCCCCAAGCCACCGCTCATGCACCATGTCTCCCTTCTTTCCCCCCACCACCCGCTCATGCCCCGTGTCTCCCTTCTCCCCCCACCCTCCTGCTCATGCCCGTGTCTCCCTTCTTTCCACCCCCCGCTAATGCCCTGTGTCTTCCTTCTCCCCCATCCCCCGCTCATGCCCCGTGTCTCCCTTCTTTCCACCCCCCACCCCCCGCTCATGCCCTGTGTCTTCCTTCTCCCCCCGTCACCCGCTCATGCCCCGTGTCTCCCTTCTCCCCCCCAACCCCCGCTCATTCCCCGTGTCTCCCTTCTTCCTCCCCCCACCCCCAGCTCATGCCCCGTGTCTCTCTTCTTCCTCCCCCACACCCCGCTCATGCCCCGTATCTGCCCTGTTCCCCCAACCCTCGCTCATGCCCTGCGTCTCCCTCCTGTAACCCCCCACCCCCCGCTCATGCCCCGTGTCTCCCTCCTGCACCCCCCACCCCCACTCATGCCCCGTGTTTCCCTTCTTCCCCCCATCCCCGCTCATGCCCCGTGTCTCCCTTCTTCCCCCTACCCACCGTTCATGCCCCATGTCTCCCTTCTTTCCACCCCCACCCCCTGCTCATGCCCCGTGTCTTCCTTCTTCCCCCCCAGCCCCCCGCTCATGCCCGTGTCTCCCTTCTTTCCTCCCACCCCCCGCTCATGCCCCATGTCTCCCTTCTTCCCCCCATCCCCCGCTCATGCCCCGTGTCTCCCTTATTCCCGCCCACCCCCCGCTCGTGCCCCATGTCTCCCTTCTTCCGCCCCACCCCCCACTCATGCCCAGTGTCTTCCTTCTTTCCCTTCACGCCCTGTTCATGCCCCGTGTCTCCATTCTATCCCCCCCCCGTTCATGGCCAGTGTCTCACTTCTTTCCTCCCAACCCCCGCTCATGCCCCGTGTCTCCCTTCTTACCCCCCACCCCCTGCTCATGCCCCGTGTCTCCCTTCTTCCCCCCACCCCCCGCTCATGTCCCGAGTCTCCCTTCTTTAACCCCACCCCCCGCTCATACCCCGTGTCTCCCTTCTTGCCACCACACTCCACGCTCATGCCCCGTGTCTCCCTTCTTCCCACCCACCCCCCGCTCATGCCCCGTGTCTCCCTTCTTCCCCCACCACCCGCTCATGCCCCGTGTCTCCCTTCTTCCCCCCACCCCCCGCTCATGCCCCGAATCTGCCCTGTTCCCCCCACCCTCCTGCTCATGCCTGTGTCTCCCTTCTTTCCACCCCCCACCCCCTGCTCATGCCCTGTGTCTTCCTTCTTCCCCATCCCCCGCTCATGCCCCGTGTCTCCTTCTTTCCACCTCCCATCCCTCGCTCATGCCCTGTGTCTTCCTTCTCCTCACGCCACCCGCTCATGCCCCGTGTCTCCCTTCACCCCCCACCCCTGCTCATGCCCCGTGTCTCCCTTCTTCCCCCCCAACCCCCGCTCATTCCCCGTGTCTCCCTTCTTCCTCCCCCCACCCCCCGCTCATGCCCCGTGTCTCTCTTCTTCCTCCCCCACACCCCGCTCATGCCCCGAATCTGCCCTGTTCCCCCCAACCCTCGCTCATGCCCTGTGTCTCCCTTCTCCCCCCATCCCCCACTCATGCCCCATGTCTCCCTTCTTTCCACCCCCACCCCCGCTCATGCCCCGTGTCTTCCTTCTCCTCCCCACCCCCGCTCATGCCCCATGTCTTCCTTCTTCCCCCATCCCCTGCTCATGCCCCATGTCTTCCTTCTCCTCCCCCACCTCCCGATCATGCCCCATGTCTCCCTTCTTTCTCCTCCACCCCCCGCTCATGCCCCATGTCTCCCTTCTTTTCCCCAAACCCCCGCTCATGCCCCGTGTCTCCCTTCTTTCCCCCACCCCTCGCTCATGCACAATGTCTCCCTTCTTTCCCCCACCCCCCGTTCATGCCCCGTGTCTCCATTCTATCCCTCCCCGCTCATGGCCAGTGTCTCACTTCTTTCCTCCCAACCCCCACTCATGCCCCGTGTCTCCCTTCTTACCCCCCCACCCCCTGCTCATGCCCGGTGTCTCCCTTCTTACCCCCCACCCCCCGCTCATGTCCCGTGTCTCCCTTCTTTCCCCCCACCCCCTGCTCATACCCCGTGTCTCCCTTCTTCCCACCCCACCCCCGCTCATTCCCCGTGTCTCCCTTCTTGCCCCCCCGCTCATGCCCCGTGTCTCCCTTCTTTTCCCCCCACCCCCTGCTCATGCCCTGTGTCTCCCTTCTTCCCCCCACCGCCCCGCTCATGCCCGTGTCTTCCTTTCTCCCTCCCACACCCCGCTCATGCCCCGTTTCTCCCTTCTCCCCCCCACCCCCGCTCATGCCCCGTGTCTTCCTTCTTTCTGCTGCCCTCCCCCCGCTCATGTCCTGTGTCACCCTTCTTCCCCCCCACCCCCCGCTCATGCCCCGTGTCTCCCTTCTTACCCCCCACCCCCTGCTCATGCTCCATGTCTCCCTTCTTTCCACCCCCACCCCCTGCTCATGCCCTGTGTCTTCCTTCTTCCTCCCCACCCCCCCCGCTCATGCCCGTGTCTCCCTTCTCCCCCCCACCCCTGCTCATGTCCCGTGTCTCCCTTCTTCCACCATCCCCCGCTCATGCCTCGAGTCTCCCTTCTTCACCCCCACTCCCCGCTAATTCTCTGTGTCTCCCTTCTTCCCCCCCACCCCCGCTCATGCCCTGTGTCTTCCTTCTTTCCCCCCACCCCCCGTTCATGCCCTGTGTCTCTCTTCTTTCCCACCCGCTCATGGCCAGTGTCTCACTTCTTTCCTCCACACACCCGCTCATGCCCCGTGTCTCCCATCTTACCCCCCCACCCCCCACTCATGCCCCGTGTCTCCCTTCTTCCCCCCGCTCATGTCCCGTGTCTCCCTTCTTCCCACCCCACTCCCCGCTCATGCCCCGTGTCTCCCTTCTTCCCACCCCACCCCCCGCTCATTCCCCGTGTCTCCCTTCTTCCCCCCGCTCATGCCCCGTGTCTCCCTTCTTTTACCCCCACCCCCTGCTCATGCCCTGTGTCTCCCTTCTTTCCCCCCCACCCCTCGCTCATGCCCTGTGTCTCCCTTCTTTCCCCTCCACCCTTGCTCCTGCCCGTGTCTTCCTTTTTCCCTCACACACCCCTCTCATGCCCCGTTTCTCCCTTCTTCCCCCCCACCCCCTGCTCATGCCCCGTGTCTCCCTTCTTTCCATCCCCCGCTCATGCCCCTTGTCTCCCTTCTTCCCCCCCACCCCCTGCTCATGCCCTGTGTCTCCCTTCTTTCCACCCCCCGCTCATGCCCTGTGTCTCCCTTCTTTCCCGCTCATGCCCCGTGTCTCCCTTCTTTCCGCCCCCCGCTCATGCCCCTTGTCTCCCTTCTTTCCCCCCACCCCCTGCTCATGCCCTGGGTCTCCCTTCTTTCCACCCCCGCTCATGCCCCGTGTCTCCCATCTTTTCTCCCACCCCCCGCTAAAGCCTCATGTCTCCCTTCTTCCCCCCAACCCCCCACTGATTCCCCGTGTCTCCCTTCTTCCCCCCACCCCCCGCTCATGCCCAGTGGCTCCCTTCTTTCCACCCGCTGCCCCGTGTCTCCCTTCTTCCCCCCCTACCCCCCGCTCGAGCCCCGTGTCTCCCTTCTTTCCCCCCACCCCCTGATCATGCCCCATGTCTTCCTTTTCCCCCCATCCCCCGCTCAAGCCCCGTGTCTCCCTTCTTCCCCCCCACCCCCGCTCATGCCCTGTGTCTTCCTTCTTTCCCCCACCCCCCGTTCATGCCCCGTGTCTCCCTTCTTTCCCCCCCGCTCATGGCCAGTGTCTCACTTCTTTCACCCCACCCCCTGCTCATGCCCCGAGTCTTCCTTCTTCCCCCCAGCCCCCGCTCATGCCCCGTGTCTCCCTTCTTCCCCCCACCACCCGCTCATGCCCCGTGTCTCCCTTCTTCCCCCCACCCCCCGCTCATGCCCCGTTTCTCCCTTATTTCCCCCCACCCCCGCTCATGCCTAGTGTCTCCCTTCTTTCCCCCCACCCCCCGCTCATGCCCCGTGTCTCCCTCCTGTACCCCCACCCCCGCTCATGCCCCGTGTCTCCCTTCTTTCCCCCCGCGCATGCTCCATGTCTCCCTTCTTCCCCCCCAACCCCGCTCACGCCCCGTGTCTCCCTTCTTCCCCCCCACCCCCCGCTCATGTCCCGTGTCTCCCTTCTTCCCCCCCACCCCCCGCTCAAGCCCCGTGTCTCCCTTCTTCCCCCACCCCCCGCTCATGCCCCTGTGTCTTCCTTCTTTCCCCCCCGCTCATGGCCAGTGTCTCACTTCTTTCCCCCCACCCCCCGCTCATGCCCCGTGTCTCCCTTCTTACCCCCCTGCCCCCCGCTCATGCCCCGTGTCTCCCTTCTTCCCCCCCACACCGGCTCATGTCCCGTGTCTCCCTTCTTCCCCCCATCCCCCGCTCATGCCCTGTGTCTCCCTTCTTCCCACCCCACTCCCCGCTCATGCCCCGTGTCTCCCTTCTTCCCACCCCACCCCCCGTGTCTCCCTTCTTTCCCCCCGCTCATGCCCCGTGTCTCCCTTCTTTCCCCCCCACCCCCCGCTCATGCCCGTGTCTGCCTTTCCCCCCCCCACCCCCCGCTCATGCCCCGTGTCTCCCTTCTTACCCCCCCACCCCCCGCTCATGCCCTGTGTCTCCCTTCTTCCCCCCACCCCCCGCTCATGCCCTGTGTCTCCCTTCTTCCCACCCCACCCCCCGCTCATTCCCCATGTCTCCCTTCTTTCCCCCGCTCATGCCCCGTGTCTCCCTTCTTTCCCCCCCACCCCCTGCTCATGCCCTGTGTCTCCCTTCTTTACCCCCACCCCCCGCTCATGCCCGTGTCTTCCTTTTCCCCCCACACCCTGCTCATGCCCCGTTTCTCCCTTCTTTCCCCCCCACCCCCTGCTCATGCCCCGTGTCTGCCCTGTTGGAACAGGGCAGACACAGGGCATGAGCGGGGGTGGGGGCTCCACCTTGCCCTACCCCCGCTCATGCCCCATGTCTCTCCTGTTCACCCCCACCCCCGCTCATACTCCATGTCTATCTCCCCCCTTTTCCCCACGCTCATGGCCTGTTTCTCCCCTGTTCACCCCCACCTCCCGCTCATGCCCCGTGTCTTCCTTTTCCCCACCCCCGCTCATGCATGCCCCATGTCTTCCTTCTTTCCCCCCCCACCCCCCGCTCATGCCCCGTGTCTCCCTTCTTCCCCCACCACCCGCTCATGCCCCATGTCTCCCTTTTCTCCCCACCCCCCGCTCATGCCCCGTGTCTACCTTATTTCCCCCCCACTCCCCGCTCATGCCCCGTGTCTTCCTTCTCCCCCCATCCCCTGCTCATGCCCCGTGTCTCCCTTCTTTCCACCCCCCACCCCTGCTCATGCCCTGTGTCTTCCTTCTCCCCCGTCACCCGCTCATGCCCCGTGTATCCCTTCTCCCCCCACCCCTGCTCATGCCCCGTGTCTCCCTTCTTCCCCCAACCCCCGCTCATTCCCCGTGTCTCCCTTCTACCTCCCCCCACCCCCCGCTCATGCCCCGTGTCTCTCTTCTTCCTCCCCCACACCCCGCTCATGCCCCGTATCTGCCCTGTTCCCCCCAACCCTCGCTCATGTCCTGTGTCTCCCTCCTGTACCCCCCACCCCCGCTCATGCCCCGTGTTTCCCTTCTTCCCCCCATCCCCGCTCATGCCCTGTGTCTCCCTTCTTCCCCCCACCCCCCGTTCATGCCCCGTGTCTCCCTTCTTTCCACCCCCACCCCCTGCTCATGCCCTGTGTCTTCCTTCTTCCCCCCACCCCCCTGCTCATGCCCGTGTCTCCCTTCTTCCCCCCACCCCCCGCTCATGCCCCGTGTCTCCCTTCTTCCCCCCATCCCCCGCTCATGCCTCGTGTCTCCCTTCTTCCCGCCCACCCCCCGCTCATGTCCCATGTCTCCCTTCTTCCCCCCCACCCCCCGCTCATGCACTTTGTCTTCCTTCTTTCCCCCCACCCCCCGTTCATGCCCCGTGTCTCCCTTCTATCCCCCCCGCTCATGGCCAGTGTCTCACTTCTTTCCTCCCAACCCCCGCTCATGCCCCGTGTCTCCCTTCTTACCCCCCACTTCCTGCTCATGCCCCGTGTCTCCCTTCTTCCCCCCACCCCCCGCTCATGTCCCGTGTCTCCCTTCTTTCCCCCCACCCCCCCTCATGCCCCGTGTCTCCCTTCTTGCCACCACACTCCACGCTCATGCCCCGTGTCTCCCTTCTTCCCATCCCACCCCCGCTCATTCCCCGTGTCTCCCTTCTTGCCCCCCGCTCATGCCCTGTGTCTCCCTTCTTTTCCACCCTACCCCCTGCTCATGCCCTGTGTCTCCCTTCTTTCCCCCCACCCCTCCCTCATGCCCTGTGTCTCCCTTCTTTCCCCCCACCGCCCAGCTCATGCCCGTGTCTTCCTTTCTCCCTCCCACACCCCGCTCATGCCCCGTTTCTCCCTTCTCCCCCCCACCCCCACCTCATGCCCCGTGTCTTCCTTCTTTCCGCTGCCCACCCCCCGCTCATGCCCTGTGTCACCCTTCTCCCCCCACCCCCTGCTCATGCCCCGTGTCTCCCTTCTTACCCCCCACCCCCTGCTCATGCTCCATGTCTTCCTTCTTCCTCCAGACCCCCCGCTGATGCCCATGTCTCCCTTCTTCCCCCCCACCCCCGCTCATGCCCTGTGTCTCCCTTCTTCCCCCATCCCCCGCTCATGCCCCGAGTCTCCCTTCTTCCCCCCACCCCCCGCTCATGCCCTGTGTCTCCCTTCTTACCCCCCACCCCCTGCTCATGCCCTGTGTCTTCCTTCTTTCCCCCACCCACCGTTCATGCCCCGTGTCTCCCTTCTTCCCACCCCACCCCCCGCTCATTCCCCATGTCTCCCTTCTTTCCCCCGCTCATGCCCCGTGTCTCCCTTCTTTCCCCCCCACCCCCTGCTCATGCCCTGTGTCTCCCTTCTTTACCCCCACCCCCCGCTCATGCCCGTGTCTTCCTTTTCCCCCCACACCCTGCTCATGCCCCGTTTCTCCCTTCTTTCCCCCCCACCCCCTGCTCATGCCCCGTGTCTGCCCTGTTGGAACAGGGCAGACACAGGGCATGAGCGGGGGTGGGGGCTCCACCTTGCCCTACCCCCGCTCATGCCCCATGTCTCTCCTGTTCACCCCCACCCCCGCTCATACTCCATGTCTATCTCCCCCCTTTTCCCCACGCTCATGGCCTGTTTCTCCCCTGTTCACCCCCACCTCCCGCTCATGCCCCGTGTCTTCCTTTTCCCCACCCCCGCTCATGCATGCCCCATGTCTTCCTTCTTTCCCCCCCCACCCCCCGCTCATGCCCCGTGTCTCCCTTCTTCCCCCACCACCCGCTCATGCCCCATGTCTCCCTTTTCTCCCCACCCCCCGCTCATGCCCCGTGTCTACCTTATTTCCCCCCCACTCCCCGCTCATGCCCCGTGTCTTCCTTCTCCCCCCATCCCCTGCTCATGCCCCGTGTCTCCCTTCTTTCCACCCCCCACCCCTGCTCATGCCCTGTGTCTTCCTTCTCCCCCGTCACCCGCTCATGCCCCGTGTATCCCTTCTCCCCCCACCCCTGCTCATGCCCCGTGTCTCCCTTCTTCCCCCAACCCCCGCTCATTCCCCGTGTCTCCCTTCTACCTCCCCCCACCCCCCGCTCATGCCCCGTGTCTCTCTTCTTCCTCCCCCACACCCCGCTCATGCCCCGTATCTGCCCTGTTCCCCCCAACCCTCGCTCATGCCCTGTGTCTCCCTCCTGTACCCCCCACCCCCGCTCATGCCCCGTGTTTCCCTTCTTCCCCCCATCCCCGCTCATGCCCTGTGTCTCCCTTCTTCCCCCCACCCCCCGTTCATGCCCCGTGTCTCCCTTCTTTCCACCCCCACCCCCTGCTCATGCCCTGTGTCTTCCTTCTTCCCCCCACCCCCCTGCTCATGCCCGTGTCTCCCTTCTTCCCCCCACCCCCCGCTCATGCCCCGTGTCTCCCTTCTTCCCCCCATCCCCCGCTCATGCCTCGTGTCTCCCTTCTTCCCGCCCACCCCCCGCTCATGTCCCATGTCTCCCTTCTTCCCCCCCACCCCCCGCTCATGCACTTTGTCTTCCTTCTTTCCCCCCACCCCCCGTTCATGCCCCGTGTCTCCCTTCTATCCCCCCCGCTCATGGCCAGTGTCTCACTTCTTTCCTCCCAACCCCCGCTCATGCCCCGTGTCTCCCTTCTTACCCCCCACTTCCTGCTCATGCCCCGTGTCTCCCTTCTTCCCCCCACCCCCCGCTCATGTCCCGTGTCTCCCTTCTTTCCCCCCACCCCCCCTCATGCCCCGTGTCTCCCTTCTTGCCACCACACTCCACGCTCATGCCCCGTGTCTCCCTTCTTCCCATCCCACCCCCGCTCATTCCCCGTGTCTCCCTTCTTGCCCCCCGCTCATGCCCTGTGTCTCCCTTCTTTTCCACCCTACCCCCTGCTCATGCCCTGTGTCTCCCTTCTTTCCCCCCACCCCTCCCTCATGCCCTGTGTCTCCCTTCTTTCCCCCCACCGCCCAGCTCATGCCCGTGTCTTCCTTTCTCCCTCCCACACCCCGCTCATGCCCCGTTTCTCCCTTCTCCCCCCCACCCCCACCTCATGCCCCGTGTCTTCCTTCTTTCCGCTGCCCACCCCCCGCTCATGCCCTGTGTCACCCTTCTCCCCCCCACCCCCTGCTCATGCCCCGTGTCTCCCTTCTTACCCCCCACCCCCTGCTCATGCTCCATGTCTTCCTTCTTCCTCCAGACCCCCCGCTGATGCCCATGTCTCCCTTCTTCCCCCCCACCCCCGCTCATGCCCTGTGTCTCCCTTCTTCCCCCATCCCCCGCTCATGCCCCGAGTCTCCCTTCTTCCCCCCACCCCCCGCTCATGCCCTGTGTCTCCCTTCTTACCCCCCACCCCCTGCTCATGCCCTGTGTCTTCCTTCTTTCCCCCACCCACCGTTCATGCCCCGTGTCTCCCTTCTTTCCCACCCGCTCATGGCCAGTGTCTCACTTCTTTCCTCCCAACCCCCGCTCATGCCCCGTGTCTCCCTTCTTACCCGCCCACCCCCCACTCATGCCCCGTGTCTCCCTTCTTCCCCCGCTCATGTCCCGTGTCTCCCTTCTTTCCCCCACCCCCCGCTCATACCCCGTGTCTCCCTTCTTCCCACCCCACTCCCCGCTCATGCCCCGTGTCTCCCTTTTTCCCACCCTACCCCCTGCTCATTCCCCGTGTCTCCCTTCTTTCCCCCGCTCATGCCCCGTGTCTCCCTTCTTTTCCCCCCACCCCCTGCTCATGCCTTGTGTCTCCCTTCTTCCCCCACCCCTCGCTCATGCCCTGTGTCTCCCTTCTTTCCCCTCCACCCTTGCTCATGCCCGTGTCTTCCTTTTTCCCTCCCACACCCCGCTCATGCCCCGTTTCTCCCTTCTTTCTCCCCCGCCCATGCCCCGTATCTGCCCTGTTGGAACAGGGCAGACACGGGGCATGAGCGGGGGTGGGGGCCCCACCTTGGCCTACCCCTGCTCATGCCCCGTGTCTCTCCTGTTCACCCCCACCCCCGCTCATGCTCCATGTCTGTCTCCCTCCTTTTCCCCCGCTCATGGCCCATGTCTCCTCTGTTCTCCCCCACCACCCGCTCATGCCCCGTTTCTCCCTTCTTCCCCCCCACCCCGTGCTCATGCCCTGTGTCTCCCTTCTTTCCCCCCCACCCCCTGCTCATGCCCTGTGTCTCCCTTCTTTCCACCTCCCGCTCATGCGCCGTGTCTCCCTTCTTTCCCGCTCATGCCCCGTGTCTCCCTTCTTTCCACCCCCCGCTCATGCCCCTTGTCTCCCTTCTTCCGCCCAACCCCCTGCTCATGCCCTGCCTGTGTCTCCCTTCTTTCCACCCCCCGCTCATGCCCCGTGTCTCCCTTCTTCCCCCCTGACCCCCCGCTAATGCCCCATGTCTCCCTTCTTCACCCCCAACCCCCGCTGATGCCCCGTGTCTCCCTTCTTCCCCCCACCCCCCGCTCATGCCCCGTGTATCCCTTCTTTCCACCCCCCGCTCATGCCCTGTGTCTTCCTTCTCCCCCCGTCACCCGCTCATGCCCCGTGTCTCCCTTCTCCCCCCCAACCCCCGCTCATTCCCCGTGTCTCCCTTCTTCCTCCCCCCACCCCCCGCTCATGCCCCGTGTCTCTCTTCTTCCTCCCCCACACCCCGCTCATGCCCCGTATCTGCCCTGTTCCCCCAACCCTCGCTCATGCCCTGCGTCTCCCTCCTGTAACCCCCCACCCCCCGCTCATGCCCCGTGTCTCCTTCCTGCACCCCCCACCCCCACTCATGCCCCGTGTTTCCCTTCTTCCCCCATCCCCGCTCATGCCCCGTGTCTCCCTTCTTCCCCCCCACCCCCCGTTCATGCCCCGTGTCTTCCTTCTTCCCCCCCAGCCCCCCGCTCATGCCCGTGTCTCCCTTCTTTCCTCCCACCCCCCGCTCATGCCCCATGTCTCCCTTCTTCCCCCCATCCCCCGCTCATGCCCCGTGTCTCCCTTATGAACCGCCCACCCCCCGCTCGTGCCCCATGTCTCCCTTCTTCCCCCCACCCCCCACTCATGCCCAGTGTCTTCCTTCTTTCCCCCCACGCCCCGTTCATGCCCCGTGTCTCCATTCTATCCCCCCCCGTTCATGGCCAGTGTCTCACTTCTTTCCTCCCAACCCCCGCTCATGCCCCGTGTCTCCCTTCTTACCCCCCCACCCCCTGCTCATGCCCCGTGTCTCCCTTCTTCCCCCCCGCTCATGTCCCGAGTCTCCCTTCTTTAACCCCACCCCCCGCTCATACCCCGTGTCTCCCTTCTTGCCACCACACTCCACGCTCATGCCCCGTGTCTCCCTTCTTCCCACCCACCCCCCGCTCATGCCCCGTGTCTCCCTTCTTCCCCCACCACCCGCTCATGCCCCGTGTCTCCCTTCTTCCCCCCACCCCCCGCTCATGCCCCGAATCTGCCCTGTTCCCCCCACCCTCCTGCTCATGCCTGTGTCTCCCTTCTTTCCACCCCCCACCCCCTGCTCATGCCCTGTGTCTTCCTTCTTCCCCATCCCCCGCTCATGCCCCGTGTCTCCTTCTTTCCACCTCCCACCCCTCGCTCATGCCCTGTGTCTTCCTTCTCCTCACGCCACCCGCTCATGCCCCGTGTCTCCCTTCACCCCCCACCCCTGCTCATGCCCCGTGTCTCCCTTCTTCCCCCCCAACCCCCGCTCATTCCCCGTGTCTCCCTTCTTCCTCCCCCCACCCCCCGCTCATGCCCCGTGTCTCTCTTCTTCCTCCCCCACACCCCGCTCATGCCCCGAATCTGCCCTGTTCCCCCCAACCCTCGCTCATGCCCTGTGTCTCCCTTCTCCCCCATCCCCCACTCATGCCCCATGTCTCCCTTCTTTCCACCCCCACCCCCCGCTCATGCCCCGTGTCTTCCTTCTCCTCCCCACCCCCGCTCATGCCCCATGTCTTCCTTCTTCCCCCATCCCCTGCTCATGCCCCATGTCTTCCTTCTCCTCCCCCACCCCCCGATCATGCCCCATGTCTCCCTTCTTTCTCCTCCACCCCCCGCTCATGCCCCATGTCTCCCTTCTTTTCCCCAAACCCCCGCTCATGCCCCGTGTCTCCCTTCTTTCCCCCCACCCCTCGCTCATGCACAATGTCTCCCTTCTTTCCCCCACCCCCCGTTCATGCCCCGTGTCTCCATTCTATCCCTCCCCGCTCATGGCCAGTGTCTCACTTCTTTCCTCCCAACCCCCACTCATGCCCCGTGTCTCCCTTCTTACCCCCCCACCCCCTGCTCATGCCCCGTGTCTCCCTTCTTACCCCCCACCCCCCGCTCATGTCCCGTGTCTCCCTTCTTTCCCCCCACCCCCTGCTCATACCCTGTGTCTCCCTTCTTGCCACCACACTCCACGCTCATGCCCCGTGTCTCCCTTCTTCCCACCCCACCCCCGCTCATTCCCCGTGTCTCCCTTCTTGCCCCCCCGCTCATGCCCCGTGTCTCCCTTCTTTTCCCCCCACCCCCTGCTCATGCCCTGTGTCTCCCTTCTTCCCCCCACCGCCCCGCTCATGCCCGTGTCTTCCTTTCTCCCTCCCACACCCCGCTCATGCCCCGTTTCTCCCTTCTCCCCCCCACCCCCGCTCATGCCCCGTGTCTTCCTTCTTTCCGCTGCCCTCCCCCCGCTCATGCCCTGTGTTACCCTTCTTCCCCCCCACCCCCCGCTCATGCCCCGTGTCTCCCTTCTTTCCACCCCCACCCCCTGCTCATGCCCCGTGTCTTCCTTCTTCCTCCCCACCCCCCCCGCTCATGCCCGTGTCTCCCTTCTCCCCCCCACCCCTGCTCATGTCCCGTGTCTCCCTTCTTCCACCATCCCCCGCTCATGCCTCGAGTCTCCCTTCTTCACCCCCACTCCCCACTAATTATCTGTGTCTCCCTTCTTCCCCCCACCCCCCGCTCATGCCCTGTGTCTTCCTTCTTTCCCTCCACCCCCCGTTCATGCCCTGTGTCTCTCTTCTTTCCCACCCGCTCATGGCCAGTGTCTCACTTCTTTCCTCCCAACACCCGCTCATGCCCCGTGTCTCCCATCTTACCCCCCCACCCCCCACTCATGCCCCGTGTCTCCCTTCTTCCCCCCGCTCATGTCCCGTGTCTCCCTTCTTCCCACCCCACTCCCCGCTCATGCCCCGTGTCTCCCTTCTTCCCACCCCACCCCCGCTCATTCCCCGTGTCTCCCTTCTTCCCCCGCTCATGCCCCGTGTCTCCCTTCTTTTACCCCCACCCCCTGCTCATGCCCTGTGTCTCCCTTCTTTCCCCCCCACCCCTCGCTCATGCCCTGTGTCTCCCTTCTTTCCCCTCCACCCTTGCTCATGCCCGTGTCTTCCTTTTTCCCTCACACACCCCTCTCATGCCCCGTTTCTCCCTTCTTCCCCCCCACCCCCTGCTCATGCCCCGTGTCTCCCTTCTTTCCCGCTCATGCCCCGTGTCTCCCTTCTTTCCATCCCCCGCGCATGCCCCTTGTCTCCCTTCTTCCCCCCCACCCCCTGCTCATGCCCTGTGTCTCCCTTCTTTCCACCCCCCGCTCATGCCCTGTGTCTCCCTTCTTTCCCGCTCATGCCCCGTGTCTCCCTTCTTTCCGCCCCCCGCTCATGCCCCTTGTCTCCCTTCTTTCCCCCCACCCCCTGCTCATGCCCTGTGTCTCCCTTCTTTCCACCCCCGCTCATGCCCTTTGTCTCCCATCTTTTCTCCCACCCCCCGCTAATGCCCCATGTATCCCTTCTTCCCCCCAACCCCCCACTGATTCCCTGTGTCTCCCTTCTTCCCCCCACCCCCCGCTCATGCCCTGTGGCTCCCTTCTTTCCACCCCCTGCCCCGTGTCTCCCTTCTTCCCCCCCTAGCCCCCGCTCGAGCCCCGTGTCTCCCTTCTTTCCCCCCACCCCCTGATCATGCCCCATGTCTTCCTTTTCCCCCCATCCCCCGCTCAAGCCCCGTGTCTCCCTTCTTCCCCCCCACCCCCGCTCATCCCCTGTGTCTTTATTTCCCCCACCCCCCGTTCATGCCCCGTGTCTCCCTTCTTTCCCCCCCGCTCATGGCCAGTGTCTAACTTCTTTCACCCCACCCCCCGCTCATGCCCCGAGTCTTCCTTCTTCCCCCCAGCCCCCGCTCATGCCCCGTGTCTCCCTTCTTCCCCCCACCACCCGCTCATGCCCCGTGTCTCCCTTCTTCCCCCCACCCCCCGCTCATGCCCCGTTTCTCCCTTATTTCCCCCCACCCCCGCTCATGCCTCGTGTCTCCCTTCTTTCCCCCCACCCCCCGCTCATGCCCCGTGTCTCCCTCCTGTACCCCCACCCCCCGCTCATGCCCCGTGTCTCCCTTCTTTCCCCCCGCGCATGCTCCATGTCTCCCTTCTTCCCCCCCAACCCCGCTCATGCCCCGTGTCTCCCTTCTTCCCCCCCACCCCCCGCTCATGTCCCGTGTCTCCCTTCTTCCCCCCCACCCCCCGCTCAAGCCCCGTGTCTCCCTTCTTCCCCCCCACCCCCCGCTCATGCCCTGTGTCTTCCTTCTTTCCCCCCCGCTCATGGCCAGTGTCTCACTTCTTTCCCCCCACCCCCCGCTCATGCCCCGTGTCTCCCTTCTTACCCCCCTGCCCCCCGCTCATGCCCCGTGTCTCCCTTCTTCCCCCCCACACCGGCTCATGTCCCGTGTCTCCCTTCTTCCCCCCATCCCCCGCTCATGCCCTGTGTCTCCCTTCTTCCCACCCCACTCCCCGCTCATGCCCCGTGTCTCCCTTCTTCCCACCCCACCCCCCGCGTCTCCCTTCTTTCCCCCCGCTCATGCCCCGTGTCTCCCTTCTTTCCCCCCCACCCCCGGCTCATGCCCGTGTCTGCCTTTCCCCTCCCCACCCCCCGCTCATGCCCTGTGTCTCCCTTCTTACCCCCCGACCCCCCGCTCATGCCCTGTGTCTCCCTTCTTCCCCCCACCCCCCGCTCATGCCCTGTGTCTCCCTTCTTCCCACCCCACCCGCCGCTCATTCCCCATGTCTCCCTTCTTTCCCCCGCTCATGCCCCGTGTCTCCCTTCTTTCCCCCCCACCCCCTGCTCATGCCCCGTGTCTCCCTTCTTTACCCCCACCCCCCGCTCATGCCCGTGTCTTCCTTTTCCCCCCCCACACCCTGCTCATGCCCCGTTTCTCCCTTCTTTCCCCCCCACCCCCTGCTCATGCCCCGTGTCTGCCCTGTTGGAACAGGGCAGACACAGGGCATGAGCGGGGGTGGGGGCTCCACCTTGCCCTACCCCCGCTCATGCCCCATGTCTCTCCTGTTCACCCCCACCCCCGCTCATACTCCATGTCTATCTCCCCCCTTTTCCCCACGCTTATGGCCTGTTTCTCCCCTGTTCACCCCCACCTCCCGCTCATGCCCCGTGTCTTCCTTTTCCCCACCCCCGCTCATGCATGCCCCGTGTCTTCCTTCTTTCCCCCCCACCCCCCGCTCATGCCCCGTGTCTCCCTTCTTCCCCCACCACCCGCTCATGCCCCATGTCTCCCTTTCCTCCCCACCCCCCGCTCATGCCCCGTGTCTACCTTATTTCCCCCCCCACTCCCCGCTCATGCCCCGTGTCTTCCTTCTCCCCCCATCCCCTGCTCATGCCCCGTGTCTCCCTTCTTTCCACCCCCCACCCCTGCTCATGCCCTGTGTCTTCCTTCTCCCCCGTCACCCGCTCATGCCCTGTGTATCCCTTCTCCCCCCACCCCTGCTCATGCCCCGTGTCTCCCTTCTTCCCCCAACCCCCGCTCATTCCCTGTGTCTCCCTTCTACCTCCCACCACCCCCCGCTCATGCCCCGTGTCTCTCTTCTTCCTCCCCCACACCCCGCTCATGCCCCGTATCTGCCCTGTTCCCCCCAACCCTCGCTCATGCCCTGTGTCTCCCTCCTGTACCCCCCACCCCCGCTCATGCCCTGTGTTTCCCTTCTTCCCCCCATCCCCGCTCATGCCCTGTGTCTCCCTTCTTCCCCCCCACCCCCCGTTCATGCCCCGTGTCTCCCTTCTTTCCACCCCCACCCCCTGCTCATGCCCTGTGTCTTCCTTCTTCCCCCCACCCCCCTGCTCATGCCCGTGTCTCCCTTCTTCCCCCCACCCCCCGCTCATGCCCCGTGTCTCCCTTCTTCCCCCCATCCCCCGCTCATGCCTCGTGTCTCCCTTCTTCCCGCCCACCCCCCGCTCATGTCCCATGTCTCCCTTCTTCCCCCCCACCCCCCGCTCATGCCCTTTGTCTTCCTTCTTTCCCCCCACCCCCCGTTCATGCCCCGTGTCTCCCTTCTATCCCCCCCGCTCATGGCCAGTGTCTCACTTCTTTCCTCCCAACCCCCGCTCATGCCCCGTGTCTCCCTTATTCCCCCCACCCCCCGCTCATGTCCCGTGTCTCCCTTCTTTCCCCCCACCCCCCCTCATGCCCCGTGTCTCCCTTCTTGCCACCACACTCCACGCTCATGCCCCGTGTCTCCCTTCTTCCCATCCCACCCCCGCTCATTCCCCGTGTCTCCCTTCTTGCCCCCCCGCTCATGCCGTGTCTCCCTTCTTTCCCCCCACCCCTCCCTCATGCCCTGTGTCTCCCTTCTTTCCCCCCACCGCCCAGCTCATGCCCGTGTCTTCCTTTCTCCCTCCCACACCCCGCTCATGCCCCGTTTCTCCCTTCTCCCCCCCACCCCCACCTCATGCCCCGTGTCTTCCTTCTTTCCGCTGCCCACCCCCCGCTCATGCCCTGTGTCACCCTTCTCCCCCCCCACCCCCTGCTCATGCCCCGTGTCTCCCTTCTTACCCCCCACCCCCTGCTCATGCTCCATGTCTTCCTTCTTCCTCCAGACCCCCCGCTCATGCCCATGTCTCCCTTCTTCCCCCCCACCCCCGCTCATGCCCTGTGTCTCCCTTCTTCCCCCATCCCACGCTCATGCCCCGAGTCTCCCTTCTTCCCCCCACCCCCGCTCATGCCCTGTGTCTCCCTTCTTACCCCCCACCCCCTGTTCATGCCCTGTGTCTTCCTTCTTTCCCCCACCCACCGTTCATACCCCGTGTCTCCCTTCTTTCCCACCCGCTCATGGCCAGTGTCTCACTTCTTTCCTCCCAACCCCCGCTCATGCCCCGTGTCTCCCTTCTTACCCGCCCACCCCCCACTCATGCCCCGTGTCTCCCTTCTTCCCCCGCTCATGTCCCGTGTCTCCCTTTTTCCCACCCCACCCCCCGCTCATTCCCCGTGTCTCCCTTCTTTCCCCCCGCTCATGCCCCGTGTCTCCCTTCTTTTCCCCCCACCCCCTGCTCATGCCTTGTGTCTCCCTTCTTCCCCCCACCCCTCGCTCATGCCCTGTGTCTCCCTTCTTTCCCCTCCACCCTTGCTCATGCCCGTGTCTTCCTTTTTCCCTCCCACACCCCGCTCATGCCCCGTTTCTCCCTTCTTTCTCCCCCACCCCCCGCCCATGCCCCGTATCTGCCCTGTTGGAACAGGGCAGACACGGGGCATGAGCGGGGGTGGGGACCCCACCTTGGCCTACCCCTGCTCATGCCCCGTGTCTCTCCTGTTCACCCCCACCCCCGCTCATGCTCCATGTCTGTCTCCCTCCTTTTCCCCCCGCTCATGGCCCATGTCTCCTCTGTTCTCCCCCACCACCCGCTCATGCCCCGTTTCTCCCTTCTTCCCCCCCACCCCGTGCTCATGCCCCGTGTCTCCCTTCTTTCCCCCCCCACCCTCTGCTCATGCCCTGTGTCTCCCTTCTTTCCACCTCCCGCTCATGCCCCGTGTCTCCCTTCTTTCCCGCTCATGCCCCGTGTCTCCCTTCTTTCCACCCCCCGCTCATGCCCCTTGTCTCCCTTCTTCCCCCCACCCCCTGCTCATGCCCTGCCTGTGTCTCCCTTCTTTCCACCCCCCGATCATGCCCCGTGTCTCCCTTCTTCCCCCCCGACCCCCGCTAATGCCCCATGTCTCCCTTCTTCACCCCCACCCCCCGCTGATGCCCCGTGTCTCCCTTCTTCCCCCCACCCCCCGCTCATGCCCCGTGGCTCCCTTCTTTCCACCCCCTGCTCATGCCCCATGTCTCCCTTCTTTCCACCCCACGCTCATGCCCCTTGTCTCGCTTCTTTCCCCCCCACCCCCTGCTCATGCCCTGTGTCTCCCTTCTTTCCACCTCCCGCTCATGCCCCGTGTCTCCCTTCTTTCCCGCTCATGCCCCGTGTCTCCCTTCTTTCCACCTCCCGCTCATGCCCCTTGTCTCCCTTCTTACCCCCACCCCCTGCTCATGCCCTGCCTGTGTCTCCCTTCTTTCCACCCCCTGCTCATGCCCCGTGTCTCCCTTCTTCCCCCCCGACCCCCCGCTAATGCCCCATGTCTCCCTTCTTCACCCCCACCACCCGCTGATGCCCCGTGTCTCCCTTCTTCCCCCCACCCCCTGCTCATGCCCCGTGGCTCCCTTCTTTCCACCCCCTGCTCATGCCCCATGTCTCCCTTCTTCCCCCCCACCCCCCGCTCGAGCCCTGTGTCTCCCTTCTTTCCCCCCACCCCCTGCTCATGCCCCGTGTCTTCCTTTTCCCCACCCCCGCTCATGCCCTGTGTCTTCCTTCTTCCCCCCAGCCCCCACTCATGCCCCGTGTCTCCCTTCTTCCCCCCACCACCCGCTCATGCCCTGTGTCTCCCTTCTTCCCCCACCCCCCGCTCATGCCCCGTGTCTCCCTTATTTCCCCCCCACCCCGCTCATGCCCCGTGTCTCCCTTCTTCCCCCCACCCCCCGCTCATGCCCTGTGTCTCCCTCCTGTACCCCCACCCCCCGCTCATGCCCCGTGTCTCCCTTCTTTCCCCCCACCCCCCGCTCATGCCCCGTGTCTCCCTTCTTCCCCCCCACCCCCCGCTCAAGCCCCGTGTCTCCCTTCTTCTCCCCCACCCCCCGCTCATGCCCTGTGTCTTCCTTCTTTCCCCCACCCCCCGTTCATGCCCCGTGTCTCCCTTCTTTCATCCTGCTCATGGCCAGTGTCTCACTTCTTTCCCCCCACCCCCCGCTCATGCCCCGTGTCTCCCTTCTTACCCCCCCACCCCCTGCTCATGCCCCGTGTCTCCCTTCTTCCCCCCCACCCCCCGCTCATGTCCCGTGTCTCCCTTCTTTCCCCTACCCCCCGCTCATGCCCTGTGTCTCCCTTCTTCCCACCCCACTCCCCGCTCATGCCCCGTGTCTCCCTTCTTCCCACCCCACCCCCGCTCATTCCCCGTGTCTCCCTTCTTTCCCCCGCTCATGCCCCGTGCGTGTCTCCCTTCTTTCCCCCCACCCCCTGCTCATGCCTGTGTCTTCCTTTTTCCCCCCCACACCCCGCTCATGCCCTGTTTCTCCCTTCTTTCCCCCACCCCTCGCTCATGCCCTGTGTCTCCCTTCTTTCCCCTCCACCCTTGCTCATGCCCGTGTCTTCCTTTTTCCCTCCCACACCCCGCTCATGCCCCGTTTCTCCCTTCTTTCTCCCCCACCATCCGCTCATGCCCCGTATCTGCCCTGTTGAAACAGGGCAGACACGGGGCATGAGCGGGGGTGGGGGCCCCACCTTGGCCTACCCCTACTCATGCCCCGTGTCTCTCCTGTTCACCCCCAACCCTGCTCATGCTCCATGTCTGTCTCCCTCCTTTTCCCCCAGCTCATGGCCTGTGTCTCCTCTGTTCACCCCCACCACCCGCTCATGCCCCGTTTCTCCCTTCTTCCACCCACCCCCTGCTCATGCCCCGTGTCTCCCTTCTTTCCCACTCATGCCCCGTGTCTCCCTTCTTTCCACCCCCCGCTCATGCCCCTTGTCTCCCTTGTTTCCCCCCCACCCCCTGCTCATGCCCTGTGTCTCCCTTCTATCCACCTCCCGCTCATGCCCGTGTCTTCCTTCTTTCCCGCTCATGCCCCGTGTCTCCCTTCTTTCCACCCCCCGCTCATGCCCCTTGTCTCCCTTCTTTCCCCCCACCCCCTGCTCATGCCCTGTGTCTCCCTTCTTCCCCCCACCCCCCGCTCGAGCCCCGTGTCTCCCTTCTTTCTCCCCACCCCCTGCTCATGCCCCGTGTCTTCCTTTTCCCCATCCACGCTCATGCCCAGTGTCTTCCTTCTTCCCCCCAGCCCCCGCTCATGCCCCGTGTCTCCCTTCTTCCCCCCACCAGCCGCTCATGCCCCGTGTCTCCCTTCTTCCCCCCACCCCCGCTCATGCCCTGTGTCTCCCTTATTTCCCCCCCACCCCGCTCATGCCCCGTGTCTCCCTTCTTCCCCCCCGCTCATGCCCCGTGTCTCCCTCCTGTACCCCCACCCCCCGCTCATGCCCCGTGTCTCCCTTCTTCCCCCCCACCCCCTGCTCAAGCCCCGTGTCTCCTTTCTTCCCCCCCACCCCATGCTCATGCCCTGTGTCTTCCTTCTTTCCCCCAGCCCCCGTTCATGCCCCGTGTCTCCCTTCTTTCATCCTGCTCATGGCCAGTGTCTCACTTCTTTCCCCCCACCCCCCTCTCAAGCCCCGTGTCTCCCTTCTTACCCCCCCACCCCCTGCTCATGCCCCGTGTCTCCCTTCTTCCCCCCCACCCCCCGCTCATGTCCCGTGTCTCCCTTCTTTCCACCACCCCCCGCTCATGCCCTGTGTCTCCCTTCTTCCCACCCCACCCCCCGCTCATTCCCCGTGTCTCCATTCTTTCCCCCCGCTCATGCCCCGTGTCTCCCTTCTTCCCCCCCCACCCCCTGCTCATGACTCGTGTCTCCCTTCTTTCCCCCCACCCCCCGCTCATGCCCGTGTCTTCCTTTTTCCCCCCCACACCCCGCTCATGCCCTGTTTCTCCCTTCTTTCCCCCCACCCCTCGCTCATGCCCTGTGTCTCCCTTCTTTCCCCTCCACCCTTGCTCATGCCCGTGTCTTCCTTTTTCCCTCCCACACCCAGCTCATGCCCCGTTTCTCCCTTCTTTCTCCCCCACCATCCGCTCATGCCCCGTATCTGCCCTGTTGAAACAGGGCAGACACGGGGCATGAGCGGGGGTGGGGGCCCCACCTTGGCCTACTCCTGCTCATGCACCGTGTCTCTCCTGTTCACCCCCAACCCTGCTCATGCTCTATGTCTGTCTCCCTACTTTTCCCCCCGCTCATGGCCTGTGTCTCCTCTGTTCACCCCCACCACCCGCTCATGCCCCGTTTCTCCCTTCTTCCCCCCCACCCCCTGCTCATGCCCCGTGTCTCCCTTCTTTCCCACTCATGCCCCGTGTCTCCCTTCTTTCCACCCTCCGCTCATGCCCCTTGTCTCCCTTCTTTCCCCCCACCCCCTGCTCATGCCCTGTGTCTCCCTTCTTTCCACCTCCCGCTCATGCCCCGTGTCTCCCTTCTTTCCCGCTCATGCCCCGTGTCTCCCTTCTTTCCACCCCCCGCTCATGCCCCTTGTCTCCCTTCTTTCCCCCCCACCCCCTGCTCATGCCCTGTGTCTCCCTTCTTCCCCCCCACCCCCCGCTCGAGCCCCGTGTCTCCCTTCTTTCTCCCCACCCCCTGCTCATGCCCCGTGTCTTCCTTTTCCCCACCACCCGCTCATGCCCCGTGTCTCCCTTCTTCCCCCACCCCCTGCTCATGCCCCGTGTCTCCCTTATTCCCCCCCCACCCCGCTCATGCCCCGTGTCTCCCTTCTTCCCCCCCACCCCCTGCTCATGCCCCGTGTCTCCCTCCTGTACCCCCACCCCCCCTCATGCCCCGTGTCTCCCTTCTTTCCCCCCGCTCATGCTCCGTGTCTCCCTTCTTCCACCCACCCCCCGCTCATGCCCCGTGTCTCCCTTCTTCCCCCCCACCCCCAGCTCAAGCCCCGTGTCTCCCTTCTTCCCCCACACCCCCCGCTCATGCCCTGTGTCTTCCTTCTTTCCCCCACCCCCCGTTCATGCCCCGTGTCTCCCTTCTTTCATCCCGCTCATGGCCAGTGTCTCACTTCTTTCCCCCCACCCCCTGCTCATGCCCCGTGTCTCCCTTCTTACCCCCCCGACCCCCGCTCATGCCCCGTGTCTCCCTTCTTCCCCCCCACCCCCGCTCATGTCCCGTGTCTCCCTTCTTTCCCCCACCCCCCGCTCATGCCCTGTGTCTCCCTTCATCCCACCCCACTCCCCGCTCATGCCCCGTGTCTCCCTTCTTCCCACCCCACCCCCCGCTCATTCCCCGTGTCTCCCTTCTTTCCCCCGATCATGCCCCGTTTCTCCCTTCTTTCCCCCCCACCCCCTGCTCATGCCCCGTGTCTGCCCTGTTGGAACAGGGCAGACACAGGGCATGAGCGGGGGTGGGTTCTCCACCTTGCCCTATCCCCGCTCATGCCCCATGTCTCTCCTGTTCACCCCCACCCCCTCTCATGCTCCATGTCTGTCCCCCTCCTTTTTCCCCCGCTCATGGCCTGTTTCTCCCCTGTTCACCCCCACCACCCGCTCATGCCCGTGTCTTCCTTTTCCCCACCCCCGCTCATGCATGCCCCGTGTCTTCCTTCTTTCCCCCCCACGCCCCGCACATGCCCCGTGTCTCCCTTCTTTCTCCCCACCCCCTGCTCATGCCCCGTGTCTTCCTTTTCCCCACCACCCGCTCATGCCCCGTGTCTCCCTTCTTCCCCCACCCCCCTCTCATGCCCCGTGTCTCCCTTATTCCCCCCCCACCCCGCTCATGCCCCGTGTCTCCCTTCTTCCCCCCCACCCCCTGCTCATGCCCCGTGTCTCCCTCCTGTACCCCCACCCCCCCCTCATGCCCCGTGTCTCCCTTCTTTCCCCCCGCTCATGCCCCGTGTCTCCCTTCTTCCACCCACCCCCCGCTCATGCCCCGTGTCTCCCTTCTTCCCCCCCACCCCCAGCTCAAGCCCCGTGTCTCCCTTCTTCCCCCCCACCCCCCGCTCATGCCCTGTGTCTTCCTTCTTTCCCCCACCCCCCGTTCATGCCCCGTGTCTCCCTTCTTTCATCCCGCTCATGGCCAGTGTCTCACTTCTTTCCCCCCACCCCCTGCTCATGCCCCGTGTCTCCCTTCTTACCCCCCCGACCCCCGCTCATGCCCCGTGTCTCCCTTCTTCCCCCCCACCCCCGCTCATGTCCCGTGTCTCCCTTCTTTCCCCCACCCCCCGCTCATGCCCTGTGTCTCCCTTCATCCCACCCCACTCCCCGCTCATGCCCCGTGTCTCCCTTCTTCCCACCCCACCCCCCGCTCATTCCCCGTGTCTCCCTTCTTTCCCCCCGATCATGCCCCGTTTCTCCCTTCTTTCCCCCCCACCCCCTGCTCATGCCCCGTGTCTGCCCTGTTGGAACAGGGCAGACACAGGGCATGAGCGGGGGTGGGTTCTCCACCTTGCCCTATCCCCGCTCATGCCCCATGTCTCTCCTGTTCACCCCCACCCCCTCTCATGCTCCATGTCTGTCTCCCTCCTTTTTCCCCCGCTCATGGCCTGTTTCTCCCCTGTTCACCCCCACCACCCGCTCATGCCCGTGTCTTCCTTTTCCCCACCCCCGCTCATGCATGCCCCGTGTCTTCCTTCTTTCCCCCCCACCCACCGCACATGCCCCGTGTCTCCCTTCTTCCCCCCCACCCCCCGCTCATGTCCCGTGTCTCCCTTCTTTCCCCCACCCCCCGCTCATGCCCTGTGTCTCCCTTCTTCCCACCCCACTCCCCGCTCATGCCCCGTGTCTCCCTTCTTCCCACCCACCCCCTGCTCATGACCCGTGTCTCCCTTCTTTCCCCCCACCCCCCGCTCATGCCCGTGTCTTCCTTTTCCCCCCCCACACCCCGCTCATGCCCTGTTTCTCCCTTCTTTCCCCCCACCCCTCGCTCATGCCCTGTGTCTCCCTTCTTTCCCCTCCACCCTTGCTCATGCCCGTGTCTTCCTTTTTCCCTCCCACACCCAGCTCATGCCCCGTTTCTCCCTTCTTTCTCCCCCACCCCCCGCTCATGCCCCGTATCTGCCCTGTTGGAACAGGGCAGACACGGGGCATGAGCAGGGGTGGGGGCCCCACCTTGGCCTACCCCTGCTCATGCCCCGTGTCTCTCCTGTTCACCCCCAACCCTGCTCATGCCTGTGTCTCCTCTGTTCACCCCCACCACCCGCTCATGCCCCGTTTCTCCCTTCTTCCCCCCCACCCCCTGCTCATGCCCCGTGTCTCCCTCCTGTACCCCCAACCCCCGCTCATGCCCCGTGTCTCCCTTCTTTCTCCCCGCTCATGCCCCGTGTCTCCATTCTTCCCCCCCACCCCCCGCTCATGCCCCGTGTCTCCCTTCTTCCCCCCCACCCCCAGCTCAAGCCCCGTGTCTCCCTTCTTCCCCCCCACCCCCCGCTCATGCCCTGTGTCTTCCTTCTTCCCCCCCCCCGTTCATGCCCAGTGTCTCCCTTCTTTCATCCCGCTCATGGCCAGTGTCTCACTTCTTTCCCCCCACCCCCTGCTCATGCCCCGTGTCTCCCTTCTTACCCCCCCGACCCCCGCTCAAGCCCCGTGTCTCCCTTCTTCCCCCCCACCCCCCGCTCATGTCCCGTGTCTCCCTTCTTTCCCCCACCCCCCGCTCATGCCCTGTGTCTCCCTTCTTCCCACCCCACTCCCCGCTCATGCCCCGTGTCTCCCTTCTTCCCACCCCACCCCACGCTCATTCCCCGTGTCTCCCTTCTTTCCCCCCGATCATGCCCCGTTTCTCCCTTCTTTCCCCCCCACCCCCTGCTCATGCCCCGTGTCTGCCCTGTTGGAACAGGGCAGACACAGGGCATGAGCGGGGGAGGGGGCTCCACCTTGCCCTATCCCCGCTCATGCCCCATGTCTCTCCTGTTCACCCCCACCCCTTCCATGCTCCATGTCTGTCTCCCTCCTTTTTCCCCCGCTCATGGCCTGTTTCTCCCCTGTTCACCCCCACCCCCCGCTCATGCCCCTTGTCTTCCTTTTCCCCACCCCCGCTCAGGCATGCCCCGTGTCTTCCTTCTCTCCCCCCCATCCCCCGCTCATGCCCCGTGTCTCCCTTCTTCCCCCCCACCCCCCGCTCATGCCCCGTGTCTCCCTTCTTCCCCCCCACCCCCAGCTCAAGCCCTGTGTCTCCCTTCTTCCCCCCCACCCCCCGCTCATGCCCTGTGTCTTCCTTCTTTCCCCCACCCCCCGTTCATGCCCAGTGTCTCCCTTCTTTCATCCCGCTCATGGCCAGTGTCTCACTTCTTTCCCCCCACCCCCTGCTCATGCCCCGTGTCTCCCTCCTGTACCCCCACCCCCCGCTCATGCCCCGTGTCTCCCTCCTGTACCCCCACCCCCCGCTCATGCCCCGTGTCTCCCTTCTTTCCCCCCGCTCATGCCCCGTGTCTCCCTTCTTCCCCCCCACCCCCCCGCTCATGCCCCGTGTCTCCCTTCTTCCCCCCCACCCCCAGCTCAAGCCCCGTGTCTCCCTTCTTCCCCCCCACCCCCCGCTCATGCCCTGTGTCTTCCTTCTTTCCCCCACCCCCCGTTCATGCCCAGTGTCTCCCTTCTTTCATCCCGCTCATGGCCAGTGTCTCACTTCTTTCCCCCCACCCCCTGCTCATGCCCCGTGTCTCCCTTCTTACCCCCCCGACCCCCGCTCAAGCCCCGTGTCTCCCTTCTTCCCCCCCACCCCCCGCTCATGTCCCGTGTCTCCCTTCTTTCCCCCACCCCCCGCTCATGCCCTGTGTCTCCCTTCTTCCCACCCCACTCCCCCCCACTCCCCGCTCATGCCCCGTGTCTCCCTTCTTCCCACCCCACCCCACGCTCATTCCCCGTGTCTCCCTTCTTTCCCCCCGATCATGCCCCGTTTCTCCCTTCTTTCCCCCCCACCCCCTGCTCATGCCCTGTGTCTGCCCTGTTGGAACAGGGCAGACACAGGGCATGAGCGGGGGAGGGGGCTCCACCTTGCCCTATCCCCGCTCATGCCCCATGTCTCTCCTGTTCACCCCCACCCCTTCCATGCTCCATGTCTGTCTCCCTCCTTTTTCCCCCGCTCATGGCCTGTTTCTCCCCTGTTCACCCCCACCCCCCGCTCATGCCCCTTGTCTTCCTTTTCCCCACCCCCGCTCAGGCATGCCCCGTGTCTTCCTTCTCTCCCCCCATCCCCCGCTCATGCCCCGTGTCTTCCTTTTTCCCCCCATCACCCGCTCATGCCCCACGTCTCCCTTCTTCTCCCCACCCCCCGCTCATGCCCCGTGTCTCCCTTATTTCCCCCCCACCTCCAGTTCATGCCCCCTGTCTCTCTTCTTCCCCCACCCCCCGCTCATGCCCTGTGTCTCCCTCCTGTACCCCCCACCCCCCGCTCATGCCCCATGTCTCCCTTCTTTCCCCCCCACCCACCACTCATGCCCCGTGTCTCCCTTGTTCCCCCCCACCCCCGCTCATGCCCCATGTCTCCCTTCTTCCTCCCCCACCCCCCGCTCATGCCCCGTGTCTGCCCTGATCCCCCACCCCCGCTCATGCCCCGTGTCTCCCTCCTGTACCCCCCACACCCCGCTCATGCCCCGTGTATCCCTCCTGTACCCCCCACCTCCCGCTCATGCCCCATGTCTCCCTTCTCCCCCCATCCCCCGCTCATGCCCCGTGTCTCCCTTCTCCCCCCGCTCATGCCCCGTGTCTTCCTTCTTTCTCCCCACCCCTCGCTCATGCCCCGTGTCTTCCTTCTTTCCCCCCAACCCCGGCTCATGCCCCGTGTCTCCCTCGTGTTACCCCCCACTCATGCCCCGTGTCTCTCTCCTGGTCTTCCCGACCCCCCGCTGATGCCCTGTTGTGTTCCCTTTATACACTCAGCCTTCCCTTTCCCTGGTGGCCATCTTGGTAAAAGATTTTCCTTCCTACACCAGGACGCCTGCCTGTGGCGTCCCGGTTTGGGAAGAAAAATCTTTTTTTTACCACCCCGGGTTCCCACTTTGAGAACCTAGGATGCTAGTGGTCTTCCTCCATTGAAAAGGACGTTATGGTTATGTTGCACTAATAAAAAACTATGAAATTCAGTTAAAAAAAAATATGTTAAAGTGACTTTATGATTAAATTGCGCTAATAAAAAACTATGAAATTCAGTAAAAAAACGTTGTTAAAGGGACGTTATGGTTAAGCTGCGCTACTGAAAACCTATGAAATTCAGTGAAAAAACGTTGTTAAAGGGACGTTATGGTTAAGTTGCGCTGAATTGCATTGGGCGAGGGTTTGGAATCTGGCAGCACCTTGAGCTGGTTGGGTGTGCTCAATTGTACATTGCTTGAGACATTGCTCATTTGCTCACTTGTTGATTCTGTTTATACATTTGATATTGCACAAGGCATATTTGCGCATTTTTGCATATTTTTATTTTATGCTCTGGCACTTGGCATTTGTATTGGCTCTGGAATCTTCCTGAGGTGATTTGGGGGTGTAGTATTTTAAATGTGGTTTTATGGACTTGTGATTGGTTTTACATAATTATCTGAGAATTATTTAGCCGTGTAATTTTGTTTAATCATATTTTTTACGGTATTGCATATTTATTTATATTATTTTATTTTAACATGGCAAAATGGAAGGCCAAGGAAGACAACTTTGGTAATAAAAAGGCAAAACAAACAAAAAAAATGTGATGGGGAAAAAAGAAGGCCCATTCGCAATCCCTGCTGGATTCTTATCTAAAAGATATGGGGGCACAATTGAAAAGCGTATAATGGTTCATGAGAAGGCCATTGTGGCTGCCGCTCAGGGGTTGGAGCTAGAGGGAGCAGTTAGGTCTGATATCACGTTAACCTCCCGGTCTCCCAGTTTAGAACATCTGGGGTCCCCGGTAACAGATATTATTACCGATAGCAGGGTTAATTTAATCATTGTGTCACCCCACAGGAACTCCAGGGTGTACACTTAGTCAAAGACAAGCCTGGTATGGAGCACATGTCCGTGAACCAGGATTCTGTTTCACAAGATAGTGTTGAGTCATGGTGTAATGATGTAAAACATTTGGAAGATGTTTTGGACAGAACATTTTGTCCTATTTTCTTTGCTCTCTCACAGGATGGCATATTCTTGTCTGAGGGGTTGGTTAACTGTGGAGAGGAAGTGCTGTCCCCTTTTTGACTTTCTTCACTAATTTAAACAAACAATTACGAATACCCTGTTGAACATGGATGATTCTATTAAGGAGCTTAACAAGGAGCTTCTTGAGTTAACCCCAAAATCTTCAGGGGTTAATAATGTCCCGACAACTCTTCATAGGGTGATTCATAGCAATCTCATTTTGTTTGTTAGTGGGACAGTATTTGCCAAACAACTGACAAGGGCTAAGATTGATATAGACCCTATTTCGGAAGGACCCAATAATTTGGCTGCTTGTTCTCCTCCATCAAGGGTTGGTGAATAATAAGTTATTTGATCTTGCTCCTGCAGTAGCCCACCTTGTTGGGGAAATATGAATATCCCTGTGTTACCCAAAGGGAGGGTGGAATCAACATCTCCCTGTTTATTAGAATTGTCATTGTGTACACAAGAATTTGATAGGACCCAAACTTAACCCTCAGGATATATTAATGGCCAAAAGGGTTAGGTTGGTCGGCCAGATGGAAAAAGCTGTCAAGAGTGACTGTGTTGTGGTCACCATTGCAAATCCCTTTTTACTTAATAATTTGACACATTATAATCTGACAAGAGGCCTTAAACCTAAGGGCCAGCCACTTCCTAGTAGGCTTCATCCTCTGGCCTTTTTGTTATCCTCCATTAATGAGTTTTATAAGGACGGCACATATGCCCCCCTGTTATGGTAATACATGCACAGGTCTCCTTAGAACCTTGTGCATGTAGATTCCATTTGAGAGTGCCTCGCCAGTTGATGCTTCCACTGCAGCTACCTGGGGGCCTCAAATAAAGCTCTTCTCTTCTCCCATACTTTGTGCCTCTTTATTTCATATGGCGACGAGGCACTGTACCCCGAGGCCCCCGGGAGCGTATTAGGTCACCTGATTGGGCGCAGCCCCCCCCTTTTTTCGCTGCCGCCGACTTCTGCTGCCAGCGCCTGCAGCGGCCTGCCTGTCAGCTGTGGACAGCCAAGAGGAACAGCCAAGAGAGGCCTCGACATCACCTTTCAGTTCTCCACTGTAAAGGGTGCCGCTCCTCCCCGCTGGGAGTTTAGAGCGGCGCACATTGCACTCCTGCCCTACTCCAAAAGTGCTTCAGACAGCAGGAGCTGTCCATCTATCAGGTCAGAGGAGGGGGGAGGACGAAGTGAAACTTACACTTTCCTTTCATTTGGCATTTTATGTGTAAAACGGACAAAATGAAACCTACGCTTTCCTTTTATTGGCATTTTTTTTGTGTAAAACCCTCACTGCTGCCCTCAGCAGAACCCTGCATCATTTTCAAAAGCTGCTAGCTGTTTCCTAGCAACACACACACAGCATTAGCAGTCTTCATTCTCTCAATGGCTACTCTGACTTTCCGGGACTAATCACTCACTATCTTGGTCCATTGTGACATCACAACTGAACATTCCATCAGGTCTTCCCTGAACCAGCCAACCTGTGCTCCCAGCCCATTGTGAGGTCACAATCTGTACTAAGGACCATCCATACACTGAAGCCTAAAGACTCTGCAGTACAGATACACCTGGGCATTCTCTGAATCGGGTCCCACCCTGCCATGCAAGCAATTCTATAAAGACTGTATCTCAGCGCCTCCTTGCTAACTGCCAACAGTACAGAAAACCTCTGCCTACACTACAGCAACTGGTGCCACTCAACGCCATTCTTCACCACTTACAACCTAGAATCAGGCACACCACCATGCAGGGCGTTCCGCCTCCCACCAAGTTTCTTCCATGCCCTGGGAGCCCAAGCTGCCCATGGGAACAATGGATCGATGGATTCCACGTCTACCTCAGAGCCATTGGGGGCAGCAAATTCAATGATGACCTCAAGGAGGCGACCCTCTTGAACTGTATAGGGGCAGAAGCACTGAGACTTTTCAGGACCCTTCCCGAACCCGGCAACATAGGAGGAGATGGCAACCGCAAGTTTGACATAGCATTGGCCAAACTCACCAGTCATTTTGGCAACAAGACCAACGTAGTACTGGAAAGATACAGGTTCTTTTCCAGAAAGCAGCTCAAAGGCGAGTCTATTGATTCATACATAGCGTCCCTCAGGGCGCTTATGTCAACCTGCAGTTTCACAGGTGTCTGTGATGAGTATTTGAGAGACCAATTGGTGCTGAATGTGGCTGATCCACGCATCCAAAAAAAATTGTGGCAAACCAAAAATCCCACCCTGGACCAAGCCACAGAGATAGCAAGGAGCATGGAATTGGGAGATCGATGCATGAGGGAAAGACGTGACCACACGACCAGTGTGGAAATCAAATGTGTCAGCCCTGAGTCCGAGCCTTACGAGCCTCTAGTAGCAGCAGTAAGAAAGGCTCCGCCATCAAGGGGTTCGAAATTTGGCTCAAGCAGAGCGAGGCCATACAACTCCCAGAATCCAACGCGCTGCCAGAGGTGCGGATGGTACAAGCATGCAAATCCTGACAAAGAATGCCCCACCATCGCTGTGGAGTGTTATAAGTGCAGCCATATTGGACACTTTGCCAAAGTCTGCAAGAACACACGGGGAAAGACAACCAGATATGGCAATCTCACCAGGCGACCTTTCATCAGACCGTCCTCTGTGAGAGTAATCGAGAGCAACCAAGAGCACAATGACATGTTATCTATCAGTCCAATGCAACAAAAGGTACAAATACTCACTGTAACATCCCAACAACAGAGCAACAGTCCCTGGGTCAAAATGCAAATCAACGGCATATCATTACCTGTAATGGTAGACACTGGCTCCCCCTACACCATCGTGGATCTCAAGACCTTTTTGAGTGTACTCTCTGGCAAGATACATGACCTGCGAAGCACTTGTGTAAGAGCTACCGGTTATGGAAAAACGCCCATCGAGATAATGGGATATGTGTGGGTGAACCTCAAGTTCCATGACAGAGAAACATATTGCAAACTCTTTGTAGCCAAAGATGGCTCCTCCGTTGTGGGATGGGAAGAACAAGCTGCTCTTCGAGTAAGAATACACCCTGGAGAAGAAATCCCCGTGCTGAGTGTGCTCAATAATGATATGGACATCAAATCTAATCTAGCAAAACAATTCCCCAAGGTGTTCTGCGACAAGATTGGACTCCTAAAAGGTTTCCAACACAGAATAATCCTCAAAAGAGGTGCTGTCCCAGTGGCCCACCGAGTCCGCAATATTCCCTTTGGAACAAAAGAGGCATTGAAGAAAGAACTTAAGCGCCTCTGCGATGAAAACATCATACAGCCCATCGAAAGTTCAGAATGGCTTGCCCCAATTGTCTTAGTAAAAAAAACGGACGATTCCATAAGAATGTGCGTCGACTTGAGAGACCTAAACAAAAACATATGGGTTGACAGACACCCACTTCCCAATATATCTGAACTCCTATCGACCACGAAACCTGCAAAATACTTTACAACTCTGGACCTCTCCTCAGCCTATCACCAGATTGCTTTGGAAGAGAGCTCAAAGAACCTAACATCTTTTGTCACACCTCTCGGTGCATTCATGTTTAACAGAATGCCATTCGGACTCGCTTCAGCCGCAGCAGTCTTTCAGAGACTCATGTCACATCTATTTGGAGGACTTGATGGCATACACTGCTTCCAAGATGATATCCTCATATCAGCCAGTACAGAAGAAGAGCACAACGCAAAACTTGTGGGTGTCCTACAGGTCATACAAAAAGTGGGCTCACACTCAAATTAGAGAAATGCAACATAAAGTGCGACCGAGTTTCATACCTGGGCCATTCCATTGACGCCAACGGTATCAGCCCCAAGAGGAAACTCATGGACACCATAATGAATATCGCTGAGCCTCAAAATAAAGACCAATTAAGGAGTTTCCTTGGGATGACAGAATACTACTCCAAGTTTATAAGCAACTATGCTGATAAGACCAAAAACATGAGAAACATCTTGAAGAAGGAAACCAAATTCATATGGTCCACTGAATGCAAGTTCAAATTAACCAAGCCCCAGCCTTAGGAATGTTCGATTGTAAAGCTAAAACCATCATATCCGTAGATGCAAGTAAAACCGGACTGGGTGGTGTCCTAGAACAGCAACAAGATAAGGACATCGTGATGATCGCATTCGCATCGAGAGTACTGAGGGGAGCCGAACTAAACTATTCCACCATTGAGAGAGAAGCTCTGGGTCTGAGGTGGATTCTTCAGCATTTCAGGAACCTAATTTGGGGCTTACCCGTCATACTGAAAACAGACCATAAACCTCTAGTAAATGTCCTTCAGTCCAAAACTCCTCACCTTATATCACCGAGAATAAGACGTTGGTTCCTCGACATCATGCAATACAACCTCCAACTATGCTATACTCCTGGTCCACAAAACCAAGTAGCAGATTGTCTTTCCAGATTATCGACCAACATCGACACTGAGATTGCATCTCCAGATGAGGACATCATAGCTGTCGTAAACCCTGCCATCTCGAGAGATGAATGGAAAATTAATGCCAATACTGATCCGGAACAGCGAGAAATCAGGGAAGCGATAGCTAATGACTGGGTGGAAACGGGAGAGGCTTTAACAACCTTCATTCCCTTCAAGGAAGAATTATCCATGGACGATGAGCATATCTTCAGAGGCGATCGAGTAATCCCATCCCACCCAACTCAGAAAAAAAGTACTCCAACTGGCACACGAAGGTCACCTAGGAAGAAGCTTGACGAAAAACAAGTTGAGAAACAACTATTGGTGGCCAGGATTGTGGAAAGAAGCAGAAGAACTGGTCAAAAATTGCTCCACGTGTGCCATGAGTGACAAGTCCAAGATCTTAAGAAAGACCCCCTTACAGCCTATTGAACTTCCCAAACATGTGTGGTCTAAACTGGCAATCGACATCATGGGTCCATTCGAGAACCTCAAAACAGTCAAAGTATATATCATAGTACTTGTCGATTACACCTCTAAATGGACAGAATGGGGAATAGCTGAGGACAATGTGACCTCAAAGAAAGTCATAGATTTCCTGACAGAGATCTTCAGCAGGGAGGGAGACCCCAAGGAATTGGTTTCGGACAACGGGTCTCAGTTCATATCTATGGAATTTGCTGATTTCCTCAAGAAAAGGTCCATCAGCCACATAACAACATCTTTGTACCATCCAATTTCCAACGGACTTGTGGAACGCATGAACAGGCTCGTGAAGAGCGTAGTCCAAATGGCCACGGCCAACAACCTCCCGTGGAGAGAAACTCTCAAAGAAGCTTTGCATGCGTATAGAACTACCCCACACACCATCACGAACATAGAGCCCTTCACCCTCATGGTAGGGTTGCAACTAACCGATTTAGACCGGCGTGGATATTCTTATACACGGGAGAAGCAAGGGTGAACATGGATATACTACAAAAGACAGTAAGAGAAAAACAAGCAAAATACAAAAGACAATACGACTCCAGACATGGAGTAAAAGAGATGATGGTTCGTGAAGGAGACTGGGTACGTGTCAAAGAACCGAAGAACACTCTCAAGGGTGAATCCATCTTCAGACCTCCACAGAGAGTTGTGAGTTGTCATGGGAAGTCTGTCATCCTCGATGATGGAAAGAGATGGTCTGGAGATTATCTCATAAAAGTAACAAAAGACATCCAAGAGACCAGCATATCTAAGGACAACAGTCCTGACAAACAATCACAACACACCTCACATTCCCCAAGAGAATCCCTCTGCGAACATGTGGACAATGACAGACCTCACTCCATGCATCAAGGAGTCCCCACTGGAAGAATGTCCAGAAGGAACCGCAACATCATCCAAAACTTCAACAATGACTATATTTATTACTAATGTACCCCAGTTTACCCATCTTCCCTCTGCCTCTCCCACTTGACACCCTTTTTTTTCCTTCCACTTTCCCGCTTTTCCCCCACCTGTTTTTCCTTTTTCTTTTGCCTCACGTGGGGGAGATGTTATGGTAATACATGCACAGGTCTCCTTAGAACCTTGTGCATGTAGATTCCATTTGAGAGTGCCTCGCCAGTTGATGCTTCCACTGCAGCTACCTGGGGGCCTCAAATAAAGCTCTTCTCTTCTCCCATACTTTGTGCCTCTTTATTTCACCCCCCCAACCCCTTTGGAGATAATGGGAATCCAGTTTTGGTAGCTTGTTTTGACAAATCTCAGTAACAGCCCTATTAAGTATCCCAGGGGTGCATCTTCCATTTGTGAAAGCGGCTCAAATCAGGGAAGCAGAACGTTTTGAAGCATTATCTTCCATTGAGGAGATTGATTGACTGGTCACCTCTGTGGCCCCTCCATCTGTCTCTTCATTCTTAGAGTCGGCTAATTTGGGGATTGCTCTGGGGAAGAGGAGAGTTTGATACAAACAACAGATTCCACATCATTTCTTTCGTGGAACATTGCAGGTCCAAGTCCATTTTTGCACATAGATATATTGAGCTTTTAATAACAATATGATGTGATCCTTCTCCAAAAAACATGGGCAGTGATGGCACTTTTCTTGGATGGGTTTGTGTCTTACTCCGTCCCAGCAAGCAAGAACAGTAGTGGTAGGTGCTTTGGGGGTCTGGTCATTTTGATCAGGACATTATTTGATGGCAGAGTTGAGATTGTTGATCCTAAAATGAATTATCTGCAAATGATCACCTCGCTCTTGGGTAATGGTGATTCTTTGGTCATTTAAAATGTTGATAATAGCCCCCACAATAGACTCATTGGGCCTCATTGCGAGATGGGCAGAATGGGTTTAAAGGTGCCGGCGCCATTAAACCCATTTCGCCCCATTACGAGCTTCCCTTGCAGGAACTGCTCTGGATGTCTGGTTTTACCGCGAGGGGACCAGGGAGCAAACAACGGGCCGGGTCCGGGTTCCCTCAAAGGGGAAATACTGGGCCCTCCAAGGTAGGATGGCCCGGTATTTCCCCATTCAGGGAACCCAGACCCGAGATTGGAGGCAGCTTATCCCTTATTAAACTCGCAATGAGGTCCATTGACATTAAAGTATTTATAGAAGAACATGTGATCTATAAACTGAATCTGAACTGAATCTGAATGCTGTTTTCTTGTTGCCAGGTGGTTTTAATGTGAAGATGCGTAATGGGGTTTCTGATGCCCTTTTTGATGAGATGAAAAATTCTGAAACCCTGGATGCAGGATTCATGGATTCGTGCCAAAGGGATACAATTCTCCTCATGACTTATAGAATGATGATTACGTACTGTTAATGTGCGAGTGCTTCCAGATACTCATGGTCTTCCGACTTTCAGTAATCACTTTGGGGTGATAAGGGACCAATATAGTGACCATCATCCTATATGCCTGAGGGTCTCAGGGCTACTCATTATGAACGGTGGGGTGGCCAAACACCATTTAGATCTGGCATAGCTCAACCCAAAAGAAGAATTCAATGGGCTAGGATAGATGGGTCTAAATTACATCAGAAAGTGCTGGTTGACAAACAACCCCATATTTAGTCCTTTCTACAGGGAACTATTAATGTTTTATGCACAGTCAATAGCTTTGTTGATTAAATTGGGACTTTCTCTGATTATTTACATAGATATTTCACACAGAAGAAGTCCCCAGCACAAGGCTGGCAAAATGAACAATGCAGGGAGGAAAAGAGAGTGCTTTGTGATGCTTTGAAATCCTCAGCTAGGTCCAAGAAGGGCATAATACAGGCAATAGCATTTTATTAGGCAGCCCTGGAGTCACAGAAAATACAGCGAGATGAACAAGCATGGAGTGATATAGTAGTGGCTGTTCATCTAATGACTCTACAAAATCCTGGGATGGACCCCCATATAAGAGGGATTGAAGGGTCACTGAAACATTGGTGGATGCCAGGGATTGGGCAGATAATTGTGCTGATTTATATGATGGTCCTATTAAACTGGAAGATATAACAGAACTTGTCCTTCAATTGATCTCTTGCTGAAGGAGGAGACCTCTGCAATTGTAAATAAAGCACACAATTGTGCGCCAGGACCAGATGCAGTCCCTGCTGATCTTTTTCATGATCTTTGGGCTCCATTGCTTACGGTATGCTTTAATGCCATTTTAGAGATGGGCCTGATTCCCTGTTCATGGAAGCTTGCCATACTTTTCCCAATTTTCAAAAAGCTGATTGAGGGAGTCCACTTTTGTACAGGCTAGTCTCACTTTTGGACACATCCCTCAAGATTTTTGGAAGAGTGTTGTTGGGACGCCTGGAAGACTGGATCTCAGGCAACTCTGTGTTGTCAGATATCGAAATTTGGTTTCAAACTTGGGGTTGGTACTGGAGATTAAGCCCTCAATATCTATTTGCCAGTGACACACTCTCTATATATTAAGTATGCTGCATTTTCTTGGAGCATTTATGGATCTTAGCACCGCATTTGATCAAGTCAACAGGGATAACATGCAAGGGGTGCTCGAGGTCCATGAATTGTCCAGGGGAGATCTTGGCAGTATTGCCGGAATTACACAGGGGTAAACATGCATGTGGCCAATATTAGGAACTGGGGCTATGGACAGACTTTTATTATGTTAAATCAGGGGTTCACCAGGATTGTGTCCTGGCCCCAGTTCTTCTTTTCCCTCTACATTAATGGTTTGCACAAAGCCCTGGTGGACTGTCATGCCGATTACCCTAGGGTTGGCAGCAGGGCTTTGCCAATCTTGGCCTACACTGATGATACAGTGTGTATTGACTCTACTCCAAAGTCCCTCCAAAAGCTGATTCATGTCTATACAGACATGTTGTGTGCCTTTGACCTCAATATAAACACTTCAAAATCTGCTGTTATGGCTTGTGCAAAGAGAAGAAAGGTTGTGAAAATGAATCAAATGTTGATCAATGGGGCAGTTATTCTGGGGGTCCAGGAATTTGACTATTTGGGCATATGATTTTCATCAGTGGTAACTGGTTATGCTCACATACACCGGTGTGCCATTTGCTGAAAGAAATGTGGTGAAATAGTTGTAGTGAGCATGTAAGCAGAGGCAGCAATTTTGAAGACTTGAATATGTCAATTTTTAAACAGATAAATTGGAAACTGAGATTGGATTCTGGAAGTGGGTATGAAGTGGTAAAGGAGACCTTCAAGAGATGTTATAATCTTTGGGACTGGAACAACAATTATGACGACATATTGAAATTAATGGATTATACATAAGTTTCCAATGTGCTACATTATTATCTGTAGACACAGCCATAAATTCTTCTCAGTACAAATCTGGTAATTCGTAATTTGATCTTGCAATTGCGCATAAACCAGCTGCATCTCTCACTGTCCTTAGACCCCAAATGAAATGGCACCAGAAATGAATTTCTGTTGAGACTCCAGAATATTGCATATCCCAGAATCTTCCAAACATCTGTGTAAGTAATGTTTGAAACTAGGTTCCTTATATATGTGTGTTTATGAGGGACTGGTTAACAAATACGATGTGAAAAGATCAAACAAATTCTTGAACTATTGTTTGAACACGGCTTCAGTCTCGCTGCACAACGCACTTTAATGCATGTGGTTACAAATCGAAAAACAATTAAGACCCTGAGTAATCAAAGGTTGAAGTAAATCTTGAATTGTCATATACATCAATTTATATATTGTAAATTTGCACAATACATTTTTTCACATTGGCTATGCCCCTCTGTTTCTACTATTGTTTTATTTCTCATTTGATTATCTTAACTCATGGATGGTTGTATTGATTGATAATTGGAATTGTAAATAATGTTTTGATATATGTATATGTATTTATTGGTGTTAAGTGGTTGTATATTGTAATGTTTCTTTAAATTTGTAAATGACTACATTTGACTAAATGCAAATAAATAAATAATCATAATTAAAAGATTATTGGGAACCCCGAGGTTCAGCCCCCAATGTTGCAGTTCATGTAGAACTGTATATTGGCTTTCTTGAATATGACTGGCGGTTAACCCTGCTTCTCATTGGCTTCACATTTGGTCTAACTCTAATGTAGTTGTAACCCAATTGATCATTAGTACTTGTTTAGCCAGAGTTGATTGGCATACAATTCTTTGGTTATCCTACATTAGTACACAACTGTCTCAAATGAATTCTTTAGCTCTTTTTCCACCTTGCACTTTACTCACCGTTGCACAAGGCAACACTCACAAGAGATTGTTTCGTTTTTTAGTTAAAGAACAGCTGAGTCCAGAGAACTTTGGAGTAATGTCAATAGATTGCATGCAGTCATTAGCAGCGTCAACTCTATGTAGCATTACGTTATGATTATCCATAGAAATGCAGACCGTTGTATGATCACTCTGGTTCGTTTTAACAGCTTACTTTTCAGAGCCAACACTGCTTGTTGAAAAGGTTTTTTGGATGTGCTGAGCTGCACAATGTGTGGAGTTCCAGTGGAGGAACTCTTGAATTTGGTGATGTTGTGTTCTGCTTATAAAGAGATAAGATGAGTTACATTACTTCCTGTGCTTAGACAGTTGAATTTCAGCCAATGTTGTCCAGCTTTATATTAGCATCTTTTAGCTAATTCACCATATGTGGCATGGGGACTTTTAATATTTTTAAAGATGGTGAGGAAATAATTTTGCTGTTCTATGCCGAGATGGTGACTTCCAACAGTCTGTGCTTGAATACGTTTGTATATTATGTTGTTAAAGTCATATTATTTTTGTGAAAAGTGAATTTTATTGTTTTCTTTTTTATTGCATTTTATTGTGTATACAACTGTGCTTGTGTAATAGATTATTTTATCTGAATAAAGATATGAACCAAATAAAATCATATTTAAACATGTTAGAGAAGGAAAAGTCACCAGGAACAATTAGTGGTAGAAAAGACTTGCATAGAAAAAACCTGAAGAGAGTCAAACAAATCTACAGAATAGTCAGAATGCTCTTGGTAACCCAGATGTACAGACTGATGTTGATCTTGCCATGGAGAAAGTGGTGATCACTGTGATTCAAGCAAAGTATTTAGATATTTATTTCTTAGTACTTTAGAATCTAAACTTTATATAGAGCAAATTGAAATATATGAGAATGCAAAACGCGTTCATGCATGGTTTGTTTCATGAGAATAATGTGTGCTCCGGCGTACCATATCATCCATTTCTGCTGCATGCTAGTGAGGAGGCTGGAACAAGGAAAGTTGTTTATTTCCTGCCCTCAACTCTTGTATCCAGCAAGAGACTTGCTACACTTGCCCCCACTGTTCTGATTGGCATCATTTAACATTGGAGGTGTTCCTCTGAATTGCTTGTTGATGCTACAAGCTGAACATGACAACATGTTGGTATTCAAGAACATTTATGGAGAAGTAGTTGTGAAGAATCGAGGGAATGTGTCTCTTCTTCCCGAAAGGGGGCCACTCCATGTGCAACTAGGGAGGTGATTCCGTTCTGCAATACCCTCTCTAGGGGTAGAGGCAAGTAGGTCCTCACCAAGAAAGACTCCCCCTTTGGGGACAAGGACTCCCGTTCCCAGAAGGAACTCCCTAAAGAATATCCCAGTTAAGCTTATTTGGTAATATCCAAAAACATAGAAGACATACTATATAATAACTGGAAAGAAGATGAAGCAGAAGTTGATATTTTTTAATGGCAACCGATAAATCAATATGTCTCTTTAAGTACAAATTCACATTCAAACAGGACAAAAAATCTGATGAGGGTGGTGACGCCACAACCAGGGGACGCATAGAGATACATATGCAGACAAGCAAAGCCAGATGGGGACCCAACACCTAAGAGGGATGGAGACTCACCGGAAGAGAAAATCAGCGAGTTTGAAAACTGCTGTAAAGCTGACAGCAGGGCACGGGACATGGTACTTCCTTCAGGAACTAACAAGAGAGAGTGTCATGGTGGTGGTGTGACCACAGAGATCCTGTGCTGGAACAGTGGTTCCAGGATATACACCAAGACCACTAGTCGGCCCAGACCACCAATCAGCAACTTACCGGCAAAGCTGCCATTCCACCAGGAGAACAGATACAGAGCTTGGAATTGCAGACCGAGTCTTGACAGAGAAAAGCAGCAGACCCCAAGTATAAAAAGGCCTCAGTGACAGCTTCCCAGTCAAGTCCAGGTAACGGGAAGAACGGGAAATATGGGAGGCCAAAGGAGAGCTGTTTCGGGACTATTCATACTTGTGCCAGTCATATAGATGCAAGAACTGCTCATGCTCATTCCAGTCAGGCTTAGGAGAAAGTAAGACAATGGAATAAGGATGACGAGAGAAGTCAATATGCTATAGGAATTGCAAGGTAGATTAAGAGTGAGAGAATAATTTCTAACGAGAGAGGCAACATTTGATTATCTCTTCAAAAACAGAGAACTCAAGAAAAGCAAAATGCTTAATAATTATACTATGGATATAATAAGAATTTTAAGAGACGTTAAGGTGAGCGAACAATGCCTGAAGAAAGGGGCAAAGTGAGGTAAACTTTAAGAAACAGAAGAGAAGGAATATGATGAACTGAGTAAAAGAGAATATGAACTAAGGAGAAAGGATAGTAGATCTATGCCCAGGGAAAGAGGGAAAACCATCCTATATGATTATAATAGTTGCTCAAGATTCAGGACACCCACCCCAAATATACAGGGGTTGTTGGGGCACTTGAGGGAGATAGACAGTAACTGTTGTAAAAACTTAAGTTATGCCAAACCAATTATTTCAATTGGGGCAGAACCACATAGCTCCACGACGCATAATGCAGCAGCACATTCCGTAGGTCTACAGAATCCAATGAGGTTATAATAGCATTCCTCCAGATTTTATGTGTAAGTGATAGCAATGCCTCTACCCTTTGCCTTCAAATTGGGCATCAGTATGAGTTTGCCGGTACAGTAACAATGGTACCAGTAATTTTGCGGTTACGTTGTTACCGGGCTGGCAAACTATGAGGTCTTCTCGCGGGTGCCTTTACGCCCGCCAGGTCTGACCTCGCGGGCGCACCGGCACCCGCATGCAGACCATGTCAGATGCAACTGCAGTATTCACAAATGGTGTTGGTGCATCCGGCCTCCCCATTCCCATTGAGTCCAATGGGACTCAAATGGGAATGGGGAGTAATTTTTTCCGGCACCCAGGAATGGACAATTACCGGGTCCAGCAGGGTCGTAATGACCTCGTAATTGGCTATTCCTGGGCACCGTAAAAAAAAGTATACCGCTGGCAGCCGTGCCGGTTTTACAGGCACAGCTACCGGCGGTCTCATAATGAGACCTAACTTTGGCCCAACTGGTCATGCCATAGCCCATGATTAGTAATACATATACCTCAGTAGTTTGTCATTGTAAATGTAATTGTAATTTTCAGCGGATGATAGCTAAGGGGCAACGTGCTCGCCTTGGAAGCAAGACAACACGGAACAACACAGGTTCAATCCCCAGGTCCGCGCTTAGAAACCTTTGGGTATTAAGCACGTTACAAATAACCAATTACAATAATATCCCACTATCTATTGAAAGTGGCTAAAGGAAGAGTGTTTTTTTTAAATTTCATACAATGTGCTCTGTGCCTTAACTTTATCAGCCAATCCAAATATGTGTTTCGGTGCAGACATCCTGAATAAGAAAGATAACATTTCACTGTGGGTTTAACAGACTGCACCTTCTCTCTCTCTCTCTCCTTGAATTTGATTCTGTATTCTATATAAGTTTTACTTTGACGACTCACTCCATAAATGTATTGAGTGAAGGGAAATCTACTTTTAACAATCTACTTTTAACAATTCCATTTTGATGTATGACAGCCATGAACAACTTGAACAGGTGCCACAGGATACCACGTCTCGAACTAGCAGTTGTGTTAATTTTAGATTTTATTTTCTCATAATCGGGCCCAGCATAAAAGTGTACTAAGAGCAGGCGAGTTTGAAATATAGCTAAAGGTTCATTCGTGGTTAAGTGGGATGGCCAGGAAACTCTGGGGCAAGCCCAGATTTTCTTTAATTTGTAACAGAACGTGGTCTAAGTATCCCCCGAGGGTTTCCCTATAGTTACGACTCACAACAGAATTTGTCTTGTAAAAACTAATTGCAAAGCTCACAGGTATCCCACCAATGTTTCTACAGTAGCTAATGAGGCCACAGTTCAGACTAGCCATTTTAGCAACATGATGTGCAATGTATGCAGACCAATTTGGGTCCTTTGTAATTGTAACACGTAAGTAACTAAAAGAATTTACCAACTCGAGTTGACCATCATTTAACCATATGTGATAAAAACGAGACTTCTGCTTTTACACACATCATTTATGATTTATATACATTCAATTAACGTTTCATTTCCTTCATATAGGGTTAATACCCATTCACTAGTCTTTGCAGTGCGTTGTGTGTCCTAGCAATTACAACCACATCATCTACGTAAGCCAGGGTGGAAATCTTTTGACCCAACATTTTTTGAATGTCTGCTGTTAAATGACTTAATTCTATAAATAATTAATTTACTTAAAAATTAAATAACAATGGGGCTACGTCACAACCCTGTCTTACCGTTATATAGGTTGAATTATATGATAATTCACTTTTGTGCAAAAACTAACTCTGGCCCATGCATCTCTATGCAGTTCTACTAAAAGAAGTAGTAGTAGAGGGCATTCCAACTTCATGTAGGAAAAGCCATAGTTCACCATGATTGACACTATCGAACACAGAGGAGAGGTTCATGAAACCTAATAAGTACCCGGCGAGGGCGCAATCAGAATGAAAGAGCCATTCTGATTGGCCCTCGCCGAGTCATTACCAGGCCTGGAATCCCTCTGTCGGGATTCCACGGCCTTTGTCCCAGGCGGGGGGTGTGGCAGCCCCTCCGCCAATGGGGATGCTCAAAGCGGGGCCATCCCTGCTCTGAGCCTCCCCACGGATGAGAGGCTGCCTTCGCCCCCGCCGGGGACTCAGGTAAAGCTTTAGCTTTACCTGAGTCTGCCGTGTGGAGGCTCGGAGCGGGGCCATCCCCGCTCCGAGCCTCCACACGGCTGGAGGATTCGACCATCCCCCGCCGGGGACCCGCCCTCCCAACTGCACATTCTTTCTTTTTTTTTCGGTAGCGGACGCACTGGAAACGCTTCTGTTTCCAGCGCGTCCGCTCCTGATGGCCGCCAAGGAAAGGGAAAACGGACCAATATCCATTTACGTACTGATCACGATCAGTCATGTTGGAAGTCTGAGAGGATTGTGTTGTCTACTGCCAATTATGTATCCTAAGGAGCAATACCCTACCAAACAGTTGTACTGAGCTGCTAATAAGGGCAATGGGCGTGTGGATCATTTGTATCTACCTTTTTAAAGAACAGGAATAGTTTTGCTTCTTTCCAAATGGAATGAAAGGCTCCAACTGTGAGCATGGCATTGAATAATGCAGTGAAAATCTCAGTCCAGACTTCCGTTCAAGTGTATTTCAGTGTAAAACGTTCAATTGAAACTGCGTCTGTGCCTGGCACCTCACGTTATTAGACAGAGCAGTCTTAAACTTGGTCAACGATATAGGCACACAATCTCCGTCCACAGTTACCAAGCTATGCATAGTTTTTCCTTGAACCTTTCATCTCTTTGAACCAATGACTTATGTGGCATTTGGAATTCCTTTCTCAACCACCTTCCAAAACTCCCTAAGGTCAGAAGGGAGGGCAGCCTGTTCCAACAAGGCAACACTGTTCCCTCTGTATTTCTAACTTCCTTTCTTTTACTACATTCTTAAAATCCTGTATTGCTCTTAGGATCTTACATTTGTCTTAAGTGTTTTTTTAGTGCAGCAAGAAGTTTCTTTTTCTTTAATCTACAGTTGTAATGAAACCCACCTTGTTTTTAACACAAGGAATCAATGCACTTCAACCCAGAATTGGTGAGACACTGGTCAGTCTCACCTGCACGGCATCTGGGCCTACTGCACACTTAGGGGCTGTAACTGTAACTTCTACAGTCCCCTGTGTCCTTGCACTACTCACAGCAGCGCTGACCTGTCTGCACTTACTCCGAGTAATTGCTGGCCTGATTGCACTTTCCCCTTCCCTCTCACTGGCACTACCCCCTCTCCCTTCCCATGCACTTTACATTGTTGCACTTGCACGATCTGAATGACACAAGGCATAGTAAGATTTATTGTCTTGTCCTCTTTCTGTCTTCCCTTCCTTGTCTTGTCACGCCTAGAAACACTTGTGTACAGGTGTGTTATAAATAACATATCATATCATATCATAGGCCCGATTCAAAATTCTCCCAAACGCAGGTACTGTTTTTACTGCAGTAGATGACATGTCCAAAACATGTTCTCTGTCATTTAAACACTTTGAAATAATATTTGATGATATTGAGTTGTGATCAGCCGTATCCCATTTTATTGTCCAAACAATGGTTAAGAAATGTTTTAATGCCACTGTTTCATTATTATTAATAATCAAATGTAGGTCCCTGCTAAACTGCTCCAATGTGTGTAATAACAATTGGAGTTTTGGAAATAAGGACCACGTTATCTGCACTAAGCAGTATACCAAGTGTTTTCTGTTAACTATTGCAGCATCACAATTCAAATTCTGAAACAAAGGGGTCATTCCGAGTTTGGAGGTAAATTCCGTCCATTACCGGCATGGCGCAAATAGCGTGTCTGAGCTGGCAATAGACCGCTAAAAGCGCACTATTACGAGTTCGCGGGCACGAGCTTTGCACCTTGCCGGTAATGACCGTAGCGCCATGGCGCAAAAATGCCCGAAAAACCCCCTACCGGCATGAACCGCACCGTAGCGAACACTACCGCCATGAAGCAACGCGGCATTATCGGTGACCGTAAATAGCGGTCATCGTTATTTACGATCACCGTTAAAATGCGGAACCGGAAATAGCGTCATCGCACAGGAAGTGGAAGGAGCACGGCGGCCATCTTTAAAAACACAATCCATTGCCACCCTCACCAGACAGGACCCCTGGCACACTGTTGACATACCGGAAAGTTACCACCACTACTGAGGAATGCCCAAAGTGCCGAAGAAGGGAGCTGCCCGCCTCCGAAAGGAGCGGTTCAGCCCTGACGAACTGCAAATGCTTTTGGATACCCTCCACGAGCATGCTGACACTGTTTTCAGCAATAACATGCAGAGGGTGGCGGTGCTAAAAAGAAAGACATCTGGGCACTAGTGGCGCAGAAGGTGAGTGTTGTGGGCAACACCCCCCGCACCACAAAGGATTGCCACAAAAGGTGGGATGACCTGCGGCTGAGGGTGCAGAGCATCCTCTCTGCGAATAGAAGCCAGGCCTTGGAGACTGGAGGAGGCCCAGGTTCGCCCATGAAACTCATGCCCTGGGAGGAGACATGTGCAGCCATGATAGGCCCCGAATCCATTGAAGGGGTCGGAGAAATGGAGTGTGGTGCAACGTCATCCACTGATGGAGGTGAGTGTCCAAAGTAAATACTGCCAACGCCAATGTTATGAAAGTCACTGCTAAGGTCTGGCAAGGAGTCATGGCATGGTCGGCCACCCCACCTCCCCCCTGTAAATCATGCCGAAGCAAGTGAGACCCAGGCTAGTGCCAGGTGCAAGGGCGTAACCTATATGCACACAAAGTGGCCCATTCAATGAGGCACACAGGGCAGTTGATGTAAATAGTGTGCATGTTAGACAGCACAGTACCCAGCCAACATGAGTGACACAGACATATGCATGCATTTACCACCCAAGTATTGAATCATGTGCCGTTCCCCAACCAAATGCTGATAACCCACAAATATCTCAATGTGCCATTGTAGCCATGTATACATGCTGGCTCTCAAATCATCACTCATGCCGTCCCTCTCTTCCACCCCCACAGGCTGTGAGCATGACAGCGAGGAGCAGGAGAGCAACCGTCCCAGCACTTCCAGGGGCCAAGGCAGGGGCCCCCGTCTCCCAGTGAGGAAGACAGCACCTGGACGCACACCACCGGCTCCAGTAAGGCCCGTGGAGGGTGCACCACCCCCACCCCTCCCTGCACTGGCTGAAGACACATGCCCAACGCCGTGGTCTGAGGAGTCGAGTGTGGCTGGGAAGGTGGCAGCCACGGCCCCCCTCGATGTTGCCGACAGCCCCAATTCCATCTGTGGAGCGACTGAGGAGGACACATTTGAAGTCGTCCACACCCCTGATGCACACTCTAACCCCCAGGTCTCCTTTAGTGACTCGGGTGAGACCGACACACCTGAGCTATCTGCCCAACGACCAACACAGGGACATGCCAGTCCTGTGGCCAGTTCCCTTGAGGAAGCGCCGGCAGGACATGTCAGCCCGATCCCCAGCAGGGCCACAACATCAGCCACAGATGCACAGCGGGCTGAGCAGCTCACAGCCCTGATCACTGATTTCATGCAGGACAATCGGCAGACCAGGGAGGAGTGGCAGGATGAATTGAGGGCACCTGGCCAGGTAATAACTGACAGCACCAACCGGCTCTGTGAGGTCCTCGGCCGCATAGCCGATGCTCTGGAGGCTGCACATCATGCACAACAGCCCCAGCATGAGGACTCTTCCCCAACTAGCAACTAGACCCAGACCAGCCCGCTCCGTCGGTTGCTCCATACGCTGTGCCACCAGGACATGCCTCCCACTGGCTCCGGGAGTGCACGGCGACATTACTGCCATCCACATGTGGGCTATGTGGACCCTATGGGACTAGTCTGGGTTTGTTGTGGTAGGAGGGGGAGGGGGGTGAGGGTGTGTTGGGGAGTTGTGGTGGGAGGGGGAGGGGGGTGAGGGTGTGTTGGGGAGTTGTGGTCGGATGGGGAGGGGGTGAGGTTGTGTTGGGGAGTTGTGTTGGGAGGGGGAGGGTGGTGAGGGTGTGTTGGGGAGTTGTGGTGGGAGGGGGAGGGGGATGAGGGTGTGTTGGGGAGTTGTGGTGGGACGGGGATGAGGCGAGGGTGGTGTAGTGTTTGTTTTTCACATTGAAATTTTCACTTTAAATACACAGGTTGTTCATCCAAAAAACACCAGAGTGGACATTCATCATTGCACATGTGTCATTTAATATTGCACAGTGCATGGTGTACATGTATCCCACACCCAGTGCCCGATGTCCTGACATCCTCACACCCTCTGCTGACTTGTGTGTCAGAAATATTGTCCAATCAATGATTGCTGCATGGCACGTCCCTCCTGTGCATTGGCACCGTGATGCTGTCTTGCCACTTCTTCCTCCTCCTCCCCTTCATCATCATCAGGTGGTAGCAGTTCCATGTCAGGACCAGGGGCACGTTCCGATGGATGCACATATTGTGTAGCATTACACTTGCCATGGTGATCTTGGACACCTTTTCATGGCTGTAGATGAGTGCCCCACCTGACCGGCTGAGGCAACAAAATTGTGCTTTCAACAGGCCAAAGGTCTGCTCAATCACCACACGTGTACGGGTATGGGAATGATTGTAGTCCTCCTCGTGCCTGTTCTGTGGGTTTGGGACAGGGGTCAAGAGCCATGGCTTCAAGGGATAGCCACCATCACCTGCATGAGAGGGGAATGAAGGTAAGTGTTCGTACATTCATGGCGGACAACTGTACTAGTCTTACATGGCAGCAGGTGATTTCTGCCCATACACACATGTCCCTGGATGCATTGACCCCATTTCTGGCCCCGCTATGTGTCCTGTGCAATGGAATGATGGAGGGGGTAGCATCTTCAAGATGGGTTATGTTGTGCACTCACATCATGTTGCACGTGCATCGTATATGCATGCAGCAGTGTTGGAGTAAAATCATTGATGTGTTGTGTTCTGTGAGATTTGTTAGTAGGGAGTGTTGGCTGTAGTCAGTAGCATATTCGTCATTCTGCACTGATCAGTACCAAGGTGACTTGCAGCACTCTATGGGTGTGTGGAACCAGTGACACGCTGTGGTATCCCTGTTAGGCTCACTTCAATGCACTCCCAAGGTTGACTGTCCTGTGTGGTGATATGCTGGAGGCAGCGACATAGTGCATGTGCAGTGCATAGTGCAGGATGCCCTTACGGTGTGTGAGGGCCGCCGATGAGTGGTGCATGTGTTGTGGGATGTGGCCTGGTTACCTGTTAGTCATGTTGAGTTAGGTGTCGGCCTTACTTCATCACTGTGGGATTTGGTAGTCATGTACTGTTTCACTTGCTTTGGGCACAGTGTTCGGTGAGGTGCACATCATGCACTGCCGTCAACATTCCCACCCAGGTGCAGTATGCATCTCCCCCCTTCCCACCCTAGTGGAATATGCATCCCCCCTCTTCCCATCCAAGTGGAGTATGCATCCCCCCTTCCCACCCAGGTGGAGTATGCAGCCACCCACCTCAAAACCCTGATGCACTGCCATGGCCCAGTCAGGCAACTCACCAAGCAGCCAGGCATGTCGTCCAGCATGTCACTCCATATAGCATGGAGTTCCGCAGGACCAAAGAGTCATGAGTTGATCCTGGATATCGGGCACAGCATTGTGTGATAATCTTGCTAGCGTTACATACCATCTTCACGTTGATGGAGTGGTATTGCTTGCGCTTGCGATACGCCACCTCCATGGCATGCGGGACCACCAACTCCACGTGGGTGAAGTCGAGGGCACCAATCAATTTGGCATGCCTGCCAGTGCATGGAAGGCAACTTTTGCATTGAATATCTCCTGGGGAGTCCGAGGTAGGGATATGTAGTCCCTTGTGTGCTTGAGAAGGGCATCCAGCACTTGGTTCAGTATCCGTGAAAATAAGGGTTGTGATATGCCATGCATGTACCCCACTGTGTGCTGGTAGGTGCCTGTGGCTAGCAAGTGGAGCACAGACACTACCTTCAGTAGACGGGGTGGCGGTGCGTATTTCTATGAGGCTCACTATGTCGTCATGTATCAGGTCCACTATGGTGATGAGGGTGTCACAGTGAAGCCGGTACAGGGTGTGGATCTGCTCTGGTGTTAGGTTGAAGGGGGTGGTTCTGATGTGAGGGATTGGGGACTGCCGGCGTGGTAACAGTGGCTGCACCGGTGGGGCATGCTGGGCCTGCCTCACCCTCCTTCTCCTCCTGTATATCCTCTGTGGTGGGGGCTGTGGTTGTTGTTGTTGCTGTTGTTGTTGTTGTTGTTGTTGCTGCCTTGCAAGCAGGGCTTCCAGCTCCAGTAATGCTACTACTATTGGTATCCTCTTGGTGTGGGAGGGGGTGTGGTGTGTGGGTGTGCTCCTTTTGTGCTGTGCCAGACTCCATTGCCTCCACCTGTGCTGATTGTGTGCACTTCTGGCTCTTGTAAACACTGCTCAGGGTACTTAACACCACCTCGGAGATGCCGGTATTTACTCCATGCCGGTAAGGTACGTTTCGGGCTTCAGTAGGCCGTTATTTGCATGTATGCATGGCTTTTGATCAGCTCCGGTTTACGACATGCCAGTAATGCTGGCATGTTGTGTGGCACGCGCGAGCCTGGACTGCTGTTTATGGCATCGTAAAGTATGATGCTGTAAATAACGGTCTGGTTGGTCAGAATAGCCTGTAGCGGTAAGCGATGCCAGTAATCCTTTACCGGCATCGTTTTTACCTTACCTCCAACCTCAGAATGACCCCCAAAGTCTCCAGCTTATTTATGTACCTTACAAACAAAAATAGGCACCAAGCCACAATCCTGTTGCACACCTTTATTGACTGAAATAGAATCAGTACATTCCTAATTTTTGCCAAATCGGACCATTGCCATTTTCTGAATAAAGAGATCTATAGCTTGTAACAACAGGATGGGTAGCCCAGCTTCAATCAAAACCTGCCATAATTTAAGATGGAGCTTCCCATACATTTTGCGGTGTAATCTAAAATTGAGATTGTCCCATAGTTCTTAGGAGAGGACGTTTTCCCCTTCTCAAATATAGGGATAATGTCCACTGATTGCCACACCGTTAGTACTATACCTGGCACATTAAGAATATGAAAACATCTTGTAAAGTATGATCACCACATCTTGGGTTACTCCTGACACAAATCTCCTAGAATCATGTCAATCCCTGGGGCGTTACTTGGTTTTTGAGGCATTAGCACTCTTACTTCCAGGAGATTCAAGCTTAATGGATTATCTTTTAAACTGTTATTATTATATGCAATATGTGGGCAAGAAGGGCTTAATTTCCTGGGGTTTCTTTTCAAAATAAAGGCTTTAAAAACATATTGTACAGTCACTAGCCACTATTAACTTAGTTATTCGTTCATATGTGTCCTGAGCACCTGTGATACAATTCTCCAAAATGCCCTAAAGTCTTTAGACATCGCAGCCTGCATGATCAGGAGCCAGTTCTCACTTTTTAATTGTTGTTTTTAGATATTAGACATTTATATGCAGAGCAAAGGAACCTTACCATTGTACTGTTATAGTCTTTAACAGTCTTCAGTTCTACAATAAGTAACGCCTTGAAATCTCTACATTCTTGGTCATACCATGCGTGGGGATTTCTATGTGTGTGTCTCCACTTAGAAATATTTGTTGTGGCTGCTACATTTGGTGTTATTAGCTTACATAAATCATTGTAACCTTTGTCGACCTCAGTTTTCTCTAAGGTGACATTATCAAATAAGGGTCACAGGCAATGGGGAGACCTAAAAGGATCTCAGGTAGAATAGTGTGCAATCTCAACTTGTGCCATTGAATTTGTCTCCTTAATGGTATGTACTCAGAATCTGCTTACCTTGCCAAATACCTGCGGTTTGGGGTTTTCAGAATAAATCTCAAACACACAGGGTCATGATTGCTATCTGGTCTATTACACACTTCTAGCCTTTCTGCTGTATGCCAGCTCTCTACATTCAGGAGGATTTAATCAATCAACAGACCTTCACTACCCAAATGTATTGGAGCTGGAATACTGGATGATAGCGTAATACATCTCTAAAAAGTAGACTATTTTTCAGCACATATCAAGCAGGATGCACTGGCCCTTAAGGTATGATGGACTTATAGAAGAGAAACAATGCTTGTGTTTAATGTTACTGTTGCAGAATGTGATCAATGTAATTCTGCATTGATGGCCTTTGAAAAATAAAAGAATATTGACTTCAAATGTAATTGATCTTTAACAGGAGCATGCAATTCCATGATAAATACAATGGCAGAAGCCCGCTTGATTGACCTAAAAAAAAATCAAATTCTTGCACAGCTCGATTGAAGTCTGTTTTGGGGCTTTTGAATGGTGTTGTGGGAAGAGTGGTTGATTGTGTAATGTTTCCTGATAGTAATTCAATTGAGTTAATTATTGTAATGTTTAAATATATTAGTGAGCAGAATGGTGTTCCCATTAGCAATGGGAACTCCCGTCCCCTGCACACCTCTGGGTATTGGATAAAAAGTCCAAACAAAATATAATATACTTTTTTGTTCACTTGTTGTTAATTTTAAGGATTATAGAATATCAATTAGGCCACTCTTTTGTACAGATATTACATATACAAACATGAAATAATTTGTTTCAATATATATAAAAGTTTCAAAAAATCTTTATGAAGGCATAATAGTATTTTCATAGCAAAAAAGAATGTTCGAGTTTGAATTCACTCAAAAAGAATATACAATAATACACTAAAAAGGGAAAACCTTCTTAGTTCAGAGCTCTACGCGTTTCGAGAGTGTGCCTCTCTTCTTCAGGAGCAATAACTTCTCAATGTAAACACAATGTTTTCTTAACTTATGATTAATTCACAGTTCACAAATAACTTCAAAATATTGCTATTTCATTGTTCTTTAATTTCAGAACTTCAAGCATCCCTTCTTGGTGTGGAATGGTGAAAACGTCATCTAATGAAGTAGCAATCTGATGTGCTGTGAATGACAATAATATCTGTATTAACTCGTGATTTAAACCGGGGATCAAATAAATAAATATAAACCCGTGTGGGAACCAGTATTCCTACCTGTGTTTCTTGTATGTTTCTCAGTTCAAAGGTGACTGGCATCTATAACTTCTAATCAGTCTTCGTTCTGTCATGAGTAATAATTAAATGATTTCTATCAAAATGTGGTCGCGCATCATGTTTTCATCTGATTCCTTCACTTAAATTCAAAAAGTTACTTCTTTGCACTATAGGTAGTGTGTGTTGTAGTGCTGGGCCCCTCGTTGTCCCGTCCCCAACTTCTCGAAGGTAACCTACGTGAAAAATATTATGTCCGTGTATGTAACTTAACCCATTTATTAATGGATATTGTGACCTCTCTCATTTCCTCCATACCTTATTGATGATGTTCCTTCACTCCAACACAAACGCTGCAATCTCTGCCCGAGCCTCGCAGTGTTTAAGAACCTTTCTCTCTATTTATGGTCATGTGACTTGAGGTTGTATGTCGGTGTAGATCATATGATCAAATTAGCATTCTGGGAGTTGTAGTGTTAGCTGCAAAATAGTGCGCAAATGCATGCTAACCGTATATATTTAATTTTACTACTCATTACCCTGTAAGATCTATTAGTTATGTGTATATGTCATTTTACACTGATTACCAGACTGAACTAAAGTGTTACGTAATGCTCAACGAGCTAAATCTAGCCCCAGTGTTTTCTGGGAGTTGTAGTGTCAAGGACATAATTTGTAGATTATCTTTTCCTCATTCCACACTAGTAAGTGGAAAACAGGTATACATTATAATGACAACTCCAAAAATTTCTCAAATGTGTCGCGCTATTAGCATGTAACAGTAATAGAATAAGGAAATTATGAAGACAGTTAACAATATATACAGGAAACATTAACATCATTATTTTTTCTTTTCTTTTCACAAGAATACATTCAAGCAATACTCCTCGTTCATACCTTTAGGCTCAAGAGAGTCCAATTTATGTACCCAAAACATCTCTCTACGAGATAAAATTTGCTGTAAATTACCCCCTCTGGCTGGTCGTGTAATTGTTTCCAAAACTACAAATCTAAGCTGTGAAATTGTGTGTTTGTGCTCCCTGAAATGTCTTGTGACTGGTGACTTTAGGTTTCCTGTTCTTATATTGGACTTATGTTCTGAGATACGATCCTTTACACGTCTCAGTGTTTGACCCACATAATATTTACCACATGGACATATAAGTCCATAGATTACACATTTATTGTCACAAGTAGCAACATTTTGTAAATCAATCTTCTGGCCTGTGTATGGATGTCTGATTGTTGGTCCTTTCTGAACATTATTACATTGACTGCAATTCAAACAGGGAAATGTACCTTTCTTTGTTTTAGACAAGAATTGTTGTTGTACCATATTGACCCTCTCTGCCTTGACCAATGAGTCCCGTAGGTTTCTCCCTCTGGTGTAGGCCATTAATGGTGGTTTTGGGAATAAACTAATGAGTTTTGTGTCCAACCTGGTAATCTTCCAATTCTTACGCAAAATCCTTTTGATTTGTGTACTTTTGGTAGAGTACTGTGATAAATAGATCAGTGGGGGATTGTCCTTATCCTTTATGGTTTTTTGCGTTAACAAGTGTGATCTTGTCTTTTGATGGCATTTTTCTTTTGCTTCTGTAAGGATGTTTTGAGGGAATCCTCTCTCCTCAAATCGTGACATAAGATCTTTTTCTGCTTCCAAGAAAGTATCCTCTTTTGAAACTATCCGTTTGATTCTTTGTAATTGGCTTAAGGGCAAGTTATTTTTCAAATGTTGAGGATGGTGACTCGTAAAAAATAAACTGTTGTTGACATCTGTGGGTTTCCTGTAGATTGTTGTTTGTAGTCTTCCATTTTCAGAATAGATTTTTGTGTCTAAAAAATGCACTGATGGTGTTCCAATTTCTAGTGTGAACTTAATTCTGTCATTACATGAATTTAAGTATACATGAAAGTTTTCCAGTTCTTCTTTTGTGCCACACCATATGCAAAGCACATCATCAATGTAACGTTTCCACATCTTTAACTTCTCTGACCATCTTGGGTTGTCTAGAATAAACTGAGTTTCAAAATAAAACATAAATGTGTTGGCATACACTGGGGCCATGGCTGCCCCCATTGAGGTTCCTGCAATCTGTAAATAATATTGTCCTTGAAATCTGAAGTAATTATTGTAAAGGATCATTTTAGCAAGTTGGATGACAAATGTTTTGTTAGATGGAAAGAATTCTTGTTGGAGTAACAGCCACTCTAGGGCCTCCAGTCCTTCCTCATGGGGAATTGAGGTATACAAGGATTGTACATCAAGTGTAAATAATATCCAATTATCTTCTACTTCACAGAATGTATTCAATATGTTAAGTAAGTGGGTCGTGTCTCTTAAATACGTTGATGTGGATTGAACAATGGGCTGAAGAAGTTTGTTTAGATATTTGGACAACGGGTCAAAGACACTTTCAGTTGCTGCAACTATTGGTCTGAAAGGGGGATTTCTTAAGTTTTTGTGTACTTTCGGTAATCCATAAAATACTGGAAGAATTGGATTTTTATTGAGTAGAAATTCCTTAGTTTTCTCTGTTATCCAGTCTTCTTCTGCTGCTTTGTTCACCACTTCCTCAATCATCTGTTGGGTCTCTCTTGTCGGATCATATTTTAAAGTCATGTATGTATTAGTGTCTTCTAGTAAGGACAAACATCCTTGTTTGTACAAATTTGCATCCATAATTACAATAGCACCCCCTTTGTCCGCTGGTTTGATCTCGATTGTTCTGTCATTTGCTAACTCTTTAAGTATTTTATGTTGGTGTTTCCGGAGATTTTGTTGTCTCATATCAGCAAATTTCATTGAACGCAGTTCTTTCTTCATTTTTGCTTCAAACAGATCTAACGTTGAATTCTTAACATTAGGAGTGAACATACTTTTTGACTTCATTTCAAGTGATTCAAATGTTGTCGATCTTTCTTGTATTGGAGGAATAGCATCAAAAAATAATTTTAGTTTCATTTTCCTTACCAATTTGAATAAGTTCACTTCTTCTGAAAATAGATTTGTTTGATTTGTTGGTACAAAAGAAAGGCCTATGCTCAGTAGATCCAATTGTTGTTTATTAAGAATTTTGGTCGAAATATTAAGGATCAAGTTTGAATTTTCTTCTTGCTCCTTAAGTTTCTTCCTCCCTCTTCGCGTCCGCCGTCTTCTAAAAAATCAGGTATATCTAGTAAACCTTCTTCGTTCTGGGCACTTGGGATTAATCCTGTAGGTACAGTCCCTGATGTTGATGGTTGTTGTGTAGGAGCTAAGTCTCTCCCCTCACTCGATGCGTCACTTGATGGCTCTGTGCTCTTACTTCCTCTTCTCGGTATTTTCTGTGTTGGTGTTCTTTGTTTTAAATTATGGAATTGTTGATTTTGCTGCTGGTAGTACTCTTGCCACGTGTAGACTATGTCTCTTGAGTAGTCCAATGTATCACAACGGTATTTTCGAATCTTTCTTTGCTCTATGTCCTTTTTGTATGAATCAAGTTTCTCATTTGTGAAGGCCAAAATATTTTGTAATTCATCTACTGAGGTTAGCGAGATAAATTGTTCTTTTAATTCTGTTATTTCCGTGTCCAATTTAGATAATGATGCAGCTAATTCTTCAATCGTCAACAGAATGAGATCTAATGAACATTTGTTTAGAATTCGTTCCCACCTAGCCACAAATTCAATATTGTCTTTACAGAGTGTAGGTTTTAAATAAATTCGAAGTCCTCTGGGTATTTTCTGTGATTTGTAATACTCAGTTAAAGTTGTTGCATGCAATTTTTGTGCAATTTCTCGTCTAATGAGTTTTTCTAGATTGTTAATAATTCTATCCGGTTTATCTTGATTTGTAGATAATTTTCCTGTACTCTTAATTAAACCTAATATTCGTACAGCTTCTTCTTCTGTGAATGCTAAAGTTTTTGCATGTTTGTTCGTTAATGCATTAATTTTTGAAAATGACATTCTTTAGTGAGGAAACACAAAATAATAACTTCAGAAAAGGTGGGGTGCTAATTTCGTATTGATACCACACCAAATGAATGGGATGTCACACTGAAATCTGCAAAAAGGAAAGGAAATTGCACACCCTATGCTTCAATGAAAAATCTAATTTGATATAGCCTTTAAAAGCTCCAATGACTTGTCACTGTGTTAGATAATTTTATGGGGTGCCGGGGAGAAAAACAATAGACCCTGGTATCGTAGGTCCGTGAAAATATGAACAGAATGGTGTTCCCATTAGCAATGGGAACTCCCGTCCCCTGCACACCTCTGGGTATTGGATAAAAAGTCCAAACAAAATATAATATACTTTTTTGTTCACTTGTTGTTAATTTTAAGGATTATAGAATATCAATTAGGCCACTCTTTTGTACAGATATTACATATACAAACATGAAATAATTTGTTTCAATATATATAAAAGTTTCAAAAAATCTTTATGAAGGCATAATAGTATTTTCATAGCAAAAAAGAATGTTCGAGTTTGAATTCACTCAAAAAGAATATACAATAATACACTAAAAAGGGAAAACCTTCTTAGTTCAGAGCTCTACGCGTTTCGAGAGTGTGCCTCTCTTCTTCAGGAGCAATAACTTCTCAATGTAAACACAATGTTTTCTTAACTTATGATTAATTCACAGTTCACAAATAACTTCAAAATATTGCTATTTCATTGTTCTTTAATTTCAGAACTTCAAGCATCCCTTCTTGGTGTGGAATGGTGAAAACATCATCTAATGAAGTAGCAATCTGATGTGCTGTGAATGACAATAATATCTGTATTAACTCGTGATTTAAACCGGGGATCAAATAAATAAATATAAACCCGTGTGGGAACCAGTATTCCTACCTGTGTTTCTTGTATGTTTCTCAGTTCAAAGGTGACTGGCATCTATAACTTCTAATCAGTCTTCGTTCTGTCATGAGTAATAATTAAATAATTTCTATCAAAATGTGGTCGCGCATCATGTTTTCATCTGATTCCTTCACTTAAATTCAAAAAGTTACCTCTTTGCACTATAGGTAGTGTGTGTTGTAGTGCTGGGCCCCTCGTTGTCCCGTCCCCAACTTCTCGAAGGTAACCTACGTGAAAAATATTATGTCAGTGTATGTAACTTAACCCATTTATTAATGGATATTGTGACCTCTCTCATTTCCTCCATACCTTATTGATGATGTTCCTTCACTCCAACACAAACGCTGCAATCTCTGCCCGAGCCGCGCAGTGTTTAAGAACCTTTCTCTCTATTTATGGTCATGTGACTTGAGGTTGTATGTCGGTGTAGATCATATGATCAAATTAGCATTCTGGGAGTTGTAGTGTTAACTGCAAAATAGTGCGCAAATGCATGCTAACCGTATGTATTTAATTTTACTACTCATTACCCTGTAAGATCTATTAGTTATGTGTATATGTCATTTTACACTGATTACCAGACTGAACTAAAGTGTTACGTAATGCTCAACGAGCTAAATCTAGCCCCAGTGTTTTCTGGGAGTTGTAGTGTCAAGGACATAATTTGTAGATTATCTTTTCCTCATTCCACACTAGTAAGTGGAAAACAGGTATACATTATAATGACAACTCCAAAAATTTCTCAAATGTGTCGCGCTATTAGCATGTAACAGTAATAGAATAAGGAAATTATGAAGACAGTTAACAATATATACAGGAAACATTAACATCATTATTTTTTCTTTTCTTTTCACAAGAATACATTCAAGCAATACTCCTCGTTCATACCTTTAGGCTCAAGAGAGTCCAATTTATGTACCCAAAACATCTCTCTACGAGATAAAATTTGCTGTAAATTACCCCCTCTGGCTGGTCGTGTAATTGTTTCCAAAACTACAAATCTAAGCTGTGAAATTGTGTGTTTGTGCTCCCTGAAATGTCTTGTGACTGGTGACTTTAGGTTTCCTGTTCTTATATTGGACTTATGTTCTGAGATACGATCCTTTACACGTCTCAGTGTTTGACCCACATAATATTTACCACATGGACATATAAGTCCATAGATTACACATTTATTGTCACAAGTAGCAAAATTTTGTAAATCAATCTTCTGGCCTGTGTATGGATGTCTGAAGTGAAGGAATCAGATGAAAACATGATGCGCGACCACATTTTGATAGAAATTATTTAATTATTACTCATGACAGAACGAAGACTGATTAGAAGTTATAGATGCCAGTCACCTTTGAACTGAGAAACATACAAGAAACACAGGTAGGAATACTGGTTCCCACACGGGTTTATATTTATTTATTTGATCCCCGGTTTAAATCACGAGTTAATACAGATATTATTGTCATTCACAGCACATCAGATTGCTACTTCATTAGATGACGTTTTCACCATTCCACACCAAGAAGGGATGCTTGAAGTTCTGAAATTAAAGAACAATGAAATAGCAATATTTTGAAGTTATTTGTGAACTGTGAATTAATCATAAGTTAAGAAAACATTGTGTTTACATTGAGAAGTTATTGCTCCTGAAGAAGAGAGGCACACTCTCGAAACGCGTAGAGCTCTGAACTAAGAAGGTTTTCCCTTTTTAGTGTATTATTGTATATTCTTTTTGAGTGAATTCAAACTCGAACATTCTTTTTTGCTATGAAAATACTATTATGCCTTCATAAAGATTTTTTGAAACTTTTATATATATTGAAACAAATTATTTCATGTTTGTATATGTAATATCTGTACAAAAGAGTGGCCTAATTGATATTCTATAATCCTTAAAATTAACAACAAGTGAACAAAAAAGTATATTATATTTTGTTTGGACTTTTTATCCAATACCCAGAGGTGTGCAGGGGACGGGAGTTCCCATTGCTAATGGGAACACCATTCTGTTCATATTTTCACGGACCTACGATACCAGGGTCTATTGTTTTTCTCCCCGGCACCCCATAAAATTATCTAACACAGTGACAAGTCATTGGAGCTTTTAAAGGCTATATCAAATTAGATTTTTCATTGAAGCATAGGGTGTGCAATTTCCTTTCCTTTTTGTAAATATATTAGTGAGCCTCATCTTTTATGTTGAACATCAGCTAGTTTCCAACTTGTTAAAGTCATATTTATGGAAAGGGCACTATTTCCTTTGTGTTCTGCATATGCAATTACTGAGCACAAGTGCCAAGAATTGAGTTTAGATGTTGCACTGATTTATGTTGCTTGCATTGAAGCTATGGCATCGGTGGCATTGCATTGTGTAAAGGGTTTATCAGGATTGCATTTAATAATTTTGCAGATGCCTAATGCGGCAGCTGTTACTGCACGTGTTTAAGAGTACACCCGGCTCTATAGGCTGCATGCACTTCACCTTGGTTTTCTGCATAGACCGGTAAAACCTCACTATCATCAGAAAAGAGAGGGTGTACCTTAGACAGAAAAAGAAACAGTGCAGTTACCTTTTAAAATGCAACTTGTTGCCGGTGAGAAGAAGGCTGGGCAGGCTCTGGAGAAACGATATACAGGCGTTGAATGCTAAGTCAATACAACCCTATGTTTGCTGTTTCAAAGTCTGATGCAAATGGTATTCTCTTACAGTTTACCCTGCATCGAAGATTTTCCACTCTTTAAATTTTAATTAAGAAGCAGGTCAGGTACACATTGCATTTTGTATTAATGATTTAATAGGTGCAGAATCTAATCTCAATGTCCATTTTTTTCATAAAGCACTCAACAAGATGCACATGAATATATTAAAACAATGTTTGAGGTGTTGTAAAAGGTGAGTGTATGAGCAGATTCTTACACTGGGCTATCCTGTGAGTCAGTTCATGTTTGCTCAATGTGACCATGCCAGAGATTTCTGTACAGGTTATACACATACACTTGAAAATATGCAGTTATCAGACGGGGTGACTAATGTTTACCAGGGTGTGATCTCTATTATCTCCACTCATCATCAAGGAAGTTTGAGAGTATCAAATAAGCAAGGCATCATAGATTTATTTTATTAAATTGTTTTTTTTTTAACGTGTGTTTGGTTTCTAAGCGTAGATCCGGGATTCAAAGCTCTGTTGCTCTGCATAGTCTTGGTTCCAAGACCATCACATTGCCCCTGTGCTATCCTCTTTTCAGAGTCAATAGGTAATAATCTTGAACCACATATTCATGGCAGCAACTTGCCGGAAACCAGAAGTTCTATTCTCAATCTATTGTGTCAGACCCATATTCAAATCTATGATAACAAAGATAAGTTCCTTGGTCACGGAACTTAGATAACACCTTTGTGATCCTCTACCCATCGAAATTCCTGGTTTCAACAAGGACTGTCCCATTGCAAAAAAAAAAAAAACAATTTTAGCGGAATTAGCAAGGGCCCATTACAAAGAATTAAACAAGAGCACGAAAATAGATAATGTAGAACATCAATGACAGGTGCTCCTGGAAGCAGCTTCAAACAAAGATAACCTAGATTTCTGGAAGTGGGTGTAACTTGCAAACATCAATGATAAAAATTGGTTCCAGGGTAGCATTCTCAAGAAGTCATGGAGAACACACTTCACTAATCTTTACTTAGAACCAGAAGGGAATGAGCAGGAAGACAGTATGACCACATGTTAATGTTCCCCCAGGACCTGCCTGTGTTGAAGCATACAGTGGAGAAAATCAATGAGGTGTTGGAACAACACAAACGGAGCAAGACCTCTAGTCCTGACCTTATACCAGCCAATATCTTTAAGAATGCCTGTGAAATTTGGGTACCAGTATTCTATCATTTCTTCAACACTATAGCAAAATCTGGCATCACTCCCGGCCCCATGGACAAGTGCAACTATCGTACCATTATATAAGAAGGGAGGTCAGGAGGACCCAGCAAATTATAGGCTAATCTCGGCCTAAACCCGGCCTAAATTCTGGAGATCAATCTTTTAGATTATATACAATTTCCCAAAAATATATCACCCGTAGAAAGATGAGACTGTATACCATCTTTATTGATCTAAAATGTGCATTTGATGTGGTTCCCAGGTCAAGGTTATGGAAAGCATTGTGTGAACTAGATATTCCATCTCAATTTCGCCAATCGATCTTGTGTTTCTACAAACATAATACAGACAGATATTTCTTCTCTGTGAAAAGAACAGTGAGCTAAAGACTTGGTTGAGACTGTCCCAGGGGCCATCCACCCAAGAACAAGTCAATAGGCTGTGTTTGTGCTGGTAGAGAGTTTCCCAGACCCCCCCCCCTGTTTTGCATACCAAGTAACTTTGGGTCTCACCCTAGGTTACCAGGGGACTCCAGACGTGGACCCCTTGCTCACTGTTCTTAGAGAGACACAGCTTCACCTCACTGATGATGCCCAACTAGGCTGAAACACGTGTATGGGGTTGCTGTGGTACTCTTGTTCAGAGGAGAATTGCCTAGCATTTCGGCGCTGGACTGCCCCTGGGCAGGACAAAGACTGATATGTGGGGATATTTCTTCTCTGTGAAAAGAACAGTGAGCTAAAGACTTGGTTGAGACTCTCCCAGGGGCCATCCACCCAAGAACATGTCAATAGGCTGTGTTTGTGCTGGTAGAGAGTTTCCCAGACCCGCCCTGTTTTGCATATCAAGTAACTTTGGGTCTCACCCTAAATTACCAGGGGACTCCAGACGTGGACCCCTTGCTCACTGTTCTTAGAGAGACACAGCTTCACCTCACTGATGATGCCCAACTAGGCTGAAACATGTGTATGGGGTTGCTGTGGTACTCTTGTTCAGAGGAGAATTGCCTAGCATTTTGGTGCTGGACTGCCCCTGGGCAGGACAAAGGCTGATATGTGGGGATATTTCTTCTCTGTGAAAAGAACAGTGAGCTAAAGACTTGGTTGAGACTCTCCCAGAGGCCACCCACCGAAGAACAAGTCAATAGGCTGTGTTTGTGCTGGTATAGAGTTTCCCAGACCCCCCCCCCCCTGTTTTATAATACAGAAAGAGTTTGCTGGAACCTAGCTAGAGACGTAATCTCCCTGCTTGATTTAGATGGGAAATTCTATGTGAGAGTTCTGCTAAAACATCTTGAAAGATGGCAGAGAGAGAAGAACATAATTATTTTCTGGCAGGTTTCCAGTTGGGCCTAAGCTCATTAGATCAATCTTTTAGAATATATATGCTTTCCCAAAAATATGTCACTCTTAGAACGGTGAGACTGTATGCCTTCTTTATTGAACTAAAATGTACATTTGATGTGGTTCCTAGGGAAAAGCTATGGAAAGCATTGTGTGAACTAGATTTTCAATCTCATATGCACCAAGCAATCTTGTGTTTGCTTAAACTTAATACAGCCAGAGTTTGCTGGAACCTACCCAGAGACGTAATGGCCCAATAGACATCAATGTGGGGGTGAGACAAGAATGAGACTTTCACTAACTTACAATCAGATCCCACCAAATTGGGAGAGGGAAAAATACCACTGTTCCTGTTCACAGACAATGCGGTTTTAATTTCCAGACTCCTAGTGGATTGCATAGGCAATTGAAAGCCTTCAATGAAGGATACATTGAAAGTGGGTTAATGATTAATTACAACAAAACCAAATCAAAGGTATTCCACACAGTGCACACAAACAGCAAACAAAGATTTAATATACCGATTGATGGTCACACCATCAAACAAGTGGAGAGCTTTGACTATCTTGGTATCCATTTTATGAGTGATGGTATTTGGACAAGCCAGAAGGACAAAGCCTTCTTAACATTCGAAAAGCAGAGAAATGTCATTTTTGTAAATTTACTCTAAACCACGGTAATGGTGAATTTTCCCCAGTGCCCCAGCTATATAATGTACAGGCTATAGCTTCCACCACATTTGGAGCAGAGATTTGGGGCACCTTGAATACTTCTAGGATAGTAATTATTGAAAACAAATTTCTTTAAAAAGGCTTGTGCCTACCCCAAAGTACATCCAATACCACCTTATGCCTAGAGCTCAACAAGAGGTATATTTCACAAGTTATTCCCTTTGACACATTATTGGCTCCAGTTATGAACCTCACCTCACCTGAGTAAATATAGAGATGCAATGTCAGATATTCTATTGCAAAGTGGAGGAACAGATATGCAATGATGTAGCTGTGTTTTCATCTTCTGCAAAAAATTTGAATTTAGCTGTGTTTTCAACTTCTGCTAACAATTTGAATTTAGCTGTATTTTCAACTTCTGCAAAAAAGTTTAATGTGTCTGTATTGTGTTTGACTATGGCTACTCCCAATGACTACCTTGTGCTACCCCGCCCTGCTGTTCATGTCCCCCCTTATCCTCCCCCCTCCAGTACTGTCTCATTCCCCCCTCTCTTTCCTCTTCACCCTCCTCGACATCACCTATGGCGCTCTCTGTTTCTCCTATCTCTTCTAACTGATTCTCCATTGACTATCCTACCCTTCTCCCAAAATTTGGTAGGAAGAAGTTCAAAAATGATATCCTAGTCTCTAACCCTTGTCTCCCTATCGCTGACACCTACACCAGCGCATCCTCTAAAGAGGCCCTCATAAAACCTTTGGACTCCTCATATGGTCTCTGTGCTCTCTCCTTTCTCTTCTCCACCCATTAATGGTGGTACCCGGTGGGAGGTCCTCCTGGTCCCCTTCCACTCCTCTAAGGTAATCATTAATGTCTACCAGAATGGCACCGTCCTGGTCCAAGGCCCTTGGGCCAAGCTTCTCCTCTTTGATAGACGCTTCCCACGCCTCATCAACTTCCTTCCTTCTCATGCTGTGCCCTCTCCCTCCTCTCTGGCTTCCTTGCCTCCCACCTCTGCCTCCTCCTTGACTACCTTGCCCTCTCCACCTTCCTGCTGTGCCCCCCCTCAGGCTCCTTGTACACCTCCACAGGGAAAACCTTTAATTTGTACCCATCACTGGAAGTCTTCCAAGGCTGGAAACCTTCTCCAAGTCACCAATCTCAACTCTCGATCGGCTGTGAAACACTCCTCTGACATCTGTTGTCTCCTGGAAGAACTCACCCTTGATGTCCTCAGTCTCACTGAGACATGGTTCATGGTTAGCTCTGTCACAAGCTTTGACACTCTCCTCCCTGATGGCTACAAGATCCTCTCTGTGCCCAGATCCACCCACACCGGTAGGGGTATAGCCTTGATCTTCTCAGAGTGGATTCCTGCCTCTGTGATTCCTACGCAGGCCTACTCTTCCTTTAAGTGCCTTGTCTGTAGGCTCTCGCTCGGTACCAGCAACTCTCTCACCATTGCTACTATCGGCCACCTGGTCAGACTACCTCTTTCCTCTCTGAGTGAGCAGACCTCTCCTCCTCCCTCCTGGCCTCAACCACTCAACTCCTCCTCCTTGGAGACCTCAATATCCACATGCATGTTTCATGTCCCTCTTCTGTACGTTTTCGAGACCTCTGTGACTCTCTCTCTCTTTCTATTCTTCCCTCTTGACAGACTCACTACGCAGGGCACACTCTGGATGTTCTCATCTCCTCTGACCTCCCCCTCTCTAACCTTCTCACCACTCCTCTCTTATGGAGCGATCACTTTCTCCTTTCCTCCAATCTCTCCATCTCGACCCTGCAGGCCAATCATGCTCCAGCACTGCCACCTACCTTCTTGGTCATCCGGCCCATGAAGCGTGAGTCAGCTGAGGCTTTTGCTGCCACTGTCTCTCCCCCTACCCCACCTCTGAGTAACTCTCATGCTGACACTACCCTTTCCAAGCTCCACTCAGCTATCTCTGATACTCTTTATGTTCTTGCCCCTGTTATGAGGATCCACTTGAAGCCCCAAGGGAAGTGCAACTCTTGGTATGGCTCTGACATAGTTACCCTTAAACGCAAGTGTAGGGTGGCCGAGAGGAAATGGCAGGCATCTTGTGCATCCTCTACAAACTGGCCTGTTGCCATCTCCAAAGGCAATACAGGCTCTCTGTTCACACTAAGAAGAGAGCCCACATCCAAGCCTGCATCTCTGTGACATCTAACAACTCAGCCAAACTCTTTAAAATCTGCAAGGAGCTGGCCAATCCTGCTGCAGTCTCTACTTCTCCTGTCCTCTCCCAGGCCCTCTGCATGGCCCTGACATCTCATTTAATCTCTAAAACCCAGGACATCCTGTACACCCTCTCATACTCTCCTCCTCTTCCCTCTTCTCTTTTTGCTACCTCATGCCCCCTGCAGCAGCCTCTCCTCCCTCTTTCTCTTCCTTTCCTCTGTTCTCCCCTGACAAGATTTCCAGACAAGTCCGATCTATGAAAGTCTCATCAAAACGGGTTCTTCCCTGTTTGTTCAGAACCATCAAGGACCATATTGACACCCTCACTCCTGCCTTGGCCGACTTCTGAAACCGCTCCTTCACCACTGGATCCTTCCCCTCCCCTCTGAAGCACTCTCCTGTGCACCTTCTTCTAAAGAAGCCCAGTGCTGACCCCCTTATGTACTGCTAACTATCGCCCAATCTCTATCACCCTTTTGCTGGGCAAATTCCTGGAAAAGCTTAATGTTCACACTGAATCTGTTGGTTGTCTCCATGACCATCAGTCTAGCTTCAGAGTAGCCAGAAGCACAGAAACTGCTCTCCTTATCATCCATTAAGACCTGCTCTCCAACCTTGATTCTAATCTCCCCTCTGTCCTCATCCTACTCAATCTCTCTTCTGCCTTTGATACAGCCAACCATGCCAGCCTGCTCAAGCGTCTCTGTGGTAATCTGGGTATCACTGACCAGGCTCCGGCCTGTCTGACGTCCTTCCTCTCCAACCGACCCTTCTAGGTCCAATTGGGGTCCTTCCTTTCCTCTATCTCACTCTCCACGTGTGGTGTTCCCCAGGGGTCTAACCTCTCTCCCTGGCTGTTCAACCAATACCTGTCACCCCTCACCCACCGCATTGCTGCTCTCTGCTCCAATTTTCAATGCTATGCAGATAACACTCAGCTCGTTTTCAGGCTTCCCTCTGCCACCTCTTCTCGCTCTCTCATCTCTGAATGCCTGTCTGCAATCCAGGAGTGGTGTGCCACCAGCAACCTCTGCCTTAATGCCAGTAAGACAGAGATCCTCCTCATCGGCACTCCTGCACCTTCCTTTCCTGTCACTCTCTGGCCAGCCTCCCTTGGGCCTCTCCCTGTGCCCACCTCTGAGGCTAAGAACCTCGGGGTCATCTTTGACTCCACACTTTCATTTTCTCCACCCATCTCTGATGTGTTTAAGAAGTCAAACTACCAACTACACCTCCTTGGAGGTATTCTTCCTTTCCTCCCCTTCCCCCTCAAGTTCATTGTCTCTAGAGCTCTGGTTCTCTCTAGTCTGGACTGCTGCAATATTATCTTCCTAAATCTGCCTGATACTACTCTCAGCCAACTGCAACTCATCCATAACAGGACTGCGAGACTTGTCCATGGCCTCAAGCCCAGGGATAGTATCTCTCCAGCCCAGACATCTCTTCCCTGGCTCCCTGTGCCTGAAAGTATAATGTTCAAGACCCTTTGCATTGTCCACAGTGCCTTATGGGGTCTTAGTCTGCAATACCTTCAACTCTCCCTTCGGAAATAACTTCCTACTCAAGCTCTTTGCTCCTCCACCTCCAACTCCCTCAGGGTCAGTTGCTTATCCAAGCAACGCGTTGGGGGTAGATCTCTTTCTTCGACTTGGGCCTCATTCTGGAACAGCCTCCCTGACTCTCTGAAACATTAGGAGCACCATCTCCAGTTCCGGAAGCACCTCAAGACTATCCTCTTTGCTTCTGCCTTCTCTCTTCCTCTCCCCTGCTGATCTATCTGTTTCAGCACTGGTCACCTGGCTACCCTCTGATTTTGGACCCAGATACCTGCCCACCAATCCGTACAACCCCACTGCCTCCTGGCAACACCTGCACTTGGTTTGTATCGGCAACCCTACAGTCCCTTTCCTGCACTTATTAGACACCCGTTGTCTGCACCTTGTTCTTGCACTTGCCTCCTGTTGGCCACACTATCTGTTGATGTTGATTACATGTTCAGCACTTTTCCACTCTTCCCCAGCCCTTGCACTTCCACCTCCCTCTCCCCTGCACTTGCACGTTCTCAATGTCACTGGGCCTAGTAAGATCACTGTTTTGTTCCTACCTTGTACCCCTCCCTGCCTCGTCGCGCTCTGAAACACTTGGGTATGGGCACAATATAAATAAAACATCATATCTAGGCATGTCAGGTTCCTGTTGAATTGGCTGGGTCTTGAAGATCTTTGTCATAATCCTCACAACATAAATCTGCACTCCAAGTCAATCCTTCTTCAGGCACAGGACACTGGATTTTGGAACAAGGAAATAATTGTCTGCTGCCAATCCAACCAAGCAGCTGAATCCTGGAGCATGAAATTGGATATCAAGGACGACAATGATTGAGATTCAATTTCTCCCGGTCACATTAAATAAAATTCCACCTAGGTACACTACCGTTGTCGACACTACAGATGTATTGGCGCATGAGTGACTCAGACTTGTGTCCATCTTGCTCAGAGTCCAAACAGACATGACTAATTTCCTCTTTTTCTGCCCATTGTATAGAGAAGTGAGCCATTACTACAAAAACGTTATGTACAACATCGCAAGGACGCCCTATCTATATGCAGGTCCAGGTAATAGTTTTTTAATTGCAGTCACTTTCAACCAAATTCTATGATCATTTGCACTTTGCACAGCTATTCCTGCAATTAGCTATTCTGTGTGCTGAAATACCCATAATGAATGCAGGGAATCTCAATCTTCCTGTGTTAATTGCAACCATTATCTGTCCATGAACTTTGAGAATTGGTACTCTGCTCAATCATAGCCACCATTTGCACCTCAACTCTTCCCCAACCTCTTCTTGGGGTCAGGTGAAATTGCTACTACACTACAAGATGGATGACTTGATTAGTGTGACCAAGTCGCACCTAAAGTGTAGCTGCCAAATGTCCATGCTATTCGATCCTTGCCATTTTGCACAGTACTGTCATCATAAGATTTTCATTTGCACTTTACTTATTAGCAGGAAATAAGTGAATACTACCCTTTATGAGCAATGACTGTTGTCATCCTTTTATGTACACCAAGAATTTGCACTTTGAACCAATAGCCACCTGCTACTTGCACTCTTCATCCTAGCACTGAAGAAGGGCGAACATACTCTGTTGCTGTTCCACAATGAGTTTTGGTGATGCTATATTAAGGGCGGCCAAATGAGAGATTACAGTTATTTTACTGTGTCATTTGCACATGTATTAATTGTAAAAACAGAATACTTTGTAAGTATACATGTGTAGTTTTAGTGTATTGATATTTTAATTACCAGGCACTTTTATTGCCAGTGGATGAAATAAAGTAATTACTGCCTGACAAAATAATGTACCTTTTGAAAAATATTGGGCTGACAGAGCTATGATCAATTTAAACATGTTTAACTTTGTAGAAGATCGGGAATCTATTTTACACAGAACATTTAAAACTGCTGGAATCCTATTCCATGTTGAATTTATGATATGTGTTATGCTTGAACTAAAATGGCGCTGGCGCGCAATGCATTCTGGGAGCGCTCGGAGCCATGATGGATATTTACTTCATACCACAGTAAAAAGCTGCACACATTTTGATGAATGTTAGATTCACGGTGCTGAGAAAACATGCTTTCCAAACCCGGTATGCGGTCAAGGACATTTCTGCTGGGAAAGCTAACTTTGTTATGGTTTGTTACTGTTCTCCGTGGAGCGTGTTTTTTAAAGGAGGGAGGCACTCTGCTCCTTGAGGGTGGCTGTCGATTGACTCAGCTGGCAACCGACGGCTGCTCATCAACTGCGCAAGTACCATTTCCAGAAGGTTCGAGAATTGCCACCCCTTTTCGGAGTGTGTATATATGCGGAAACCCGGAGGTGGTCATGTGAGACTTTAGCCGGAGGAGGACGCTTACGTCTGGCATTCCTGTGAGCTCTTGTGCTCTCGGCCAGGCTGTTTCCGGGGTCTTCCAGCCGCTTCTGGGCGAGATGAGGAATCCAGTTACGCTCACAGTGATGTATTTCCTTTTGAATTCTTTGCTTCTTCTGTGATTTATGACTATGTTACTTCTGTGAGTTATTTCTATGTTATCACTGGTTGCTTCTACATTTTGAATACATACCCGTATAAGTGCTGATTATCTTCTAAGAGTGTGTGGTTGCGAGTTATTGAGTCTTTCTGCGTTCAAAGTATTTGCTCTATAATTGCATTGGTGATTTATGATTTTCCGTGCACTCTGGGGAGAGCTATACAATATGCTAATATGCATTCATATTGCACCGACTCACCACTGTAATGGTTTTAGAGAACCTAAGCTTGTCCGTGCAGTGGCATATTGTGATCCCACAGGGGATATCCATAACTGAGTCAATGGAGAAAAGAAATGAGCTGGGGAAGATAAGAGAATGAGAAATGGAAATGGAAATGGATTCCACCAACAGAGCGGGGCAGGGCCGGAAGCAGTGGTGGAGAATGTTTCGTAATGACATGGGTAAGGTAGATCATAGCTCTGGAAAAGTGAGGGTACAGATATGTCCTAAAGTGGTGTTTTGAGACAGTTGTGATTCCAAATCAGATTTAGAGAATTGTAAACTTGAGAGCATGCTGAGGCAATCCTGGATAACAGTTAGATTGTATACCCTGGCATCTCTAGATGTTGTATCTAGAATGTTAATTCTGTGACTGCCAAGCCTGAGCCAAGAGTGGCATTGATTTGTGAACTGTAGGTGCAGCAACCAATGCCGATACAGGAGACAAGGCTTCAGGCCAATCCTCAAAGCAATAATGCTAGCAATATTTGTATTTTCTGGGTTAGGACACTCACATGGTAAGGGTCGAGTAGAAAGATGGAGTAGAAGTGAAAAGATGCACAGTGTGGGCATACGATTAAGGCAGGCATAACAATGGAGGTTGTGTGCAGGGGAATGGTAGGTGATGCAAGTATGCAGATAGTAGCCAGTTAAAGTTAAAGGGGTGCAAGTTGTGGTGAGTCAGAAGAAGGAGTCAGACTTTGAGGACATTTCTAAATTAGTTTATTTAAATCATTAAAAAAAAAGTCCTAGCTTTCCCAATTCTAAAGTGATTGCCCTACCTGTCTAAAAGAACTGTAGGTACTTGTCTGTCATCAGGAAGTGCTTAAGAAAGAACATTTCTCCAACCAAAGTTAGTTCTATCCTGACCCTACTACCCTACCACTAAGAAACTAAACCTAAATGACTTCAGGAGATTGACTTGATTCTCCAGATGTAACAGTCTTTCCGATGACCTCTTCTTATCAATGTCTTTTTTCTGGGTAGTATTTAGCCCATAGGACTTTCATTTATAGTGTCTCATTTCTTCTTTCATTAGTAATTGTAATTTCTTCACAACACTACAGAGTTAAATATTCTCTTTAGTGAAGTATTTATTTTTAGGAAAGATTTCTCTGAATGTAATTTTACCTCCATATTATGGACCCCCCCAAACTATTTGCTTTTGTTTGGCTAACCTGACCTGACGTTTTCCAGTGTGTGCTTCCCAGGGCATTTGCTCATTTGTTATGGGGAACTGACACGTCCTTGTGGCTTTCAGTACTGGGAAACTATGTTCCCTTTGCCATTTCTTGTTAACTTTTATCAGTGCGCTAAGTACCTTAATGTACCATGCACTGGTGTTCTTTTGTTTTATGGCCCTAGACACTCTCTAAGGAATGAGTGTGACTAGGACAAACCTGCGGCCACAGTTTATTTTTCTGGTCTTTTAACTACTTTTTATTGCATCATACCTTGTTTACCACAGATTGCTCATGACTACTGTGGCCAGTGCGGAATATGGCTGTGCCACAAAGTCTTTTGTTCTGTCGTTTGGCCATCTTGTCCCTTTGCCTTCCCCCAGGTCAAGCTGACCTGGGAATTCCTTAATTGGGCATGCGGCCTCCCACAAAAACTACATCTTTTGTGGGTTCCTGCATGTCATGTGCGCTAGCCCCAGGAAGAGGGTTGGGACTGTCTGGTCCCAATCCACATTATTGCTGCCAGGATGTCTGGTGTGCTTGAATGATTGGGGACCACCATGGACCATGATTGGAGCACAACTGGTGTGAATACAAGGGAGCAGATGTTCTATTGGTTATCCAGATTCGATCACACATTGAATTTTGGATAATAGAAGGGGCCCTGGATCTTCATCTTGAACTACCGAAGGAGCCAAGTATCCTGTGAGCTGAAGCAGACTAATGGACCTGCAGGAGACACCTGGATGTTTTGGCATCCTGAGCCCGCTGTTTTGTTCTCGAACTTAGAAGGTCTGCGAGGGCGCTTTGATCCTTTTGAGTAGTGGGAACAACTACTGTCAGCATCTCTTGAACTACCACCAAAAGAACATTTTCAGAAGTGTTCCTGGGCCGTCCAGTGAACTGACCAGCTCTATCCCGGGACATCACATAGGAGCACCACTGTTTTGAGTTGAAACTTTGGGAATCTCTAGCGTGTGGTTTACTCATCACTCTCCCACCAAATTTCAAAGGCCTAGCGCCTCTGGGACATGAACTAGGAGGGTGCATCACGCCACAAGACTTTGCAGTCCCTGCGTCACTCTGTTGTGGTGATGGTCGCTGTGGGTGACTTTCCCGCCTTCTCTGCTGTGCCCTGAGTCCTGCTGGACTGGAACTTTCTTCTTCCTCCCTTCGTGGGCAGAGTTGTGGCTACTGTCCCATCACAGACCACTGCCCCATCCTGCAGCACCTGAGAGCCGGATTGGAGAGCAAAGGCATGATTTGCAACCTCAGATAACCTTAAATAAACAGGCATAGTTTGGTCTGTATTGAAGCAAGAGGCGGTGGGTACTTACCTAACCTAGCGGTGGCCCCTGGCTCATCAATTTCTTTTTACACACAGGAGTTCCTTGGGATCCTCTATTTGGCTGGGATAGCCTGCGCCCCCTGACCTGTTCCAAAAGTCAGAAGCTGCTCTGTCACGAGGACAGACTCTTCCCTAGTGATTGGAACTCCTTTTTCCCAATTCTTTCAGCCTGGCCACCGTTTCACACTGCTCCTTTTCCCATTTCCAGGGTACACCCTGCTTTAATAATCTGGATAAAGGTTGCATAATCTCTGCATCATTATCAATAAACTTCCTGTTATGGCCTGTCATCCCTGATAAACTCTCCAATCCTTTCCATTTAGTAAGATCTTTCAACTTCTGAATTGCCTTCACCTTTTTCTTTTGTGGATTCAACCCATTCTCAGTCACTTCATGACCTAAGAAGTTCACTTTCTTTTTACACCATTGTGCTTTCTTTAAAGACACTTTGGCTCCCGCCTTCTTTAACTGGCCATGCACATGTCTAATCTCACCGAAATGACTTTTCAAATTCGAATTTATTTTTAATCAGCACATCACCTAAATAAACTATTGTCCCCCTTTCTGCTGCATCTGGGAGCGTCTTCCTGAAAAATATTCCAAACTCACTCCCACTATTGACATATCCGAATGGTGACCAGGACCATGCAAATTGGGATTAGTCAAATGAAAATGCAAAGAGATTTTGTATATATTCAGATAGTGGCACACACCAATACCCAGATGTAATATCTAGTGTGGAAAACACCTTTGACCCGTGGACCTGTGCGAGACCCTGATCAATAAATGGGAGTGTCCTCCTGGAAACAGGTACTCTCTTGTTTAACTCTTGTAGGTCTGCACACAACCTGCATTGGCCATTAGGTTTTAACACATCCAAAATGGGAGTACCTGATGTGCTATGAATGGGCCTAATAATCCCTCTAGACTCTCGATTCTTAATTATCTCAGCTAATGATTCCAAACACCCCAGTGGCAAACGATATTGACGCATAAATACTGGTTCCCTACCATGTCCCTCTGGTAATGTGATAACATGCAGATCGATTAGACCACAATCTTTTACTTCTTTGGCGAAAACCTCTTTGAACTCCATACATAGTTTTCTCAACTGATCCTTTTCTTCTTCATGTGTGCATGCATGTGCAGCTTGAACCTGCTCTTCTACCATTTTTTTTAAATTATGGAAAATCCTCCAACAGAGGAACCTCTGTGCTCCCCTCTATGCGTGGGGCTGTATCTCTTTGGAGACTGTACACATTTAAATATTTTTGAATCGTGGCTTACATTTTAATATGCTGTGTCTCTGTTTTATTTTCATTTAAATCAAATAGGATGCAATTATCTCGGTGACAGCACATTGTCTCACTTGATTCATAAGGATACACAGGCTGCATTTTGAATATTCCCTTAGGTTGAGAATCCAAAGACTCTGGCAATTCACCCTGTTCATTCCCATATCTTTCAGAGATATTCCCAATCACTGCATTATTGAAATATGCAGTATAATGAGATTTTTGTATTGCCATTCCTAACGCTGAATTCTCCTCTAAATGAATATCCTGGCATCCTTTATTGTCACCAGGATTTTAATGGGTCCATTCCCAATCTCTACCAGTGGCGTATATTCACATTCCAGCTTTTGTTGCCCCATGGATTCGTTTAGGCACACAAATGCATCACAACCTTTCTCATCTGTTGTGCCTTTCTGTGTTTTAGTGCTATTGTAACTTGTCTGGTAAGTGCAGGGATGGTAATGTCCTTTCTCACCTGTAGTTCAATCTCACATGGTACCATCTAAGCATGTCTCTTTTCTTCAAATTCAGGTGCAGGTCCCCCTAACCTGGACCACACCTTGTGGTTAAGGATGTCTAACACCATACACATTCTATGCAAATTGTCATTTCCCAGATAACATTCATTTTGGACTTCCACAGCATCATCTGACTTAGCCACTGTGTGGCATTGTTTTATATTGTTGTGTTGTGACATCACTTTCTGAGGCCTTAGGTTTTTTTTGGCTAAAGATCATAACACCCCATTCACCGCATCAATTAGGAGCGACAACCTTTTCGGGCAATTCGTCCCCATCAAAAAACGTATTTCATTAAGAGGTGTAATTAATACTTCCTATCTCATCCTCTGTTTCCCTATATTTATGTAAACCTTATGTCAACCTCATTGATACCACAGGTATTTCCTCACCATTAAAATTGTGCTGCAGGCCCTTATTTTTCCTCACTTTTATGCAATTTTGTGGGGATCTCCCTCCATTGATACTTTTTACCAACTATTTGGACATGATCGTGGCCTGTGCACCCGTGTCAATCATTACAAATGCATTGCTTTTCTCTCCCACAGTGATAGGAGAATAATACCTATCCTCAAATTCTTCTAGCACACACAACGATTTTGCATTTTTTGCTGATTTCAGGGTTCATCTTTCTTAGTCCCTTTTCACTTTGCATGTGAAAGATATTTGTCTCTCCTTTTTGTCCCTTTCATTTTGGAAAACTATTTTCCCATGTTCAGAACCCATTCAGAGTGTAGTCACTGTCCACCCCTCTGACCTGGGACTATCAGTGTTTACACTGCCGTTTTTTGACTGAACATTTTCACAAAGATCACGTGGTAGCCTTTCATTTCTGGCTCAAAAAACCTATTTGCATTTCGCATGGTGTCTGTCTTTTCGGTCTCCTGATAATGTGTGGCTCAAAATACTCCTCAGGTGACTAGTCTGCACCCTCCTTTTGAGCAACCATTTTTCCTGACAGACCTTCATCAGTATTCTATCAAGGGAGGATATTTTAACAATTAACCCTACCTCTTTATTAGGTGTCTTATCTTCACATAAAATGTCCTTTTTAAATCTTTCTCTCTGTTCTTTAAGATTTTCTTGTTCATTTTCCCCTTTTTTTTCTTCATCTGCACGCACTTCGATAGTCTGGTTTAACTCTAAATTGAACCACACTACCTTTTTGTGTGTGTGAGTACCTCTTGTTTCACCACTTGTTTCACTTTCACTGGTGGGCATTTTTTTTTTGTGTGAAGGAAAGGCATAGGCAATTTTGCCTGCAGTGTGGGCCGCACACCCTAATGTCCCGTTGGGACTTCTTAATTACTTGAATGTCTCAATAATCCAATTCCGCGAATGTTGGATTTTTTAATTCTGTGATTTATTTATTCAAAGTCTCTGAGCTGGATTTTTCTCCTGAGTGAGGATGTGATATTGTGTTTCCTTTAATGACGCTGTTGCAATTATTACAATTCAGACACGGGTAGGTTCCCTGTTGTTTATGCTTTTGTTGTCTGTTTTTGCTAGCTTTGGTGTTAACCAGAAGGTCACGTAGGTTGCTTGAACGTTGATATGCAAATAATGGTTTTGTCTGAAATAAAGATGTTGTGCGTTCGTCGCTAGTAAGAATAGCCCAATGTTTAGTGATACATTTTTTTATCTGTGCGCTCTGAGTAGAAAATCTTGACACATACACTATCGTTGGGGCATCTTTCTTTGGTCTTTGTTCCAGTGTGCTGGCTCTAGTTTTATCTCCCACTTTGGATAATGCTTGATCTAATTCATCTTGGTGATAGCCTCGAGGAAGTAATTTATTCTGCAGTTTGTGCAATTCTTGATTGAGTTCTCCTTGATCACTGATGATCCTTTTCAGGCACAGCATTTGACCATAAGGTAAGTTACGTAGTGTGTTCTGAGGATGAAAACTCATCCGATGCAGTAAGTTGTTTCTATCAGTAGGCTTTGTGTACAGTGAGGTTGTAATCTGTTGTTGGTTAACTTTTACTTCCACATCAAGGTAATGAATGTTGGGATTGTCTATTTCTGCAGTAAATTGTATACGTGGGTCTATCTGGTTGATGTACTTGAAAAATTCATTCAATGATTCATTGGATCCTTTCCATATCCCAAAGATGTCATCTATATATCGTAACCATATTTTTAGTTGACCCTTCCATTTGTTTTTTTCGAGGATATGTTCAGTCTCAAAATGATGCATAAATGCATTCTCGTACGCGGGTGCCATGGTTGCTCCCATCGCTGTTCCTGACGTTTGGAGATGGTATTCCTTCTCATAAGTAAAGTAGGAATTCATAGAGATGAAGGTAAGTAAGGTCAAAATAAATTCTTTGTATGCTCCTATGTTGTCTTCCTGCAGTAGGAGCCATTCCACTGCTGCTTCACATAGGTCATGAGGTATGCTAGTATAGAGGCTGTTAACGTCTATTGTGAACAGAATATCATGTTCTTCCAGTTGAATGCATTCCATGATATTCAAAAAATGGTTAATGTCTTTAACATAAGTAGTCGTTTTTTGTATGATCGGTTGTAGGAAATAATCAATTGAAGTGCCCAAGGGCTGTAGTATTCCTCCTGTCGCTGCCACAATTGGTCTCCCGGGCAGATTGTTCAGGTCTTTGTGTATCTTTGGAAGTAGATAGAAGTGTGGTGTTTTAGGTTGAGGATTCTGTAAGAACTGTTTTGTTTTGCGTGTGATCATTCCTTGTTCTTCAGCTCTTGTAAGAATTGACTCCAGGTCTTTTTTTATCCTTTTGATCGGATCATAGTCTATTCTTGCATAAATCGTTTGATAGTTCAGTTGTCGTAAACTTTCTTTTTTGTAATCATCTGTGTTCTGGATCACTAATGCCCCTCCTTTCTCCGCCGGCCTAATGGTAATCCTCTCATCCATGTATAGTTCTTTTATAATAGCCATTTCACCTCTACTTAGATTTTTGTATTTAGGTGTGCCAAAATGTATCTTCTTCAGGTCTGCAAGAGTTTTTTTTTAATCACAAAACAATTCAGGGCGTTACACAAAGATGATTCATGGTCTTCCGTATTTTTACCATTGCAGGGGCTATTACATAGTCATTTGTTGTCGGTACGCACAAGATCACTCCTATGACCTTCTGCACCTACACTTGGCTGCTGTTTTTGGACTGCACAGAGTTTGCTCAGACAACATCTTAACGTGGGCCTCAAGGGATTGGTTACATTCACATTGACTGAGCCTATTTTGGTACCTTTCAGGAGATTGATTTCTATTTGGGTTGTTTCTGAATTCCTGGTCCATTGGTTGTGGAGAGCGTGGTGTGACCATTCTTTGATTATGGTCTACTGGTGGTGGTGACTGGTTATAATGGCGTGGTACATAATTCATGTTTTGTCTATCATTTGGTGGGAACTGTCCCCTATGCTGATTTCCATTTTCAGTGAACCTATCCATATACCATGGCCTTTCTTTATGGCCATATACCATGGTATTAGGGTCAAACCTGCTCCATGCCCCGAGTGTCTGGTATGGGACATTGTTCCTTTGATTTTGATTTTTATTGTTATTTCGTGCCTGACATATCAGGTCTGAATCCTACCCTAGGATTATCACCCAAATAGCTAAGATTAATGTAATTCTCTCTATTGCTCGGGTCATGTGATTGAAATACAGGGTTTTGGGGTGGCATCCACTGTGGTGGCGTGCTGCTTTGATTAGGTGTCATATTGTTCCTTGCCTGAGTTTGTACTGATTCAAATGGCATTTTTGCAAATTTTATCTCCATTACCATTAGTGTAGAATCTTTAGATTTTGATTTTGTCTCTCTATTACAATAAATCACATCATACAATGTCGTCCCCTCTCTACAATCCACTCTCGCGATTTTTCACGGTCAAACTCACAAATTAACTGTGATATAATATCCTTATGAAGACCATAACAATATGCGGTCTTAAATTCTGCCGAATTAGGATTAAAAGACACATCAAAACTGTAAAAGACCCTTTTTACTTCTTGGAGGAATTGGTGAGGTAACATGTTGGGCTTTGCTGTCATTGTATATGCTGCCTTTTTTGGCCTCTTGCATCAACTGGTAAGGTAAGAAATTATGTCAAACCTCTTTCTCAATGTCTGCCATCACAGGTTTTCTTGTTCTTTAAGGCACCTAAAAACACTAGCAGTTGCAGAATCAAGGGTTAGGTGAAAGTACTGTCTATACTATTCCCTAGTATCTGAAGCACTTTAAATATATTGGGCCTCATTACGACCCAGGCGGTAAGTTACCGCCTGGGCCGTGACTTTACCACCATGGCGTAAACTACGTTTACGCCATGGTGGTTGGCGGACTTACCGCCCCATTCCGACCTTGGCGGGGCGGTAAGTCCCCAATCCCCATTTACCCTTCCCCATTCCCATTTTTGCCCCATAGGGCATAATGGGAGTGGGGAAGGCGTTAATTACGCCACCGTAAATTACGGTGGCGTAATTAACTCCATGGTCCCTTAGCGCCATGGATTTTAACACCTGCTAAAAGCAGGTGTTAAAAGCACCATGGCGCTAGGGGACCTCGTAATCAGGCGGTAAGGGTCGGCGCTGTTAACGCGGCCGTAAACCCCTTACCGCCTGAGTTGTAATGAGGCCCATTGTATACTGTTTCTAAATGGTCTTCTAGGCAACTATCACCTCCCTTTTTGAATGGTTTAATCAAAGTTTTGATAGATTTCGTTATTTTGATGGGGCTATTTGGCGCAATATTCAGGGGTACATTTTTCTGTCGCTCATTCCTTTTCTCTGGTGGGTAGGACTGATGGTAACCACCGGCGGGTGAATCAACCTCCCCCCCAATGGGCTCCAATCAGGCCTAGCCACAGGAACAGCCATTGATACATTGTTTCATCGGGCGGGGCGGGGCGGGGCTGATTTCAACTCCATTAAATATAGTTCCGTGTTGTTTTTCTTGAGATTTAAAACTACATATTGGCTGTTTCAAATCTTTACACTGATTACACTCTCTGTCCTTCTTGTCATTCTCCTCTAACATTTGAACCATTTCTTGTTCTACAGCATGAAATGTGTTTTCTCTCTCCATGTTATTCTTTTGCAGCATCTGCATCGCAACGCCAAAAGCGTATCATCCTTGTCTTGTCTTTTTGAATCTATTACCTTTTAGTTGCATCAGTTCCTGTTCACTTTCCTCAAACTGCCTTTTCTTCTGAGAAAGTTGTTTGTCCATTTCGCCAGATTTATACTGCATCTCTGTGTTAGATTGCTCTATTCTGATTTTAGACACTTTATTTCCTTACTTGCCTCATCTAAGCTGGTCTGTAATTTATTAATTATTTAAGAATCAATCCCATGCAGTCTTAAAGACCTATTTAGGAGAAACCAAAGCTTTGTGCACAATCGTATTATGCAAATCATTTTCTGCATTGTTGTCTGAAGCCCTGAGAAGTCTTGATAGGCAGACCTGTACAATGCTGCCTTCTTCAAAAATGTCACACAATGACTCCTTTTGCACCTATGCAGATATGCGGTCCCACCATAAAGCTGCATGTTCTGATGACCAGACCCCATGAGCAAATAGCTTTACCCCAGATAATTCTCCAGCTCAGAAAAATGTGCTTCAATTTGGGGCATAATGACACTGTGTGCGATGCCACACTATCACTTTACAGAATTATTCCCCTTTTTAAAAGCAGCAAATGGCTGTGCCTAATGCACTTGCCACGCCCAGTAACTGGTTTAAAGTTCCTTCCCACAAGCCAACGAACCAAATGTTTCTTTAAATATATACTATTATTTGAATCTATTCAGAGAACATGTTGTGCGCTATAAGCATTAATACAAAATAGAACCTCTACATTAGATTGCATAACCAGTTTGTATTCATGAATAAACATCCACAGCTCTAATTTTACCACAGAGCTTGTGTTCCGATACAATTGGCCGGATACACAGTCTAAGAGAGAAAACAAAAGGAAAACATGACAGCAAGCCAGGTTTCTTTTTTCCCCTTTTAAACTTTCAAATCTGTATATCCTTCAAGTGCTAAAAAGGCATTTTTTTTTGTTTACTGCCTCTTCTGAACTTAATGTCATGGCTCACTTACTGCCCCTATATACAGTGTCCCTACATCTATCCCTACACCACCTCGTACGCCTTTATCACCACATAGGCTGGGAAACAATGGCTAATCTAAGTTTTCACACCTAGTGTGCTTTTATAAGGAGCTAAACAAAGTGAATTATACTTTCCATCTCACCTGGATCTCCTAGGCAAAACAAATCTGTGCACTCTTTTTTAACCCATAAACAAGCAAGCACCAACACAGGAATAATTCCTGGTCTTTGGCGGGCAAGTAGATACATATTCTTAACACGTGTAAGCCATTAGTGGTATCCCTAGGACTCATAGGGTAAGGCAATCTTTAAGTATGTCTTAACAGATGGCCATTCATTGTTCCTCTTCAATCAGCAACTGCTTTCAATTAGGAAACATATTTCAGATTGTATCAGTTTCTTGTTGGGATGCATCCACCACAATATCAAAGTGTTTTTCAATACTTTACCCAGTGGATTCTGAACACACTATTCCTTTACAAAATGTGTAGCAGAATGGTCAGGGTCATAGACCCTTCGATGTTTGTTTGCCCAGACATCTGCCAATAGTTCAAGGATCATGAATCCAATGATGTCCTCTAGGTACAGCATACCGAGCTAAAGGTTATTTAAAGTTATCTGTGGCTATGGTGACATCCACCTATTGTGATAGGAAGCTATTTTCATATGTTTTTAACTTTTCGTTTGAAGCCCCTCCCCAGACTCTGGCTCCCTGTGTTGCAGAAGCAATACATATTATGATCATGTGGAACAGAAAGTTACCTTAAGCTATGTGCAAATCTTCAAATGCTAGCCAACAACTGTGCTAATTTTATCTGGGCTTTGTCTTTGAGTTTCACCCATGTTTGCTCATCGCTGAACTAAACCCCCAAAATAATTATATTTTGTGCATCTGGACAACATCTCACCATTAAAACAATTGCTTTCATGTTTTCATTCTTGGCCCAAGATGAATAACATTAGATTTGGAGATGTTCACCTTCAGTCCCCTTTTAACAACAAAACTGGCATATTGATTGACCAGTAGTGAATCTTCCCAATAAAACTACATTTTCTGCGCATATTTATATTGGAAATCAGCACCACCCACTTTGAGGAACATCTGGAGAAGTGCAGCCAAGCTATTGTTTACTGAGTTTTCATATACATTAAATAAACGTGGTGCCAATAAACAAAAGTCTCAAGGCTCTTAGTTGTTTCTCCATTGACTCCATTCCTTATATTTAACTTGGTACTACTTTATAATTTCATCACCAGGCCAAGTAGTCACCCAGCAGCAGAGACTATAATATAGAGAAGTCTTCATTCTTGAAGGCAAAGGAAAGGTCTATGAAGCCAAGATGGTCCTCAAACTCACTATGAAATTATAAGAAGAAAGTTGAGGCAATGGAAGTCTTTAACCAGCCCTTTCCTAAAACTAAATTGAATTGCAGTCTGCAAATCCCTACTTTCAAAGCAGGACATCAAGCTACATTGGAAAATCACATTGCAGATCTTGTCAGAGTTATCTAAAGCAAATTAACTAGAATCTATCTAAAAGTTGAGATGTACTGACTTTCAGCTTCAAAGAAGTATTTGGCCGAATTTTGGAACATGATTTATTTAATAAAATATCTATTTGGCTGCATATTCAGCTTCCACTGAATACTTGAGCAGCCATTTGGAATTCGTCCTAATACTAAATATGTGATTGATACACCCCTATTTAAGGCATTTGGGGCTATGGATACAAGAGTTAGGACTCTCCCTTTTCTTGTATATTTGGAATATGGCAAGAGTCATTCAGCAGGTCACGGTTCCTTCACAACAATATGATTGAATCAAACACCATTGTCAGTGAAGGGGCCCATATACGCATTTGGACCGGGGTCTAGTTCAAAGACTGGGCATTTGTATCTATTTCCTGTTTATCCATTATGTCTCTGTATATAAGCAGCTGGGGAGCAGGTGTAAGTGGATCTAGGTCACCTGGCCTAAGACCCGCCCACCTGGTGCCTTCCTGCTTGCCACTCCTTTTCACCACTTAGCAAGCCCCGCCACCCTGGTGCCTTTCGGCTTGCCGCTCCTTTTCACCATTTAGCAAGCCCCGCCCACCTGGTGCCTTCCTGCTTGCTGCTCTTTTCCCTACTTAAGGAGCCCTCCAGCCTCTTTTCCTTTGCAGCTGGGGAGCAGCTGTAAGTGGATCTAGGTCACCTGGCCTAAGACCCGCCCACCTGGTGCCTTCCTGCTTGCCACTCCTTTTCACCACTTAGCAAGCCCCGCCCACCTGGTGCCTTTCGGCTTGCCGCTCCTTTTCACCATTTAGCAAGCCCCGCCCACCTGGTGCCTTCCTGCTTGCTGCTCTTTTCCCTACTTAAGGAGCCCTCCAGCCTCTTTTCCTTTGCAGCTGGGGAGCAGCTGTAAGTGGATCTAGGTCACCTGGCCTAAGCCCTGCCCACCTGGTGCCTTCCTGGATGCCGCTCCTTTTCACCACTTAGCAAGCCCCGCCCACCTGCTGCCTTCCTGCTTGCCGCTATTTTCCCTACTTAAGGAGCCCTCAAGCCTCTTTTCCTTTGCAGCTGGGGAGCAGGTGTAAGTGGATCTAGGTCACCTGGCCTAAGCCCCGCCCACCTGGTGCCTTCCTGCTTGCCGCTTCTTTTCACCACTTAGCAAGCCCCGCCTACCTGGTGCCTTCCTGCTTGCCACTCCTTTTCACCACTTAGCAAGCCCCGCCCACCTGGTGCCTTCCTGCTTGCCGCTCTTTTCCCTACTTAAGGAGCCCTCCAGCCTCTTTTCCTTTGCAGCTGGGGAGCAGGTGTAAGTGGATCTAGGTCACCTGGCCTAAGAACCGCCCACCTGGTGCCTTCCTGCTTGCCGCTCCTTTTCACCGCTTAGCAAGCCCCGCCCACCTGGTGCCTTCCTGCTTGCTGCACTTTTCCCTACTTAAGAAGCCCTCCAGCCTCTTTTCCTTTGCAGCTGGGGAGCAGCTGTAAGTGGATCTAGGTCACCTGGCCTAAGCCCAACCCACCTGGTGCCTTTCTGGTTGCCGCTCCTTTTCAACACTTAGCAAGCCCCGCCCACCTGGTGCCTTCCTGCTTGCCGCTCTTTTCCCTACTTAAGGAGCCCTCAAGCCTCTTTTCCTTTGCAGCTGGGGAGCAGGTCTAAGTGGATCTAGGTCACCTGGCCTAAGCCCCGCCCACCTGGTGCCTTCCTGCTTGCCGCTTCTTTTCACCACTTAGCAAGCCCCGCCTACCTGGTGCCTTCCTGCTTGCCACTCCTTTTCACCACTTAGCAAGCCCCGCTCACCTGGTGCCTTCCTGCTTGCCGCTCTTTTCCCTACTTAAGGAGCCCTCCAGCCTCTTTTCCTTTGCAGCTGGGGAGCAGGTGTAAGTGGATCTAGGTCACTTGGCCTAAGACCCGCCCACCTGGTGCCTTCCTGCTTGCCGCTCCTTTTCACCAGTTAGCAAGCCCCGCCCACCTGGTGCCTTCCTGCTTGCCGCTCCTTTTCACCGCTTAGCAAGCCCCGCCCACCTGGTGCCTTCCTGCTTGCTGCTCTTTTCCCTACTTGAGGAGCCCTCCAGCCTCTTTTCCTTGGCAGCTGGGGAGCAGCTGTAAGTGGATCTAGGTCACCTGGCCTAAGCCCCACCCACCTGGTGCCTTCCTGGTTGCCGCTCCTTTTCACCACTTAGCTAGCCCCGCCAACCTGGTGCCTTCCTGCTTGCTGCTCTTTTCCCTACTTAAGGAGCCCTCCAGCATCTTTTCCTTTGCAGCTGGGGAGCAGGTGTAAGTGGATCTAGGTCACCTGGCCTAAGCCCCGCCCACCTGGTGCCTTCCTGCTTGCTGCTTCTTTTCACCACTTAGCAAGCCCCGCCTACCTGGTGCCTTCCTGCTTGCCACTCCTTTTCACCACTTAGCAAGCCCCGCTCACCTGGTGCCTTCCTGCTTGCCGCTCTTTTCCCTACTTAAGGAGCCCTCCAGCCTCTTTTCCTTTGCAGCTGGGGAGCAGGTGTAAGTGGATCTAGGTCACCTGGCCTAAGACCCGCCCACCTGGTGCCTTCCTGCTTGCCGCTCCTTTTCACCAGTTAGCAAGCCCCGCCCACCTGGTGCCTTCCTGCTTGCCGCTCCTTTTCACCGCTTAGCAAGCCCCGCCCACCTGGTGCCTTCCTGCTTGCTGCTCTTTTCCCTACTTGAGGAGCCCTCCAGCCTCTTTTCCTTGGCAGCTGGGGAGCAGCTGTAAGTGGATCTAGGTCACCTGGCCTAAGCCCCACCCACCTGGTGCCTTCCTGGTTGCCGCTCCTTTTCACCACTTAGCAAGCCCTGCCCACCTGGTGCCTTCCTGCTTGCTGCTCTTTTCCCTACTTAAGGAGCCCTCCAGCCTCTTTTCCTTTGCAGCTGGGGAGCAGCTGCAAGTGGATCTAGGTCACCTGGCCTAAGCCCCGCCCACCTGGTGCCTTCCTGCTTGCTGCTCCTTTTCACCAGTTAGCAAGCCCCGCCCACCTGGTGCCTTCCTGCTTGCCGCTCCTTTTCACCGCTTAGCAAGCCCCGCCCACCTGGTGCCTTCCTGCTTGCTGCTCTTTTCCCTACTTAAGGAGCCCTCCAGCCTTTTTTCCTTTGCAGCTGGGGAGAAGCTGTAAGTGGATCTAGGTCACCTGGCCTAAGCCCCACCCACCTGGTGCCTTCCTGCTTGCCGCTCCTTTTCACCACTTAGCAAGCCCCGCCCACCTGGTGCCTTCCTGCTTGCCGCTCTTTTCCCTACTTAAGGAGCCCTCAAGCCTCTTTTCCTTTGCAGCTGGGGATCAGGTGTAAGTGGATATAGGTCACCTAACCTAAGCCCCACCCACCTGGTGCCTTCCTGCTTGCCGCTTCTTTTCACCACTTAGCAAGCCCCGCCTACCTGGTGCCTCCCTGCTTGCCACTCCTTTTCACCACTTAGCAAGCCCCGCCCACCTGGTGCCTTCCTGCTTGCCGCTCTTTTCCCTACTTAAGGAGCCCTCCAGTCTCTTTTCCTTTGCAGCTGGGGAGCAGGTGTAAGTGGATCTAGGTCACCTGGCCTAAGACCTGCCCACCTGGTGCCTTCCTGCTTGCCGCTCCTTTTTACCAGTTAGCAAGCCCCGCCCACCTGGTGCCTTCCTGCTTGCCGCTCCTTTTCACCAGTTAGCAAGCCCTGCCCACCTGGTGCCTTCCTGCTTGCCGCTCCTTTTCACCGCTTAGCAAGCCCCGCCTACCTGGTGCCTTCCTGCTTGCTGCTCTTTTCCCTACTTAAGGAGCCCTCCAGCCTCTTTTCATTTGCAGCTGGGGAGCAGGTGTAAGTGGATCTAGGTCACCTGGCCTAAGCCCCGCCCACCTGGTGCCTTCCTGCTTGCCGCTTCTTTTCACCAGTTAGCAAGCCCCGCCCACCTGGTGAATTCCTGCTTGCCGCTCCTTTTCACCGCTTAGCAAGCCCCGCCCACCTGGTGCCTTCCTGCTTGCTGCACTTTTCTCTACTTAAGGAGCCCTCCAGCCTCTTTTCATTTGCAGCTGGGGAGCAGGTCTAAGTGGATCTAGGTCACCTGGCCTAAGCCCCGCCCACCTGGTGCCTTCCTGCTTGCCGCTTCTTTTCACCAGTTAGCAAGCCCCGCCCACCTGGTGCCTTCCTGCTTGCCGCTCCTTTTCACCGCTTAGCAAGCCCCGCCCACCTGGTGCCTTCCTGCTTGCTGCACTTTTCCCTACTTAAGGAGCCCTCCAGCCTCTTTTCCTTTGCAGCTGGGGAGCAGCTGTAAGTGGATCTAGGTCACCTGGCCTAAGCCCAACCCACCTGGTGCCTTTCTGGTTGCCGCTCCTTTTCAACACTTAGGAGGCCCCGCCCACCTGGTGCCTTCCTGCTTGCCGCTCTTTTCCCTACTTAAGGAGCCCTCAAGCCTCTTTTCCTTTGCAGCTGGGGAGCAGGTGTAAGTGGATCTAGGTCACCTGGCCTAAGCCCCGCCCACCTGGTGCCTTCCTGCTTGCCGCTTCTTTTCACCACTTAGCAAGCCCCGCCTACCTGGTGCCTTCCTGCTTGCCACTCCTTTACACCACTTAGCAAGCCCCGCTCACCTGGTGCCTTCCTGCTTGCCGCTCTTTTCCCTACTTAAGGAGCCCTCCAGCCTCTTTTCCTTTGCAGCTGGGGAGCAGGTGTAAGTGGATCTAGGTCACCTGGCCTAAGACCCGCCCACCTGGTGCCTTCCTGCTTGCCGCTCCTTTTCACCAGTTAGCAAGCCCCGCCCACCTGGTGCCTTCCTGCTTGCCGCTCCTTTTCACCGCTTAGCAAGCCCCGCCCACCTGGTGCCTTCCTGCTTGCTGCTCTTTTCCCTACTTGAGGAGCCCTCCAGCCTCTTTTCTTTGGCAGCTGGGGAGCAGCTGTAAGTGGATCTAGGTCACCTGGCCTAAGCCCCACCCACCTGGTGCCTTCCTGGATGCCGCTCCTTTTCACCACTTAGCAAGCCCCGCCCACCTGGTGCCTTCCTGCTTGCCGCTCTTTTCCCTACTTAAGGAGCCCTCAAGCCTCTTTTCCTTTGCAGCTGGGGAGCAGGTGTAAGTGGATCTAGGTCACCTGGCCTAAGCCCCGCCCACCTGGTGCCTTCCTGCTTGCCGCTTCTTTTCACCACTTAGCAAGCCCCGCCTACCTGGTGCCTTCCTGCTTGCCACTCCTTTTCACCACTTAGCAAGCCCCGCCCACCTGGTGCCTTCCTGCTTGCCGCTCTTTTCCCAACTTAAGGAGACCTCAAGCCTCTTTTCCTTTGCAGCTGGGGAGCAGGTGTAAGTGGATCTAGGTCACCTGGCCTAAGCCCCGCCCACCTGGTGCCTTCCTGCTTGCCGCTTCTTTTCACCACTTAGCAAGCCCCGCCTACCTGGTGCCTCCCTGCTTGCCACTCCTTTTCACCACTTAGCAAGCCCCGCCCACCTGGTGCCTTCCTGCTTGCCGCTCTTTTCCCTACTTAAGGAGCCCTCCAGTCTCTTTTCCTTTGCAGCTGGGGAGCAGGTGTAAGTGGATCTAGGTCACCTGGCCTAAGACCCGCCCACCTGGTGCCTTCCTGCTTGCCGCTCCTTTTTACCAGTTAGCAAGCCCCGCCCACCTGGTGCCTTCCTGCTTGCCGCTCCTTTTCACCACTTAGCAAGCCCTGCCCACCTGGTGCCTTCCTGCTTGCCGCTCCTTTTCACCGCTTAGCAAGCCCCGCCTACCTGGTGCCTTCCTGCTTGCTGCTCTTTTCCCTACTTAAGGAGCCCTCCAGCCTCTTTTCATTTGCAGCTGGGGAGCAGGTGTTTGTGGATCTAGGTCACCTGGCCTAAGCCCCGCCCACCTGGTGCCTTCCTGCTTGCCGCTTCTTTTCACCAGTTAGCAAGCCCCGCCCACCTGGTGCCTTCCTGCTTGCCGCTCCTTTTCACTGCTTAGCAAGCCCCGCCCACCTGGTGCCTTCCTGCTTGCTGCACTTCTCTCTACTTAAGGAGCCCTCCAGCCTCTTTTCATTTGCAGCTGGGGAGCAGGTCTAAGTGGATCTAGGTCACCTGGCCTAAGCCCCGCCCACCTGGTGCCTTCCTGCTTGCCGCTTCTTTTCACCAGTTAGCAAGCCCCGCCCACCTGGTGCCTTCCTGCTTGCCGCTCCTTTTCACCGCTTAGCAAGCCCCGCCCACCTGGTGCCTTCCTGCTTGCTGCACTTTTCCCTACTTAAGGAGCCCTCCAGCCTCTTTTCCTTTGCAGCTGGGGAGCAGCTGTAAGTGGATCTAGGTTACCTCGCCTAAGCCCAACCCACCTGGTGCCTTTCTGGTTGCCGCTCCTTTTCAACACTTAGCAAGCCCCGCCCACCTGGTGCCTTCCTGCTTGCCGCTCTTTTCCCTACTTAAGGAGCCCTCAAGCCTCTTTTCCTTTGCAGCTGGGGAGCAGGTGTAAGTGGATCTAGGTCACCTGGCCTAAGCCCCGCCCACCTGGTGCCTTCCTGCTTGCCGCTTCTTTTCACCACTTAGCAAGCCCCGCCTACCTGGTGCCTTCCTGCTTGCCACTCCTTTACACCACTTAGCAAGCCCCGCTCACCTGGTGCCTTCCTGCTTGCCGCTCTTTTCCCTACTTAAGGAGCCCTCCAGCCTCTTTTCCTTTGCAGCTGGGGAGCAGGTGTAAGTGGATCTAGGTCACCTGGCCTAAGACCCGCCCACCTGGTGCCTTCCTGCTTGCCGCTCCTTTTCACCAGTTAGCAAGCCCCGCCCACCTGGTGCCTTCCTGCTTGCCGCTCCTTTTCACCGCTTAGCAAGCCCCGCCCACCTGGTGCCTTCCTGCTTGCTGCTCTTTTCCCTACTTGAGGAGCCCTCCAGCCTCTTTTCTTTGGCAGCTGGGGAGCAGCTTTAAGTGGATCTAGGTCACCTGGCCTAAGCCCCACCCACCTGGTGCCTTCCTGCTTGCCACTCCTTTTCACCACTTAGCAAGCCCTGCTCACCTGGTGCCTTCCTGCTTGCCGCTCTTTTCCCTACTTAAGGCGCCCTCCAGCCTCTTTTCCTTTGCAGCTGGGGAGCAGGTATAAGTCGATCTAGGTCACCCGGCCTAAGACAAGCCCACCTGGTGCCTTCCTGCTTGCCGCTCCTTTTCACCAGTTAGCAAGCCCCGCCCACCTGGTGCCTTCCTGCTTGCCGCTCCTTTTCACCGCTTAGCAAGCCCCGCCCACCTGGTGCCTTCCTGCTTGCTGCTCTTTTCCCTACTTGAGGAGCCCTCCAGCCTCTTTTCCTTGGCAGCTGGGGAGCAGCTGTAAGTGGATCTAGGTCACCTGGCCTAAGCCCCACCCACCTGGTGCCTTCCTGGTTGCCGCTCCTTTTCACCACTTAGCTAGCCCCGCCAACCTGGTGCCTTCCTGCTTGCTGCTCTTTTCCCTACTTAAGGAGCCCTCCAGCATCTTTTCCTTTGCAGCTGGGGAGCAGGTGTAAGTGGATCTAGGTCACCTGGCCTAAGCCCCGCCCACCTGGTGCCTTCCTGCTTGCTGCTTCTTTTCACCACTTAGCAAGCCCCGCCTACCTGGTGCCTTCCTGCTTGCCACTCCTTTTCACCACTTAGCAAGCCCCGCTCACCTGGTGCCTTCCTGCTTGCCGCGCTTTTCCCTACTTAAGGAGCCCTCCAGCCTCTTTTCCTTTGCAGCTGGGGAGCAGGTGTAAGTGGATCTAGGTCACCTGGCCTAAGACCCGCCCACCTGGTGCCTTCCTGCTTGCCGCTCCTTTTCACCAGTTAGCAAGCCCCGCCCACCTGGTGCCTTCCTGCTTGCCGCTCCTTTTCACCGCTTAGCAAGCCCCGCCCACCTGGTGCCTTCCTGCTTGCTGCTCTTTTCCCTACTTGAGGAGCCCTCCAGCCTCTTTTCCTTGGCAGCTGGGGAGCAGCTGTAAGTGGATCTAGGTCACCTGGCCTAAGCCCCACCCACCTGGTGCCTTCCTGGTTGCCGCTCCTTTTCACCACTTAGCAAGCCCTGCCCACCTGGTGCCTTCCTGCTTGCTGCTCTTTTCCCTACTTAAGGAGCCCTCCAGCCTCTTTTCCTTTGCTGCTGGGGAGCAGCTGTAAGTGGATCTAGGCCACCTGGTCTAAGACCCGCCCACCTGGTGCCTTCCTGCTTGCCGCTCCTTTTTACCAGTTAGCAAGCCCCGCCCACCTGGTGCCTTCCTGCTTGCCGCTCCTTTTCACCAGTTAGCAAGCCCTGCCCACCTGGTGCCTTCCTGCTTGCCGCTCCTTTTCACCGCTTAGCAAGCCCCGCCTACCTGGTGCCTTCCTGCTTGCTGCTCTTTTCCCTACTTAAGGAGCCCTCCAGCCTCTTTTCATTTGCAGCTGGGGAGCAGGTCTAAGTGGATCTAGGTTACCTGGCCTAAGCCCCGCCCACCTGGTGCCTTCCTGCTTGCCGCTTCTTTTCACCAGTTAGCAAGCCCCGCCCACCTGGTGCCTTCCTGCTTGCCGCTCCTTTTCACCGCTTAGCAAGCCCCGCCCACCTGGTGCCTTCCTGCTTGCTGCACTTTTCCCTACTTAAGGAGCCCTCCAGCCTCTTTTCCTTTGCAGCTGGGGAGCAGCTGTAAGTGGATCTAGGTCACCTGGCCTAAGCCCAACCCACCTGGTGCCTTCCTGCTTGCCGCTTCTTTTCACCAGTTAGCAAGCCCCGCCCACCTGGTGCCTTCCTGCTTGCCGCTCCTTTTCACTGCTTAGCAAGCCCCGCCCACCTGGTGCCTTCCTGCTTGCTGCACTTCTCTCTACTTAAGGAGCCCTCCAGCCTCTTTTCATTTGCAGCTGGGGAGCAGGTCTAAGTGGATCTAGGTCACCTGGCCTAAGCCCCGCCCACCTGGTGCCTTCCTGCTTGCCGCTTCTTTTCACCAGTTAGCAAGCCCCGCCCACCTGGTGCCTTCCTGCTTGCCGCTCCTTTTCACCGCTTAGCAAGCCCCGCCCACCTGGTGCCTTCCTGCTTGCTGCACTTTTCCCTACTTAAGGAGCCCTCCAGCCTCTTTTCCTTTGCAGCTGGGGAGCAGCTGTAAGTGGATCTAGGTCACCTCGCCTAAGCCCAACCCACCTGGTGCCTTTCTGGTTGCCGCTCCTTTTCAACACTTAGCAAGCCCCGCCCACCTGGTGCCTTCCTGCTTGCCGCTCTTTTCCCTACTTAAGGAGCCCTCAAGCCTCTTTTCCTTTGCAGCTGGGGAGCAGGTGTAAGTGGATCTAGGTCACCTGGCCTAAGCCCCGCCCACCTGGTGCCTTCCTGCTTGCCGCTTCTTTTCACCACTTAGCAAGCCCCGCCTACCTGGTGCCTTCCTGCTTGCCACTCCTTTACACCACTTAGCAAGCCCCGCTCACCTGGTGCCTTCCTGCTTGCCGCTCTTTTCCCTACTTAAGGAGCCCTCCAGCCTCTTTTCCTTTGCAGCTGGGGAGCAGGTGTAAGTGGATCTAGGTCACCTGGCCTAAGACCCGCCCACCTGGTGCCTTCCTGCTTGCCGCTCCTTTTCACCAGTTAGCAAGCCCCGCCCACCTGGTGCCTTCCTGCTTGCCGCTCCTTTTCACCGCTTAGCAAGCCCCGCCCACCTGGTGCCTTCCTGCTTGCTGCTCTTTTCCCTACTTGAGGAGCCCTCCAGCCTCTTTTCTTTGGCAGCTGGGGAGCAGCTTTAAGTGGATCTAGGTCACCTGGCCTAAGCCCCACCCACCTGGTGCCTTCCTGCTTGCCACTCCTTTTCACCACTTAGCAAGCCCTGCTCACCTGGTGCCTTCCTGCTTGCCGCTCTTTTCCCTACTTAAGGCGCCCTCCAGCCTCTTTTCCTTTGCAGCTGGGGAGCAGGTATAAGTCGATCTAGGTCACCCGGCCTAAGACAAGCCCACCTGGTGCCTTCCTGCTTGCCGCTCCTTTTCACCAGTTAGCAAGCCCCGCCCACCTGGTGCCTTCCTGCTTGCCGCTCCTTTTCACCGCTTAGCAAGCCCCGCCCACCTGGTGCCTTCCTGCTTGCTGCTCTTTTCCCTACTTGAGGAGCCCTCCAGCCTCTTTTCCTTGGCAGCTGGGGAGCAGCTGTAAGTGGATCTAGGTCACCTGGCCTAAGCCCCACCCACCTGGTGCCTTCCTGGTTGCCGCTCCTTTTCACCACTTAGCTAGCCCCGCCAACCTGGTGCCTTCCTGCTTGCTGCTCTTTTCCCTACTTAAGGAGCCCTCCAGCATCTTTTCCTTTGCAGCTGGGGAGCAGGTGTAAGTGGATCTAGGTCACCTGGCCTAAGCCCCGCCCACCTGGTGCCTTCCTGCTTGCTGCTTCTTTTCACCACTTAGCAAGCCCCGCCTACCTGGTGCCTTCCTGCTTGCCACTCCTTTTCACCACTTAGCAAGCCCCGCTCACCTGGTGCCTTCCTGCTTGCCGCGCTTTTCCCTACTTAAGGAGCCCTCCAGCCTCTTTTCCTTTGCAGCTGGGGAGCAGGTGTAAGTGGATCTAGGTCACCTGGCCTAAGACCCGCCCACCTGGTGCCTTCCTGCTTGCCGCTCCTTTTCACCAGTTAGCAAGCCCCGCCCACCTGGTGCCTTCCTGCTTGCCGCTCCTTTTCACCGCTTAGCAAGCCCCGCCCACCTGGTGCCTTCCTGCTTGCTGCTCTTTTCCCTACTTGAGGAGCCCTCCAGCCTCTTTTCCTTGGCAGCTGGGGAGCAGCTGTAAGTGGATCTAGGTCACCTGGCCTAAGCCCCACCCACCTGGTGCCTTCCTGGTTGCCGCTCCTTTTCACCACTTAGCAAGCCCTGCCCACCTGGTGCCTTCCTGCTTGCTGCTCTTTTCCCTACTTAAGGAGCCCTCCAGCCTCTTTTCCTTTGCTGCTGGGGAGCAGCTGTAAGTGGATCTAGGCCACCTGGTCTAAGACCCGCCCACCTGGTGCCTTCCTGCTTGCCGCTCCTTTTTACCAGTTAGCAAGCCCCGCCCACCTGGTGCCTTCCTGCTTGCCGCTCCTTTTCACCAGTTAGCAAGCCCTGCCCACCTGGTGCCTTCCTGCTTGCCGCTCCTTTTCACCGCTTAGCAAGCCCCGCCTACCTGGTGCCTTCCTGCTTGCTGCTCTTTTCCCTACTTAAGGAGCCCTCCAGCCTCTTTTCATTTGCAGCTGGGGAGCAGGTGTAAGTGGATCTAGGTCACCTGGCCTAAGCCCCGCCCACCTGGTGCCTTCCTGCTTGCCGCTTCTTTTCACCACTTAGCAAGCCCCGCCTACCTGGTGCCTTCCTGCTTGCCACTCCTTTTCACCACTTAGCAAGCCCCGCCCACCTGGTGCCTTCCTGCTTGCCGCTCTTTTCCCTACTTAAGGAGCCCTCCAGCCTCTTTTCCTTTGCAGCTGGGGAGCAGGTGTAAGTGGATCTAGGTCACCTGGCCTAAGACCCGCCCACCTGGTGCCTTCCTGCTTGCCGCTCCTTTTCACCAGTTAGCAAGCCCCGCCCACCTGGTGCCTTCCTGCTTGCCGCTCCTTTTCACCGCTTAGCAAGCCCCGCCCACCTGGTGCCTTCCTGCTTGCTGCAGTTTTCCCTACTTAAGGAGCCCTCCAGCCTCTTTTCCTTTGCAGCTGGGGAGCAGCTGTAAGTGGATCTAGGTCACCTGGCCTAAGCCCAACCCACCTGGTGCCTTTCTGGTTGCCGCTCCTTTTCAACACTTAGCAAGCCCCGCCCACCTGGTGCCTTCCTGCTTGCCGCTCTTTTCCCTACTTAAGGAGCCCTCAAGCCTCTTTTCCTTTGCAGCTGGGGAGCAGGTGTAAGTGGATCTAGGTCACCTGGCCTAAGCCCCGCCCACCTGGTGCCTTCCTGCTTGCCGCTTCTTTTCACCACTTAGCAAGCCCCGCCTACCTGGTGCCTTCCTCCTTGCCACTCCTTTACACCACTTAGCAAGCCCCGCTCACCTGGTGCCTTCCTGCTTGCCGCTCTTTTCCCTACTTAAGGAGCCCTCCAGCCTCTTTTCCTTTGCAGCTGGGGAGCAGGTGTAAGTGAATCTAGGTCACCTGGCCTAAGACCCGCCCACCTGGTGCCTTCCTGCTTGCCGCTCCTTTTCACCAGTTAGCAAGCCCCGCCCACCTGGTGCCTTCCTGCTTGCCGCTCCTTTTCACCGCTTAGCAAGCCCCGCCCACCTGGTGCCTTCCTGCTTGCTGCTCTTTTCCCTACTTGAGGAGCCCTCCAGCCTCTTTTCCTTGGCAGCTGGGGAGCAGCTGTAAGTGGATCTAGGTCACCTGGCCTAAGCCCCACCCACCTGGTGCCTTCCTGGTTGCCGCTCCTTTTCACCACTTAGCTAGCCCCGCCAACCTGGTGCCTTCCTGCTTGCTGCTCTTTTCCCTACTTAAGGAGCCCTCCAGCCTCTTTTCCTTTGCCGCTGGGGAGCAGGTGTAAGTGGATCTAGGTCACCTGGCCTAAGCCCCGCCCACCTGGTGCCTTCCTGCTTGCCGCTTCTTTTCACCACTTAGCAAGCCCCGCCTACCTGGTGCCTTCCTACTTGCCACTCCTTTTCACCACTTAGCAAGCCCCGCCCACCTGGTGCCTTCCTGCTTGCTGCTCTTTTCCCTACTTAAGGAGCCCTCCAGCCTCTTTTCCTTTGCAGCTGGGGAGCAGGTGTAAGTGGATCTAGGTCACCTGGCCTAAGACCCGCCCACCTGGTGCCTTCCTGCTTGCCGCTCCTTTTCACCACTTAGCAAGCCCCGCCCACCTGGTGCCTTCCTGCTTGCCGCTCTTTTCCCTACTTAAGGAGCCCTCCAGCCTCTTTTCCTTTGCAGCTGGGGAGCAGCTGTAAGTGGATCTAGGTCACCTGGCCTAAGCCCAACCCACCTGGTGCCTTTCTGGTTGCCGCTCCTTTTCAACACTTAGCAAGCCCCGCCCACCTGGTGCCTTCCTGCTTGCCGCTCTTTTCCCTACTTAAGGAGCCCTCAAGCCTCTTTTCCTTTGCAGCTGGGGAGCAGGTGTAAGTGGATCTAGGTCACCTGGCCTAAGCCCCGCCCACCTGGTGCCTTCCTGCTTGCCGCTTCTTTTCACCACTTAGCAAGCCCCGCCTACCTGGTGCCTTCCTGCTTGCCACTCCTTTACACCACTTAGCAAGCCCCGCTCACCTGGTGCCTTCCTGCTTGCCGCTCTTTTCCCTACTTAAGGAGCCCTCCAGCCTCTTTTCCTTTGCAGCTGGGGAGCAGGTGTAAGTGGATCTAGGTCACCTGGCCTAAGACCCGCCCACCTGGTGCCTTCCTGCTTGGCGCTCCTTTTCACCAGTTAGCAAGCACCGCCCACCTGGTGCCTTCCTGCTTGCCGCTCCTTTTCACCGCTTAGCAAGCCCCGCCCACCTGGTGCCTTCCTGCTTGCTGCTCTTTTCCCTACTTGAGGAGCCCTCCAGCCTCTTTTCCTTGGCAGCTGGGGAGCAGCTGTAAGTGGATCTAGGTCACCTGGCCTAAGCCCCACCCACCTGGTGCCTTCCTGGTTGCCGCTCCTTTTCACCACTTAGCTAGCCCCGCCAACCTGGTGCCTTCCTGCTTGCTGCTCTTTTCCCTACTTAAGGAGCCCTCCAGCCTCTTTTCCTTTGCATCTGGGGAGCAGGTGTAAGTGGATCTAGGTCACCTGGCCTAAGCCCCGCCCACCTGGTGCCTTCCTGCTTGCTGCTTCTTTTCACCACTTAGCAAGCCCCGCCTACCTGGTGCCTTCCTGCTTGCCACTCCTTTTCACCACTAAGCAAGCCCCGCTCACCTGGTGCCTTCCTGCTTGCTGCTCTTTTCCCTACTTGAGGAGCCCTCCAGCCTCTTTTCCTTGGCAGCTGGGGAGCAGCTGTAAGTGGATCTAGGTCAACTGGCCTAAGCCCCACCCACCTGGTGCCTTCCTGGTTTCCGCTCCTTTTCACCACTTAGCAAGCCCTGCCCACCTGGTGCCTTCCTGCTTGCTCCTCTTTTCCCTACTTAAGGAGCCCTCCAGCCTCTTTTCCTTTGCAGCTGGGGAGCAGCTGTAAGTGGATCTAGGTCACCTGGCCTAAGCCCCGCCCACCTGGTCCTTCCTGCTTGCTGCTCCTTTTCACCAGTTAGCAAGCCCCGCCCACCTGTTGCCTTCCTGCTTGCCGCTCCTTTTCACCTCTTAGCAAGCCCCGCCCACCTGGTGCCTTCCTGCTTGCTGCTCTTTTCCCTACTTAAGGAGCCCTCCAGCCTTTTTTCCTTTGCAGCAGGGGAGCAGCTGTAAGTGGATCTAGGTCACGTGGCCTAAGCCCCACCGACCTGGTGCCTTCCTGGTTGCCGCTCCTTTTCACCACTTAGCAAGCCCCGCCCACCTGGTGCCTTCCTGCTTGCCGCTCTTTTCCCTACTTAAGGAGCCCTCCAGCCTCTTTTCCTTTGCAGCTGGGGAGCAGGTGTAAGTGGATCTAGGTCACCTGGCCTAAGACCCGCCCACCTGGTGCCTTCCTGCTTGCCGCTCCTTTTTACCAGTTAGCAAGCCCCGCCCACCTGGTGCCTTCCTGCTTGCCGCTCCTTTTCACCAGTTAGCAAGCCCTGCCCACCTGGTGCCTTCCTGCTTGCCGCTCCTTTTCACCGCTTAGCAAGCCCCGCCCACCTGGTGCCTTCCTGCTTGCTGCTATTTTCCCTACTTAAGGAGCCCTCCAGCCTCTTTTCCTTTGCAGCTGGGGAGCAGCTATAAGTGGATCTAGGTCACCTGGCCTAAGCCCCACCCACCTGGTGTCTTCCTGGTTGCCGCTCCTTTTCACCACTTAACAAGCCCCGCCCACCTGGTCCCTTCCTGCTTGCCGCTCTTTTCCCTACTTAAGGAGCCCTCAAGCCTCTTTTCCTTTGCAGCTGGGGAGCTGGTGTAAGTGGATCTAGGTCACCTGGCCTAAGCCCCGCCCACCTGGTGCCTTCCTTCTTGCCGCTTCTTTTCACCACTTTGCAAGCCCCGCCTACCTGGTGCCTTCCTGCTTGCCACTCCTTTTCACCACTTAGCAAGCCCCGCTCACCTGGTGCCTTCCTGCTTGCCGCTCTTTTCCCTACTTAAGGAGCCCTCCAGCCTCTTTTCCTTTGCAGCTGGGGAGCAGGTGTAAGTGGATCTAGGTCACCTGGCCTAAGACCCGCCCACCTGGTGCCTTCCTGCTTGCCGCTCCTTTTCACCAGTTAGCGAGCCCCGCCCACCTGGTGCCTTCCTGCTTGCCGCTCCTTTTCACCGCTTAGCAAGCCCCGCCCACCTGGTGCCTTGCTGCTCTTTTCCCTACTTAAGGAGCCCTCCAGCCTTTTTTCCTTTGCAGCCGGGGAGCAGCTGTAAGTGGATCTAGGTCACATGGCCTAAGACCCGCCCACCTGGTGCCTTCCTGCTTGCCGCTCCTTTTCACCGCTTAGCAAGCCCCGCCCACCTGGTGCCTTCCTGCTTGCTGCTCTTTTCCCCACTTAAGGAGCCCTCCAGCCTCTTTTCCTTTGCAGCTGGGGAGCAGCTGTAAGTGGATCTAGGTCACCTGGCCTAAGCCCCACCCACCTGGTGCCTTCCTGGTTGCCGCTCCTTTTCACCACTTAGCAAGCCCCGCCCACCTGCTGCCTTCCTGCTTGCTGCTCTTTTCCCTACTTAAGGAGCCCTCCAGCCTCTTTTCCTTTGCAGCTGGGGAGCAGCTGTAAGTGGATCTAGGCCACCTGGTCTAAGCCTCGCCCACCTGGTGCCTTCCTGGTTGCCGCTCCTTTTCACCACTTAGCAAGCCCCGCCCACCTGGTGCCTTCCTGCTTGCCGCTCTTTTCTCTACTTAAAGAGCCCTCCAGCCTATTTTCCTTTGCAGCTGGGGAGCAGGTGTAAGTGGATCTAGCCCCGCCTAAGCCCCGCCCACCTTCTTAGCCCTGCCTCTTGCTTCCTGCTCTTAACTCTTAGATGAAGGGCTTTTCTCGTCCGGGAGTCCAAAGTGAAGGGCAGTCAAAGAAAAGGGCTATTTCTGTTTGGACCTGTCCAGACCAGGAGGATCCAGGGTCCGACCCCCTGCTGAAACAGCAGGTAAGCATGCACCAACATGTGTTTACACCCTCTGTCCCAACAGACCATCCCCACCCTCTCTGGTGCCCCCTTGTTGTTCCCTTGTGCACCCCCCCTTCCTGCACACAGGAGTCTGTCTTGATACATTCTGGTTTCACCATCAACATCTTGTGGCCAATGCTGCATTTTACTTTTATGGACTTTATTGATTTATGGTGTGTCACCCTTTCTCAACTCTCATGCTGGACTTCCTTTGCATCTTGTACTCATGGTGGCTCTGAATCATGCTGTTCCATCTTCATCTTGTATCCTTGCTTGCGACATTATGTGTTACTAGTGACTTCTGCAATTGTATTAGCTCTCCTCTCTTGCTTCTGCTTAATCTCTGTTCTCTCCTCCCCTCCCCTCTCTCCTCCCTTTTCCTATCTCCTCCCCTCCTCCCCTTACTTTCTTCTATGCACTTACTCTATCAGAATTGTCCCTGGACCTACTATGATAGCAACCTCGTCTGTCGCTCCCCTATCCCCTTACTGTTGCCCCCCTCCCTCCAGCACTATCTGAAACATTGTCAGGCCTAGTACGATAGTCACTTGTTTTGTTCCTCCCCTCCCATTCTGCACCCCTCTCCCTCACCTTTTGTTTTCCTCCAGCTCTACCAGAAAAGTCGTCAGGCCTAGTACGGTAGTCGCCTGTCTGTTTCCATTTCCTTCCCACTCTCCCCCTCCCTTCCTTATCTATGTCTTAGCACTTGCACTATCTGAAATGTCGTCAGGCCGAGTACGATAGTTAATTTCACATCCTTACTGTTCATGGCCTGTAAGAATGTTGTTGTATTTTCCCTTGTTCCCTTCCTTGCCTTGAAGCGCTTTGAAACACATTGTGTATAGGCGCTATATAAATAAACTATCATATCTTATCATATCCATCCTTGCGCCTTACCTGTTATCACCCCAATCACTGTTGATTACTGTATCATTTACTAGGTAAATAGGTACATCTTCTGATAATTGTCTAGCCATCTGTGACATTTTCCCTGCACTTGTGCGTTTCCCCTGCACTTGCGCGTTCTCAATGTCACTGGGCCTAGTAAGATCGTTGATTTCTTCACCCTTGTTTCCTGTGCCTTGCCTCGTCGCGCTATGAAACACTTGTGTACGAGCGTGATATAAATAATATATCAATATCAATATCAACATGGGTTATGTGTTCATCTCTGAAATAGTTAGTCAGGATTATTTGTCATTTTTAAAAGATAGAGTTTGCTGATTTTCCTAACTTTGCCCTGGCTTCTTGTTGGAGATAAATTACTCTGTCATTAAGGCCTTTTCTAAAAACCTTTCCCTGAGTCCCAATTGCTCTCAGATTTAGATGAACCTCTTTCAGAGACTGCAGTAAAATACTTTTTCTCCATGCAACATGTGCCATAAAGACATGACTTTGTGAGAGAGTAAGATGTATGTTGTTGTAATGTGCTAGTTTCAATAGTGGATCTAATAATCACTGTTAGCACCTAAATGGCTTTTAGTGTATTTGTATCTCTAGGCTCCATGTCCAGGTGTTCTTTAATTGGACCTAGGTATTTACCTTCTTTTTGATTATGCATAGATTTCTAGTAGCATGATTCTCATGATTCTCATTGTAATTGTAAATTATTCCCATTAAATATGGGAATATCTAAGTAGTCATTTTCCTGTTCCAGAAACATTTCCTGGGTATCATGTTATGGCCAAGGAGTGAACAAATGACTCATCATCCAGTAGGGGTAGTACAGTAAGAAAGAATGAAATATTTCAGCTTGCTTAGGGATCATAGCCATTCATTTCATTCTTCGCTGTCTTTGGCTCTGCCATCCATCTGCCAAATAAGGTCATCCACAGTGTTCAAGGTTTGAGGTCCCCTGCATGTCTTTCTTGTCTTGGAGGAGTGGTTCTCAGTCATATTATCCATCAGGATCCAACCCTTGTTTCTAACCAGTTCGACTATCTAGGCCACAGGGGTGTTTCTAGCTCACTGTTTTGAAGTCAAGGTTTGTAGAGTGCTGTACAAGACCTCCATAAGGAATGGCAAGGCTCATGCAATGCAGTGCCATTGGAAGACTCTGACACTGTCTCCACCAGCACTTGGTCAGCAGGCACCCTGCTTGTTTTGTGCTTTGAAACTCTTTCTCCTGACCTCACTGTCTCAGAATCCTCTCCTCCAGAGCAACTCCTTCTTATTCCTCCTTGATGCCCCTTGTAGGGATATATATATATATAGATTCGACAAGTCATGCAACGTCATTGGCATATCCTTAAATCAGATGAGCATTTAAATACTATTTTGGGAGATCGCATTAATATTACTTTTCGCAGATCTACCTCATTAAGGGATACCTTAGTTCCCAGCTTTATGAGGCCTATTGACAATGCATTGACCGACGGTTGGTTAAACACCAAACCACAAGGCTTTCATAAGTGTTCCAAATGCAAAGCCTGCACTTATGTAGTCAACAAGACGTGTTATATACATCCTATCCTGGGTAATAATGTTCAAATCGCATCCAGAATCACTTGCGATACAGAATTGGTGGTCTATGTTTTGATTTGCCCTTGCAATATATGGTATGTGGGCAGTACAAAGGGTAAATTGAAGCTGAGAATGCTGCAACACATAAGAGCCATAAGAAATGTTGATCCTAACTATCCGATGGCTCTGCATTTTCAGTCTCAACATGAAGGTAAATTGGAGGGCTTTTCCTTCTTTGGTATTCGGACAGTGCCTAAATCACCCAGAGGTGGTAACCGGGAGTTACTGTTGAGACAACTGGAAACTAGGTCCATTCTCGACCTTGAAACAAAAAAACCCAGGGGCCACAATCTTGATGAAGAGTTATATACGTTTTTAGGTACCAATTAAGTATACTTCGTGAATTTTCTTGCACCTTTTTGCAATACTAGGTACCTGCAATGTTCAAGAGTGACCCCTTGTCTGTTTAATATTTGAATACCTTTCCATTCCGGTCCACACTCCTATGTATTAATGTACATTAACTCTTCTTTCTTCTTTTTTATTGATGCATTTTACAGGTTCTTTCTCCAAATGATTGTGAAGCATATCTTGCATATGATTGTTTTTAACAAGATTTTTAGGAGGGTATTTTCTATTGATATTTATCACTTTGATCAATATTTTTGTATAGCTTGGTTTTAGGCTTCTTAATTGCTTTTTTACTCTGTCCCCATATCTCGTTTTTTTGTCTCATATTGTTTCATTGTCGATTGATTATTTGTAGCTTGGTATGTAGTCTTTTTAAGGTAATAATTTCCCAGTGATGTTATCTTCCTTGCTGGGCTCATCGAGCGGAAAGGGTCTTGAGGATTTTTTTTATAGGGAATAGTTTGCCATTCATGGTAGGCAATTTTAAGTAAAGTTTTTTGCACTTGCACTTTATTGGGGATACATTTGTTGTCTACTTTACAGCCGTCCATGGATGCACGTTTTTTTGTTCCAGTGGCATTGTTATTGTATCTATTTGTGAGATATATATATTTATTGACTTTCATTCTTTTATCTATTTGATTGTCAAATTGTATTATGTTACTTAGTATATGCACCACACATTTAGGAACATATTTGTGCATCCATGGACGTAGAGCACTGTGCATTTTATCATTACTGTTGTCTGGACATTTTTCTCCTTTAAACTTTTTCCCTACCTTGCTGCTAAATATTATGCATTTTAACAACTGCTGCTATTGCACTAAGCACTTTAAATTTGCTGCTAAAGCACTTAGCACTTTACATTGCTGCTAAAGCACTAAGCACTTTATATTGTCTCAAGACTGCATTATTAAGTTCGATTTGTATTACATCTCGCATATGTATGCGTAAACTTAGACCTACATGACTATATATCTTTGTTTATTCGAGACTAACGTTGGACACTTAGAATGGCTATATTTTGTCTAGTGAACACATCATGTTGTGGGGCTGCTTGGACAGCGTTGAGGTAATGGCTGTTTCAGACGTTATAACGTGGACAGACCTACAAGGCAGGGCTTGTCATTTTTGGCGGTTGCCCTAGAATGGCATTATTTTTTGACTTTATTTTATCTTGGTTACCAGCCTTTGTTGACAGACATACCATTGGAAAACACACATTTATTTTGAACGATGTGTATTTATATATATTTATATATCCTTTTTTTATATATATCTTTCCTTTGACACTCGTTATGTACCTGAGGCTTTCTTTTTGCCATTTTCCTCCACAGTCCTCGCAGCCAGCACATCTGTGCAATTGTTGCTATATTCTTCATCATATAATATTTGGTTGATGTATTGACACTTACGATGTGTTTTTATTTTACTTAATACACTGCATGTTGCAGTGCCTTAAATGTTCTAAAATGGCTGCCATGTGTTCATCATTTTGTACCACCTCGTGAATGGGGACATTCTATGCACTTGTATCATAGAGGTTTTTAAAGCATATATAAGAAGTCCTTCTTCCATGAAACACCCTACCTACGTGAACAAGCGGTCAGTGTACCGCGAAACGCGTCGTTTTGTAACCAGGCTTTCCCTTTTTGCTGCACCTTTTTATTAATAAAGAAACTTTTGTGCTGCCTGGATTTGCTGTCATGCCTTTTCCTTGCTGAGACTGGATTTCGTTTCTCAGCTGCTCTTGGGAGTGCAATCCATCGAATTTTGCCCTGTCCTAGGGCATTTGTTTTCCTTTTTTGAAAAAAAAAATAATATATATATATATATATATATATATATATCAATGAAAAGAATGCAAAACTACTTTAAGATAAACATATGACCTGCAGCCTTGTGCACAGGATCTGAAAAACTACACATGGGAGGTAATGTGCAATGTTTGCAGCCCATCTATAACTATATGTATATCTAAAATAACTGATACAGCCTAGAACATAAGTCCTTCCATTCACCAGAAAGTATCCAGCAACCTTTATTAAAATGGAAAAGCAGTCCAATATGGGATGAAAAGCACAGCCTTTTAAGTGGGATTAAAACCGAATTTGGGCCTTGCATTGTGTATATTTTCCTTGACAGAACTAGGAATTAGCTTTGTAGAAAAAAAACTACTGATTCCAAAAAGTCTAATCTCTTTTACAGGACTTTGATAAGCAAATACAATGTTATAAGCAAATACAATGTTATAATGTTTCTCTGTTTAAAGCCACACTTGCAGCCCCATTACGGGTCTTGCGGTAACTTTACCGGCCCCTGACTTCCCGGTGCCACCAGGCTATTCCGAGTCTGGCGGCCGGGAAGTCAGGTGCCAGTAATTTTATAATTACCCATTCCAGTATTTTTGTAATTTTATGATTCCCCATTCCCATTGAGTCCCTTGGAATGGAGAACACACAAGCACCAGCACTGTTAATAATGGTGCCAGTGCTTCCGTGAAACTGAGCAGGCGGGTGCCGTTCCACCCGCCAGGTCTGAACCTGGTGGGCTGGCTGGCACCTGCGAGGCAGAGTCATACTATGGCGGTCTGGTAACAAAGGTGCTGGTAGGCTTACCGGCACTGTCGTGACCGGACCGGCATGGTTTTAATGAGGCCCAATGTCTTGTAAATGCTACATTTATGAATGAAACCCAATCTAGGACTGAACTGCCAAATGGCCTTTCATCACCCAACAAGCTACAGGACATTCAACTTGCCTTTCTATGAGAAATGTGTGAGCCCTGGCCCTTGGCGCTGAGCCATAAAAGCTGATGACTTCCTGGAGCTGATTCTTGAAAAGCCAGGCCTTGCAGAACAATACAAATGGAATTAATTTACAACTTCCATCTGTCTCTGAGTTTAGGCTAAGCCAGCTTAAAAATAAAATGTATTTGTTCTGGTGTGGTGGGGTTCTGGTGTGGTGGGCAGCGGTCCCCTCTTAACTACTGAAATTCTGCACCTTCAAGTGGGAAGTAAATGACACACCTTTGGACACTGAAGGTCTCACATAAGTAAGGGGAAGCCAGATCCTGGAATAATTCAAAGGAGGCAGGACTGAAGCCTTTGATGGCTCTTCCTGCCTAACTTCAAAGAACTTGTACTTTGACAACAGCATTCACAGGAGTCATAGATGCCCCAGCCCTCATCTCCAAGACGAACTGACACCATTTGGCTGTTCCTGCAAGGAACTGATGTGCCATTTCAGATTGTGATTCATGTGATACATTTGAATGAGGAATTCATTGTTTAAAAAGAAAAACTGTTCAGGGTGAGAATCTCTGTCAGCTGAACATAAATGTTTTTATGTACATTATGTTAACTTATGTTAAGTATGGAAATTAGGCAAATGTGGATTTCTATATGAAAAAAGTATGCACACCATAGATTCATGTATTCTGATATCTGTTCCAGAGGTTGGACATGGAATTGTTGTCTAAAAGTATTAGTTAGAAAAAGACAAACACCAAAAATATACCCACCACAAGTTGTGTCAAGATAAATTTGCATCATTTGATTTGCCTGAGTTATAGCAATCTGATTAGTAACATAACCACATGTGAGGAATACGCTGTTCCAGAAAACTACAAATATTTCATGTATAACTCTTTAAGATTATATAAAATCAAAAGGAAGGGAAAATAGGTGTAGAAGCTACTCCCATTACACTACCCTCTTCATTACAATGCCTAATAACTATGGTGGGGTTGGTTTAATGTGATGTCATTTTTGGAACACTGTCTAATAACATACATTGACTAATTTGATTAGCGAAAGTATGCACACTTCAAAAGAGAGTGGCTTCTGCTCTTTAAAATTTGAAACACATATATTCTAGGGACTCACTCATTCACCCAGCCATTTGCTCACTGACTGACTGACTGATAGATTGTAGGAAAGAGAGGTAGAAGAATTGATAACAAAAAGGAAATGAAATAGATTGCTTTCCTTTGGACCCATTTTGGATTATTGGCAGAGCATAGTAAGTGAGACCTACCTGGAGTTAAAGACACAGGCCTTCTTCAGTAAAAACAACAACATAGATGCTCCAATACAGAAAGCGAGAAACCATAATGGAAAGAAGCTGACACCATCTTGCTGACTTATAGCCACCAGTTCCTGAGGGGAGAATACAACCAGTCTTTAAGACATAGCCACCTGTCTGGGAGGCAGCCAAAATAAATCCCTATCTAAGTATATTATTAAGGGGAAATAATCCTGAGGGGAGCAATGCTTTACAGGGGAATATATTCCATCATAACACTTCTTTATTTGAATGTACTGAGAGGGTTTGGTATATACATTGGCTCCACATCCTGAAAAATGTATATACATGTCAGAGGTGTAAATTCTTCTGGAGACTTTAGAATTGATAGAGTAGATCCCAAAGGGTGTATGTGTGTTGAGAGATTCCTGACTGTGCAATGGACAAGTGCAGACTATGCGCTCAATGATATCCCTCTTTGCATGTTCCTAGAATGGTAATGTAAGTGAAGTAATTCCCTCATCACATCAGCAAGCAGAGTCCTATCACCAAAGGCTAAATCATTCAAGAAAAAGAAGAGAGGGTTATTAAGTGCTACCCATTTTCCCGCCTTAACGTTGCCCACTGAAAATGAGCAATTTATATTTATTTCACATTAATGGAATAGAAACACCACTGAAGTGAATTTAGCAAACATACTCTTTCATGTTCTAGGTGATTTCCACGTGGGGATGTTAAGTAGCTTGTCATTTCAATTGAGTTTTCGAGAATGCTGTTTTTCAATTGTATAAAGGGGGGGTATTTATTTTCAATAGCAGGGAAGTAGAGAGAATTAGATAGGCAAGGACAGGGATGTTCTGATTTAATTAGTTTTTTTAACAAATGAAAGCCTTATTCTGGACCCTCATGCATTTTAATTGGGTGCATGTGCATTCAGGGTAAATAAAATGTATCCATGCTGATGTGTGTGTGTGTGTGTGTGTGTGTGTGTTACAAAATTCCACATTCATGTAAACATAGCAGAGAAAAATTATGCAATCAAATCATTGATTATTCTTCATTGAAGTCACTATCAACATTGGAATTTCATAAATGTATACATTGTGTATATTTAAATGGATTCAATTATTTATATTTTATTAATAAATAGAACTTATATGCTACCCTGTGTGTTTCTTCTCCCGAAAAGAGATGGATGCACTAGGAAAACGATATTCTTAAATTGATGGCTGCATGTTCATAAAAAACAGTTTATTGAATAAATGAAAATTTACCATGCTTGATTTGAGTGGGTGGAAAATTCCCCCATACTAGTTGCCACCTGATTGAAACATTTTACAACCCACACCAATTGTGATATCTGCACACACTCCCTTGGCTTCCAGACTCTTTATGTTCTTTATAGGTCTTCCCTTGTATTGCCATCCTTCCTCCCCCAACAAATGTCTACACTCACTTGTGTTCTACTCTTGTCTCTACAGCTCTACCTTGTACTTAGTCTTAGCTCTGTCTGCTCTTTCCCAACCTTGTTGATTCCTTTAATCACCCCCCTCTCTGCTCCTCATTCTGATGTGTCCCTGTGCTTCCTCCAACCTGCATTCTCCACTCTATTTTCTTACCACAGTCTCATCCTTCTGATGTTCCCCTCTCTTTCCTCTAACCTCCTCCCCACTCTATCCACTCTTACATAATATCCTGCCCGTGAGGTTCACTTTCTTTCCTCCAACTTCCTCTCTCTGACCTGTTCCATCCCTCCGATCCTCAAACTCCTTTGGTATCACTTTCCCCATATTGTGCCAACCTTAGTCTAATGACATCTCTTTTCCTTGCTTTCTGCTGCCTTTTTGTGACCATGTCCTCTATTCTTTGCATCGTATGCTCCCTTTTTATCTTTCAGCTTTCCTACTTGCTTGAAGCTCCAACTTACTGCCCCTTCCTTCATCTAACTTCAGCCACACTGACATACATTGCCACAACTCTATGTACTTGTCTGGGCATGCCCCTGCGGCCTGCCTCTACTGAACCACGTTCAGATATTTAATTTCAGTGGCAGAACATGGGCATTGGTTGTACATGTTTCAATTTCTTTTCACAGCTGATTGTACTTGTTGCCTGCTTTTGTGGCAGAATCATGGACCAAGCCCCCATAACGGCTGTCCATCATATCACTTGTCCACACTGCTTGTAGTGACTAGTTGTCCTGCTACTGAACAAAGTGCTAGATTCAATGTTCAAATACTAAGAAGAGAGAAGAGTCAATGTGACAGAGCAGGCAGCAACATGGTTTTGCGTTCTCCTTTTCACAATACAGTGTAAGAGAGACCCTCCTCTGCCAGAAACACACAAAGGCTTGGATCTCATGTGTCAATATAGTACTACAGGATACCTCTGGAAAATGATGTCCCAGAAGCCCACTTTAAAATATCCAGACATAAAAAAAAAACATTGCATCTGCCATTGCCTGCTCAATATAGTCCCTTTCGTGGATTGAATCCTACTTGGCAACTAACCAATTCTCTATCTCCTGAGACAACAACACCTTTCAACTCACTCCTCTAACTGTAGGTCTTCCACAAGGCTGTCTAGGGTCCCTTCCTCTTTGCACACAAAACCTCTGCTCTTGGGGCACTAATCTCCTTGTGTGGGTTCTCATACCAACACTTCCCAGATGACACCCAAATCTTCTCTCCTCTATCTCTCTATTAACATTTCCACCTGTCTCTCTGCCATTAAATATTGGATGGCTTTGCACAGTCTGATGTTAAACTGTACCAAAACAGAGGTGATATTCTTCCCTGCCAAATGTTCTCTCTGATCTCATCCCCTGCCTATCCAGTTCTCACCTGAAACTCTTCCCTTCTTGCCTTCAACTGGAAACCTAATCATCATTCATGACCTTTCTCACACCTTCTCTAATTTCATCTCCAAAACTATAACGGCTCCTCCATCAACCTCCAAAATATTAGAAAAATCAGGCACCTCCTTACTTTTAACACCACCACGCATCTCTTAACCACTCTTGTGTTCTCTAAAATGCACTATTGTCCCAGCATCCTCGTTGGTCTCCCCAAATATGCTTTCTGTCCTCATGACAAGATCATTAACTTTGATACCAGGACTCTCTTTGAACTCCCTTACTTCACACCTACCTCCTTGTACCATCACCAGGATGGATGGCTGACGATGCAAAGCAGAGTCAGATTTAAATGTATGTTCCTGGTTCACAAATATATCCACAATAAGACATGACCATATCTATCCTCTATCCAACTCTTCAAGCCTTCATGTAATCTCTGTTCGGCCGCCTCGATAACCCTTGTGGCACCTTCCCCTCCCTGTGTTTCTCTTGCTTCTGCTCTTTCTCTCTTCTTGCTTCACTTGCAGGGAATTCTCTCCCCCCGGACATGCAAGAAACAGTCCACACCGATTTGTTTGAAACCAAACTAAAAGCCTACCTCTGCACCGCTATGTCACCATCTTTACTTAACTCTTATCTGCCTTCAATGTAACATTTTTCCCTCTCCTCTATCCTGCCTCTGTACCTCATTTTCTCTGCCCCCACTCTAGCATTTCATCCCTCATGGCCAGATCCCTAAAACAGCTGGCTGTACTGCCTACCTGCATTTACATTTAATTTAATGCTTATTATCCTTAATAAGTCCATTCATCCATTGTCCCCGGTGACTGTTCCATTTACCGCCATCCACAACCTTGTCAGAATGTCACTCAAACACTCCCCATTGTAAGAATTTCACTGCTTTGAGTCAAATATGATTTCTTATCTATTGTACGTTCTTTTGTGACCAAAAGAACAGTGTTCCTTACTGTATATAAATAAATAAATAAATACATACATAAATACAAATTTCGCTTGGGAATGCTGACAGACATATATTTCTCGTATCTATATAGACACATGGAGAGCGGCCAGCATGTATGGTAATATTTCTGCATTTTATTGCCATGACTGCAACTGATGAAACGTTGCTGCTCGTACTTTTAAAAATCTTCAGATATGAGATACAGAACTGTCCAATAACAAGGTAATTGGACAATATTGCGAAAGCTTCTCCATCGCCTCTTGAAGTCTGATGTGTTCGACAATGGATTTCAGGAAATGTGCACAACCGTGAAAAAAATGCAGTTAGAGACACCCCCAACAGTACATTTAAATCGACATTGGATGAAAGGAGAGTACTTTGAAATTGCCACGCAATCAGAGTGATGGGGTTTTGATGACTCGCCAGCCTTCCTGTTTCATTAGGCCCACCTTACGGCACTCTTGCTTTATCACAAGCGAACAGTGATACGATGAGATAATTTCGTGCCGAGCTATTACCAGCGTTCATTCAGTGTCTTCAGTGTACCCTAGGCTGACGGCCAAACGTTTGCACCTTTTAATTACCTAGTAAATGGCGTCTCACTTAAAGGATAGATATTTTCACATTTTACAAATAAATAAACAGATCGTTGCTGCAAAAGTACAAAGCATCTACACGACGTAAACTCTCTTTATGTGGCATGCTGCCATCTACAAAGATGCCTATGACTATGCATAGGTGTAATCACATGGGGGTAGATGTTTATCTGCACAGATGAAATGTAACTTCTTAAATGTACATTTAATAATAAGTTATGATGTGGCATTTATTATAAAGCACCTGTACACAAGTGTTTCTAGGCACGAGATAGTTACGAGCAAGTCGAATTGAGGACGCATTCCTATTGCTACTGAGAAATCATGTTTACATAGCAGTGCTGTCCCACCGGCTATGTTTCATACACATGGAACCCTTTTTCTGAAATGTTAATTTTCATTTGAACCATCGAAATTATGCACATTTGGAAACTGAGTAAATGCCAAATGACAGGAGGGGTGAGTTCTTTTTGCTGTGGTTCACAGATCATGGCCAAAGTGAGGGTGTATAGCAAATGCTGGCTTATGAAATTACATCCTTAAACTCGCTCACCCCTCAAGCCTACCAGAGGCCTGAGACCGGATGCTAAATACCAATTTCGGGATGGGTACATACTTTTTGGCTATTCCCACACCGACTGATAACATGCTCTACTTCCTCATCCTGTTAATGCATTTTTTGTATGTCGAAGCACAAGCAACTGGGCATTACCAATGCTATTGGCATCTTTCAGCAATATTGCTCATGTAACTACATGTGCAAAGGGTGCCTGATAGTGAAACATGCAAAACTCTGTCATGGTAGCACAGGTGTTGTGGTCCCAACTCCGAACATGTGGCCAGCCCTGTACCTGTTCACTGACATCCCCGTCCCTCCCTCATCATGGGGCCCTTACTGCTGTGGCCTGACAAGCCCATAATATCTAGTACACATGTTGCCTAATATCACCCGTGCTACCACTAGCTTTACTAGTGTGGGCTAATTGCACATGTTTCAGTGTGCATTTCGGGAGTTCATGTGCATATGCTGTTGGAACAGTCCAGCTTTAACCATCTGTAGTAGTTCTATCATCCATAAACTGCACGTTTTAGAGAACAAAGCTGTCCAGATTGTTAAAAAGGTCCTGAGAGAGTGATTCCAAGATGGCAGCTTGCTAGGGAGGACGTTACAGAGTACGCTCTGTCCACCTTCCGCAGCACCACAGCAGCACCACAGCATAATCCGCACATGGAGCTGAGCCCAAACAGTAGCAGGGGATTGTGCAGACTTGAGGCACCTAAAGGAGTAAAGTCAGCGATCCGCAAGAAGAGCAGGGAGCACTGGACGACCTGGGGTAAGACTCCCGGAGACGTAGGAGACGCGAACCACCACGGCTCCAACCCGCCACCAATTCCTTGGTGCAGATTACTATAACGGACTGAGCGTTGAATGATTGGAAGGCGCACCAGGGGGAACAGCAGCAGTGTCCTGCACCTTGGGGGCTGTAACCCATAACGGCTCCAGATGGCACTGGGCAGAAACCCGCCCACCCTGCAGCTGATCCCCGCCTCAGGCAGGGAACAGCACTGACACCAGGGTGCCAAGAAAAAGAAGACTTGCCTCCCGCGAGGAATGCGTGGCTGCAGGGCACCGCAGGGCAGAACCCCCTGCGTTGTAGTAAAATTTCATGGCCTTGAACGGAGAAATTAACAAGGTGGCCCCATGGTTGGGGGTACCCGGAGACTGGCGCTGGGCCAGCCGCTTTCTTGATGCTGCGGTGCCCTCCCCACTGGCAGACCAGAAACAAAGAGCTGCGGGATCCCCCATGACCCACGTGGAATCACAGAGGCAGCTATGGCGAGGAGGCAGAGGGGAAGCCCGTGAGGAGGGGCACAGACTCCGGCGGATGAGGAGTCATTCCCCACCAAAAAGGAGAGCCTGAAAGACCCGACCATCACGGGTAGCAGCAATGGTGGATTAGCCAGCCCTTGCACACCATAACCAGTGAAATAGCAAAGGAACACTTTCTAACCTTTGAACAGAGCACAGACAGGACCGGGCAGAGGCCCCCACATCAACAACCAATGATCCAACAGAGGATCTCAACCCGGTCCTATACAAAGATATGGGTCATTCTGGGCAGATGCCCCCACACACCAGGAAACAAGGGAAGGACTCAAACTGCATGGGTATAGGGGTATGGTCTCCACCGATGCTCCAGTGAATCCACATGGTAACCCTGACAATGCTCAGGTCACCACCAACACCGCGGGAGGTGCACAAGTCGCCTTACACATGCAGGGACCGGGGGGACAGCAGGCTGGTCTCTCTCGCCCATCCGCCAGCCAAAGGTGGGCACCTCTTGCAGCAGAGGGAAACCAGGCAGGGGTCAGCACCGGAGCCACAGGCGCAACCCGCAGGAGACCCAACATGCAGAAGCACCGGATTAGATCACATCGGCCCAGAGGGAAGTCAATCGAGCCTTAGAAGCCACTAGCATGCTGCCCCATAAGCCCCATTCTAGAAGAGGAACCATACCTGTGGGAACTTAATCCAAATTGGACACGGAAGGGGGGTGATGGCCCCAGGGGAAAAGGCCGGAGACACCCACGGGGGTCTGGCACAGAGACATACAGCACACTGTAGATCAGCACAATAGTGGGGCAAGGGAAGGGGAGAATGTGCCACCTGGTCAGAGAAACTTCTCATCCAACTGCACACCAGAGCCCCCAACTAATGTCGGGAACCAGAGGGAAGGCAGCAGGGTCAAAGAAACTGTCCCTCCTCCTTCTGGGATGGTAACATCCAACGCTGCTGGTCTAGAGATACCAAAGACGGGGACCCCCAACACACCACCCAGGAAGAACTGCCCTCACAGACAGGGAGCCTAAGCTCCTCGACTCCCACAATGGCAGCCACAAAGGAGGACATGGAAATCTCCTTCCCGGAGTTCCAAATTAAGATGACCCAAGCTTTTCAAGCACAATTTACGGCATGAAGCAGTCTATCGTGGAAATTAGGAGGGACATCACAGAGTTGGGAGAGTGGATGGATACGACAGAAAGAGCCTTACAGAAGGTCATAGAGGACACTCACTCCATGGACGTGGCCCTTGAAGAAGTTGCAAGGGCCACACACTTCATTGAACTGCAGTACGATGACATCGAGAACAGATCTCGCAGATCAAACATTCAACCTGAATCAGTGACGGATCCAGACCTGAAAAGCACAGTCACTCAAATTATTGAAAGCTTCCTAGACACGGAACCGCCCTGTGATGTCCCGATAGATAAGGTGCAGAGAACTGGCCTAAACAGACAAGAACCAGGCTCTAGGCAACGGGATGTGGTGGAAGTATTGGCTAGATTCACGCAGGAGGAAACAATCCTCCGGGCAGCCCGATCGGCGAACCCACTCGCTACAACAGGGTGGAAATCCTCCCTTTTCAAGATCTAGCCCATGCCAACCTCCTTAAAAGAAAAGAAATGGGACTGGTCCTGAGATTCCTGCAAGACAAACAGATCCGATATAGATGGACATTCTACTTCGGACTCCTGTTTCTCTGGGAAAACAAACAGCACAGGGTCACCTCCCTACAGGAGGGACACCGGATCCTCCACCTAGACATCGAGGAGAACTCTACTGACCCAAGGAGATTGCCAAGAAGTTCCCACCACCCCATACCATGAGAATGGATGCAGGTGATCTCCAGATGCAGGCGACCCCCACCGTGGGGCCCCCAGCAGTTGACCCCCCAGAAGAAGCATCCGGGGACCAAAGACCACTCTTAACCAGACTCAGGGCTTGACCCAGCTATAAGAATGCAGAGGTGCTTATCAACACTCCACACCACATCAGGGGGACGAGGAGCGCTAATGGCTGCTCTTTTGGAATCCAAATGGAAGCTTAAGAACACCCCACAGGCAGACCCTGGGTTAGTAGGCAGGTCCACCCGCCGCTCAAGCAATGGGGTGGGAAACATAGGTGGCAAGACCCGCTACAGGGCGAGGGGGAGTGGGAGGGGACAGGGGGAGGGAGGATAAAGGACCTGATTTGGAATGTTGAGGATTGTTTGGGGGGGCTCAAGTTGGGGAGGAGTCCTCAGGATAAACCGGTCCAGGAGCTTTTGAAAGACACAAAGATAGGCACACCCTTACATATGCTTAAACTACTCTCGCTGAACATACAGGGACTAAATACCCTGTTGAAACAGAGAAATAGTGAAAGTCTCTTAGTGTATCACACACCAGACATTATAGCATTGCAAGAAAACCAACATTTAAAAAAAAACAGACTCCCACCACTTAAAACAGAGACGTTTCCATTCAATCATAAAAGTGAATGCCAAGACCCAAGTCGCTACTGCCAGAACTCATCCATACAGATCAATCAGGATTTATCAGCCGCAGGCAAACACATGATACTATTGCAGGGTCTGCCATATCCTGGAAAAACACCAAAAGAAAGGAGAGCCGGCAGTTCTCCTCTCCTTAGACACAGAAAAAGCATTTGACAGGGTGGAGTGGGGCTTTCTGTTTAACACACTGATGATATTGGGCATGGGGCCTAAATACACTGCCATGGTAAGAGCAAATTACAGGGACTCCTCTTCAGCATATATCTTGAGCCATTCAAGCCAATATTCGCTCCAACAGGGACATCAAGTGTATACAATTCGGGAGCGTCGAGCACAAGGTAATGGCATACACAGATGATATCTTCCTGACACTCATGGAACCGGAGCAATCCCTACAAGCAATGATTAGAGAAATCCAGAGATATGGGAGGGTGGCCGGGCTGAAAGTGAACCTGGCAAAATCAGACATTTTTAACTTAAGTTTGACCGGGGATAAACTAACCCAAACAAAATAATCAACTCAATTTAGGTGGGTACACACAAGCGTCAAAATATTGTGCGTGACAGTAACTCCAACCCTACATGGCCTGTATGGGGCTAATTACCCCCTGCTGATAGAACAACTCAAGGAACAACTAGGCAACTGGGTTCCCCTCTCAACCTCCTGCTTTGGCAGAATAAATGGTATAAAAATGATGGTCCTTCCGAGACTGGTATACTTCTTCCAAACCCTCCCAATTGCAGTGCCGGAATCATTCTTCTTGGCGATACACAATTATAAATGCATATTTCTGGAATCATAGGCCCCCGTTGGTGGCCATCAAGCTGCTCCAGACACCGACCAAAAGAGAGGGATTACGTTTGCCCGACCTGCACATGTACTATAAGGCCGCCCAAATCAGAATCATTAAAGAATGGCTAACTCCGGATTCAGGGAAGATATGGCGACAGATGGACCAGGCTGTGGTCGGTGCCCCACTGTGGGAAGTGCTTTGGCTCCAGAAAGAAAACCGCCCAACCAATATGCACAGATCGGATATTACTAGACTGCCAGAAAACATGTGGTACTTGTTGGTACATAGCATCTCAGCCGGAGCCTTTAAGAAATGGAAAGAAGCGGGATGCACATGGATAGGGGATATGTTCCATGGACAAGAAATAAAATCATTCCCCCAATGCAAGATCGACATATGGTTGAACATAGCATTTGAATGATTCCATAAAACAGGCAATATATCTTTTTTACACATTGAACAGCCAGGAAGAGTGGGCAGAGCCTTCAGCAACTCGAAAATGAATTCTATGGGTATCTGGTTTATGTCCTCTAATTGAGACTGGGAAGCACTATTCCTGTGATCTCCGTTTACGTTTTGAGACAGCAGGGTATGTTCTTGTGATTAACAGTGTCATTAGCCACTGACAAATCCAACAGAATCATAGTAACTGAATAGATACCATTCTTAGATTTGAGAATCTCCTCCTGACTGTTTATCAGGGAGCTTTCTGTACCTCGGGTTGGCCTGAAACCACATTGTAAGTCATGGAACAAGTTATTTGCTTCAGTGCGTTTGTGCAATTGGATTGGCTCTAAACCAGTTTTTCCAGTATCTTTGGCTTTTAGGTTGGACATAGGGCAAACGTTTGCAAGGACAGTTTTGTCAGCATTTGGTTTCTTTAGGTTTGGGGTGACCCAGTGTTTCTTTGAGGGGGTCAGGGAGGTATTTTCCCAGGATGCACTGCAGAAGGTGGTGATGGACTGGTCCCACTGTAGTAGGGGATCTATCGCAAGGGTAGGTGTCTGTCAAATAGGCTTTCATTTTTAAGGCTGCCTTTAGTAGAACTGCAATTTATATTTTAGAGTAAGAATAAGTGGCACATGTAGGTGGTGCTGTAAGTTCTGTTGTCAGTGGTAGGATAGGAGAAGGATATAAGCCTTTGGTTTTGTTTCTGACATTGACACATTTGTCTGACATAAACTGAGTGATGTTTTCTGCTAGCCTCAATGAAGGTTGCTAGCTTCAGATATCCTCATTTGTAGGTTAATTTTTCTTTTTTGCTAGGTGCTTTTGTTACAGTAAAGTCAAATCAAGAAAATGCCTGGGATAGTGGAAGTGGCATTACACGTCTGATGACATCACAGGACGTGATGCCATAGGCTCTTTGACCCTGATGTCATAACACAAGTAACATCAAATGTTCATTTAATCCCAGTGACTGACCATCCATAGCCTTAGAGTTCCTAATAAATCTAACTGGTACTAACACATACATACAACTTATTTAGATACCAACTACATTTTAACAAAGAGGCTGCCTTGATATGCCTTGAAGGGAGTCATTTTATGACAGGGGTAGTCCTGTTCGAACCAATATAGGCCAGGGGCACTGCCATGCATATGCCACTACAGCCATATATGGAAATGTACTGTCATCTTATAAAAACTATATCTGCACATATCAGGTCTAGTAATCGTGTGCCAAGTAAAGCCCTGCATTCCCAGGTGTTGCTACAATTGAGTATGCCAAATGTAGGTTAGGGTAAAACAAGCATTAGGTTAAGTGGTAGAGTTGCAGTTAGGGTAAGGCTAAGTTTAGTATTAGAGCACAGGTTTGGGTTAGGGCAAGGGCTATGGCATTTTTGTTGAGCTGGTTTTGGGGTTGGAGATAGGTTCACTGTTCATTTTCTATTTTTTTGTATTGATTAACAAGCAAATACAATGCTTTAGTGCGCTGGAGGGTTAGTGTTCTGTAAGAATTCAGGATAAAATAAGGGTTGTAGTTAGGCTTACAGCCTTCTACTCTTGTACATTTAAAACTAGCTTTTTTGGCAATCTTGTTACTGGCATCATTTTCACACCTTGCATCACCTGTATTGAATGACTAAATCTTTTAAAATGACTTTTTGCTGACTAAATTTTCACATGACTGCTTTTCCCTGGGGATATTTTCAAATAGAACTGAAATGCTTTGTTTAATTTCAGTCAAGATGTATCAACAGCTGGATTGTCCACCTTAATGAACGACAATTTGACAACTGTGAAAAAGCATCAAGGGATGGATGGCTGGCCTAAAGAAGACTCAGACAAATGTTGCCTTCCGAGTTATCTACTTACTGGAGACAACATCATTAAAGCATAAACTGGAGACAAATGCTAAGCAGAACTGTATTGCATGCCTTGGATAGTCTCAGAGAGAGCTCTCACTCATAGAACCTGAAGACAAGTCCCTTTTTTACACACACTCCAGAATAAAGACAACCCGCTAGGGAATTAGGCTAGGAGATAGCGTTGCAAGGATAACAAGGTTTAATTGTACAAAATACAAATATCAGCAAAGGACTCTGATGATTGAGAGCGCTCTGGTCTATCCAGTTACAAACAGGGGCTTAAAAACCCCACATTCGTCAGAATATCCAGTACAAATGTGTACAACTGATTGGAGGCACCCTACACATGGGCCAACTCTATAGGGGATGCCAGGCAGTAATTGGTTAGGTTTTCCCGTCGGTCTGGATCCACATGGGTCATCTGGGCTCATCCTCGGGTGAAGGTCGAGCCACACATTAATACATTATTCCTATCTAAACTAAACATGCTAAGCCTGAACATTAACTCATTGTGGCAGGTCCCTGAGCAGCACGGGAAATGGTGCCAGGGGCAAGGGAGGATAAAATACAGCCACGCTGACCCACACATTCAGGGCTTCATTGATACTGCAGCTCCCGCACTCAGGGTCTCCACCTGGCATTTTGATCTTTAATTTATCCCTCCCTCTACCTCGTGTTACAAGGGGATATGTTTTCATGCTTGAAAGAAATACAGCCGTGCATACTTAGATCTTCTGGTGAAACTTGATTTGTGTTGGGACAGGGGGGTTGCTTGCTTATCAGGGAATGCAAAGGTGTGGGGCTTGGGTCAGTGGGGTTGGGCTGGGTCCGGGCTAGCTGGGTGGGTGTTAGAGGCCTAATGGTATTAGTTCTTGGTGGAGATGAATGGGTGCAGTGTGGAACCTGGTGTTGTCTCACGCTCTTGCAGGGTGCATTCCTTTGGAAGATAGTAAATATTTGCAACACTGGAGGAATGAGGGGCAAGTGGACATCTGTGGGAACGGAGGCATTACCGTCGGCGGTATTGGCCCGCCGATGAGGGTTTTATTGCCATTAGTACCCTGGCCCATTAGACCGAGGTACTAATGTTTCGCGAGTTTCGAAACAGAAACAAAACAAAAAAATAAAAAAAATGGCCGCCAGGAAAGGGAAAAAGTAGTCCATTTCACTTTCCATGGCGCCCATCGGGAGCGGACGTGCTGGGAACAGAAGTGTTTCTAGCACGTTCGCTCCCAAGACCAGAAGAAAAAAGAAGGTAAGTGGGGTGGGGCAGGGGAAGGAAGAAAAAAAAAATGTACCACGGTCTCCGGTGGGGGACGATGGAAACCTCCAGCTGTGTGGAGGCTTGGAGCGGGGATGGCCCGCTCCGAGTCTTCACACGGCTGGAGGTTTCCATCATCCCCCGCCAGAGACTGCGGGATAGAAGGTAAGTGGGGTGGGGTGGGGTGGGGTGGGAGGAGGGAGGAAAGGGGGAAAAATAAATGTCTTACCTGAGTCCCCGGTGGTGGATGAAGGAAGCCTCCAGCCATGGGGAAGCTCGGAGCAGTGATTGGCCTGTTTCGAGCCACATCATTGGCTGAGGGGCTGCCACGCCCCTCGCCGGGAACAGAGTATCCGACACGCATTGGCGTAAAAGGGAATACCGTGGGGTATGGCTCGCAAATGAGCCAATCACCATGCTGTATTCCCGTTGCGCCGCACGTGCCGGGTACTAAGGACCTTTAAGATATGCTAGAACAGCGTATGCTATGCCGGGAATTAACCAGACATACCTGAAAAGGAAAAGAAACACAGCCTCCCTGATGATTGATAGAGTCAAGAAAACGTTTGTAGGAGAAGACTAACTCTTGCGTTAGCAGGTAAATCTGACTGGAAATCAGAGTGCACGCCTCATCTCCATTTCTACTTACAAAGTTTCAAGAGTCCCGGGGTCAAGAGGCAGCAGCACCAGGGTCATCATGCCTTACTATGGAGAGCCATAAACATGGTTTTCCCCCTCCCCATGTCAAGGGAAATATTTGTGCTTTGGAGGAGAGTTGGTTCCTAGTCACCTGCATTGAAAAAGGTGTGCGACTAAATGTACCAGAATCCTTAGAGACTTTAATGAGAATTAACCAGACACACCTGAAAAGGAAAAGAAACGCAGCCTCCCTGATGATTGATAGAGTCAAGAAAACATTTGGAGGAGAAGACTAACTGTTGCTTTAGCAGGTAAATCTGACTCAGAATCAGAGTGCGCGCCTCATCACCATTTCTTCTTTACTCATAATTATCAATCTTTTTTTCAAGCAGGATTTAACCACATGGATCTCACCTCAGATGATATGTTACTACACCCAGCATGCCATTGCAACTGGAGGGAACAAAGGGAACCTAAAGTACCCATTGTCTTTGTAGTTTGGTATAAAACATTACAGTTTTCATGATAAAATCGTGACTAAGTTCAAATTCAAGGTAAAGGCAATGACAATGTTTGTGGCATACGGACAGTCTATGCAATATCAGACTTTCAAAGCATTTCAATTCAATTGCAAAATTATGCCCCTATACCTTGATTCCATAGAATAGAATTGGTCGAATTTTGGTGGAGTATAAGAGCAGGATAATCGTAACAGAAAGTTGTCCTTGTTGTCCTATAAAATGGCAGATTGCTTGAGCTGCTCTATTGCATTTCATTTTCGTTTCCAAACAGTGCTCTTCCCACTTCAATGTATGTTCAGCATGCCACCTTAGGTATTAATGAGAGGGTACACTTTCCAATTGGATGCCATTTAACTTACAAATAATATTCTTGTGCTTATTGGGGTTGGGGGAAAAAGTCATGATTTTACTTTTCTCTATGTTAATTGAAAGGCCATTTGCAGCTGCATACGCTCTCAGTGCTGGGATCAGATTTTGAAGTCCCATTGTCGTGTGGCCGTTTAGAAGTAAGTCGTCAGCATTAGCTAATCAACTTATAAAATGCCAATCCATTTTCACAGGACAAATTTGGAGATCGGTAGAAGCAGTCCAAAGATTTGCTAGATACAGATTAAAGAGTATGGCAGGCCACAATACACCCCTGCTTGACACCACGGTGTGTCGATATCAAAGCAGAGAGTTTACCCTCTGCATCCAGTCTTATCTTTACTGAGGTGTTTGTGTACAATAACATCAATATCTTAAATAGGCCTGAGCGGATGTTCCATTGGGACAATTTATGCCATAATGTGCTTCATATCACAGAATCAAATGCAGCTGAGAAATTGATGAATGCACAGTAAACTGCAATATCTGTGCATTTTCAGGGATATTCCATAGATGCTACTAAGATTATTACGTTGTGTGTCATGCTTGCTTTCCTTATGAACCCCAATTGGTTTGGGGGAAGTATGTTATGTTCAGTTATCCATTGATTTAGCCCTTGAAGGAGGACTTTCGCAAACAACTTAGCAGAGACATTTAACATTGCTAGCATCCTATAATTGGATGCTAGGTTTCAAGAACCCTTTTTGTACACAGGAACAATATGGCTTTCTCGCCATGTTTCTGGTATATGGCCAGATGAGCCTATGTAAGTAAACAGAAGATGGAGAGCATGAGCCCACATTCCAGGAGACTGTTTTACGAGGACATTACATATGCCATCAGGGCCAGGCATTCTGAAACTGTTTAGTTGTTGAATGATGTGAATTAAATCTAAGATGTATTGAAGGTATGGTGTGATAATGTTGCTGTGAAAATGGCAGCTAGGTGGCGACATTGCCTTAAAATGCACCCTCCTGACAATCAAACACTTTCCTCCAAATGTTCTAGGACTGGAGGTAATGATGTATAACTATAACCCTCCTATAATATTTGGGGAAAGAATTTTAGGGCTCAGGAAAAAAAAATCACCTACCCGGCTAATTTTTAACTGCAACAAACATGGACTGACTGTATTGAAGAGGATAAGCAATGGTCAAAGCCAGGCTTCTTTAAACAAACAAGTCAATTATATAATGCAATGTTTTCAATGTCCAATTTCTTCATAGCCTTCTGTTATGCTGAGGAAACTCCAACCATGTATCATTTGGTGAGTTAGTGTTCAAAATAAGTCTTGAGTGAAAGGTATTTTCAAAATGTAATTAATTATACCTCAATAATTGACTGAATGATTCTTCTTTGTATCTATGTTGGGCTTCTATGGCGCAATTTGGTCTTATACTGGAATTGTAAATCTACTTTGTAATTTCCCCACAAGTTTATACAGTGTTTATCTTTCCAGGGAAATTAATGTGAATGCACTAGAATCACATTAAAAACAGCAGAGTTATAGTATGTTTTCCTTTTATAGGAGCAATTCTGGTCAAATTTTGATTATTTTTATATTTTAAAATTCAGCTCATTATTTCTGGTAAGTCAAACTATTTAATGTATTTCTATAACCTTCATATTCTGCATTATTAACATATTTGTGAAACCCATTATTGATATTTAAATATGTCATTGTAATGAAACAATGTGTTTTCCCTCCCACATTTTCCATGCAAAGCACTCACGTTCTGTTTTTCTGAAGTGGCATGCGAGATCTACACATTCCAAATCTATCTGGAATTCTGATGATTACTTTTTTGAAGCTCAGTTCCTTCCTTTTGGAGCCCTGCCCATCACCCTAACTACACACTAAATTGTCAAATCCGCCTATATTCTTCTATTCAGAAAGTCTTCTAATGAACTCTCTCATCTGTGAAAACAGAACACATGAACCCTTAAGGTCGTCAGATTTGAACAGACGCTTTCTTCAAAGGCACTTGATACATTGGTGGCATTAGCCTGTCAATGGGCCGGCCCGATTTTGGAATAACGAGGAGGACTACTAGAAAGAGTGAATTTAGCTGCATTTTAAAATTAATCATCAAAATGAAAGGTGGAGTGGCGCTTACAACCTACACTTGTTCACAAAAGGCTATAATATTCTTTTGAAGGCAGGTACAAGGTCTTTTTTTTTATTGTCAAAACAAATCACCCCATGTTATGTATTATCTAGGTAGCAGATACACTCCCTTCAAACAGCAGCCCAAGCAAGTTCAATTCCCGACCAATAAAAAAACAAGAGTTTAAATTCAGGTCACATCTAAATGCATTGTGGGTCTTGTATCTGAAAATGGGAATTTAGATAAACACGTGTACCACTCTATAATGCCTTGTGAATCTGTTACATTGAAAAACAACATAACTGGTTTTGATCCAGCAATACATGTCATTATTAAAGAACATGACATTTAAAGTAGACAGAAAAGGACTGCATTATTTTAGAGAGCCTGACACCAATTTCATTTTTGGGGTAAGCAGCTTATGACAGCTGACTCATTTTGGCAGCACCTTTTTATAAAATGTTAACATGTAGAACTCTGCACATGCATTAATAAACCGACACATCTCTCTTTAGGAACACACACACATGCTTTTTTTAAATGTACTGTGCATTTGGTTAACAAAAACCTTAACACACCCAATAAGAACATTAGACAAAAAATTCACCAAATTATGAAAAGATAAATAAATACATTCAAAATTCATATTTATAAAAATCTCCATAGTAAACTATATACATAATAAAAGTATCTTGAGGACTTGAGGAAAACACACACACACACACACACACACACTGACATAACGGAAAGATGTAGATGTGCATACACATACACTTTTCTTTTAAATACAGCATTCAAATTCTTACCCCACATTCCTGCAACAGACAGGCGGATTGATGGGTAAAGAGGCTATCATTGTGATCAATAGAGGATATTTCCAAGCACACATTGAGTACAATAAAGACTGTGATGTCATGTGAGTGGATTACAGCTCTCCCCTCCACAATGCCATTCACAGTGATGCACCTGAGTCAGGGTGTAGGCAGCCAATGCCCTCTGACCTCTCCTGGCCAGTGCATTAGGGACAGCAGTGACTGCATTTCCGAAAAACCAAAACCTTTTTGATTCTTTGAAAATGCAAAGGCAAGATTTGCCTTATAGAGGGTGAAGGGAAACTACTCTGAAGGCCCTAAACCAGGTACATGCAGTGCACAAGCACCCTCTTTTGACCAGCTATCAATGCTAAAATGTGTAGGGAAATAAGTGGCGCTGAGTTATGCTGTCAATCTAGTCACTGTTCTAAATAGAGGTGTACAATGAGTCCACGAGGAATAACGAGACATGTTGCTTACGTTCAGCTGTTTTCTTAATGTCCAGAGTACTATCATATGCTTTCTTTAAGTTGTTCATCAAACTAAAGGTACCTTTACTTTTAACTTAAAATGTTTTGTCTGCATCATTTACAAGCTAGTTATAGGAAATACTTTCTCTCTTTAAAATGACGCTTATAGAAATGGACATATTGATATTGTATCCTCTATTTGATGTTTAAGAATGCTTTGTAATATGAAATGACTCAATATATGGAATACGCATATTATAAAATAAATATATAGTTCTTCAATTAATTAATAATCATGTCAAATCCTAGGAGACAAAGAACTCTCCGTGTAGTCTGCTAATGGTGCTACCAAGTATTCTGACCAAATATGCTTGAAGATAAAGGGTGACATGTGCAATACTTCCTCATTCCTCGTGGCATAGATGTAGTCCTCAAAATGTTTCCATTTCACAGCCTGAAAATGGCTTTGATCAAACTGAGTGTCCTAAATAAATATAAAAAGAGAGGTTTTTCTCCTGGCTATCTTGCTTCAGTATTTAAAAAAATTGTTCTGGTTAGCAGCTGTATCCTAGTGCCGCACGGACCTAGAATACAGCTGCTAACCAGGGCCCAACAGGAGTCACGCCTGTCAACAGGACAGCACCCACATCAGGACCAGGACCCCACAGGGGGCTTAAGACCTTTTGACAATAGACTTGATAAAGACCCACGGGTCGAAACACGTGTCGGCTGACAAGCAAGGCGCACTATTGCCTTTGAGTGTACTTAACGCTTATCTGATGTAATATGAAGGAACAATTCAACACTATCACTAATAAAAGCGAATCCTGTATCGCATTAACTAAAGTGTTAGAACAATTTTTTCAACTACTGAAGCAAGATAGCCAGGAGAAAAACTTCTCTTTTTCTACTCAACAAATTGGGGTACTGGCTTGACCCCAACAGCTCCTGTGATCTTGCAACGCCTAAATAACTCACTAGTCTCGAACAACAGAGGAGCCTAGCACAGGCTGTTTCGCCACCTAGAGCCAACCCAGATTTCATCCTAAATAAATATAGCTACCCTACAAGATGAAAGGTATAATTCTACATCATTCCTAACGGCTATTGACACTGCAAGGAAGTTACTGGTGGAGGTGGAGTGGCGGAGCAGCTAGAGCCTTAATTTACTTTAGAGCTGTGCTCAACCCAATTGAAGAAGTACAGAACACCCAATCAGTATACTGCAACAGAAACACGCCTGTGTACAAATCACATTACAAAATGACATTCATACATAGGTGTTTGGTCAGGTCAAAAGACCCAGCCCATATGAGGCTTCCATCCCAGAATCAGCAAACACAACTGCTTCCATACCCTGCATTGGTCACCAATGGGGCATTTCTGTGGCAGAAGAACTACATAAGGTCTGTTGGTATGGAAATTAGCCTACCCCGCCCCCTTAGGCGCTTCCAGGTAAGGCAAACACCATTTGAAGTGATGTAACGTAGGAGAGGCAACATGTAGAGGCACTGCAGCGCTTAGAAGTAGATGAGGAACCCATAGCCCATGACACATTTTAAAGTAGGCCTAAAAGGGATAAGCTGCAGGCTCGCGTTATTCACATTCTCTGCTCACTAGGCCTAATTCTTGCAAACTATGGCCCGGGGGCATTACCTGGGGCGGTATTGGCCCGCCGCCTCGGGTCTTATTGCCACAATATTGGTAGGTAATTCATAGGGTCACTTTTGTCCCCCTTATTAAATATCGGAATTACCACTCATCACTTCCACAAAGGGGGCGTAGATCCCTGTGACTTATTAATGGTCAAAATGTATAGGAAAAATACTTCTTTTGAATTTGAAAGGCATATTTGTAAGCGTGGTATGAGAACAGTATCTAGTTGAATCCATCAATGACATGGGCCTCTATCATGTGTCTTTGTAGATGGGTAATTGTCAATCTTGTTCCATTGCTGAGTTGGCGTGATGGCATAAGGTTGAGTAGTAGCATAATTACAGCATCTACTTTCAGTTTTAGTTTGTGAGGGGGCATTCGTCCTACAGCATTTTGCTCTTTAGAGACTGGAATGTTGAGCCAGTAAGTAACTGTTCATTGACACTGAATCCGCTGTGCCCTTTGTGAAGAGAAGTGGGGGAAGAAAGAAGTAACTTGAAATTATTATGAATATTTACAGAGGTGCACCTTATCATTTGGACAGCAGATGGCAACCTAAAACAATTGCATCAGCTGAGTACGGAATCATACCTATGCATTTTTTATGTATATATATATATATATATTCAGTAAAAAAAACATTGTTAAAGAGACGTTATGGTTAAGTTGCGCTACTAAAAACCTATGAAATTCAGTGAAAAAATGTTGTTAAAGGGACGTTATGAATCCAAGTAAAACCGAAAAACCCTTGAAATTCGCCAGTTATGGTAAGCTAAGCAACCATAACTCGCGCCACTACCGTGCACTGCTAAGCCTAACACCCAGGACATCAAAGATGACGTCACAAACCACGTACAAGCACCCCTATAAAAGGCCACGGTCTAGAGATTGTTCTCATTGTGTTTCTGGCTATTCTTCAGAGAACAGCTATTTTTCCTGCAACTTGCAGATTACACCATCATCGAGATGGCATCCATGGCTGCACTACTGCCACCTGGTGCTGCACCTGCTTCAGCACCACCCCACCCCCTCCAACATCACCACCTCCCCAAGGGCCTGAAGAGGGGAACAGGAGTGAGGATGCAGAGGAGGAAGACGAGGATGACGAGAATGAGGTAGAGGAAATCCCTACTACCCGCACTAGGCGTGAGTCTTGGGTGTGGCGGATGTTTACCATTCATGGGAATGGTCCTAAGGCTTGTGCGAACCGTGTCACCTGCAATGAGTGCCAAATGGTACTCAGTCATGGGAGGCATGGTTCGTACAGCTTTGGGACCACTACCATGAAGCGACACCTAAGGTCATTTCACTCTGGGGCCATTCGCAAGGTTGTACCTTGCGTGGAGCGTAGTAGGATGATTTCCTCTACTTCATCCTCCGTTTCTGATCCTGTCACCACAAGGACCACCTCTGTGGGACAGCGTCTTCCTCAAGCTGCCTCACAGGCCATACACAATTCTGATGACCCTTACCTTTCGAGGGTCACAGTTGTATGTATGTACTATCGTCTCAGAGCATGAGAAGACCTGCTCACTACCCAAATAAAACCCACTCTACATCTTCCTCTCTCAGCTCGCCCTTTCTTATCCCTGTGGTTGCTGTCCCCCCTTTACCCTCCTTTCCCCTCATCTCCTATTGTGTTGTGTATAAAAAAACAAATAAAATACAAAATAACAAAAATAAAAAAAAAATAAGGCTCTTTTCAGAGCCGCCTTTCACAGTTAAAAAATAGAAGTGAAAATAAATGAAGCAGGGCCCTTTGTATTTTTTAGAAGTCTGCAGACATCTAAAAATTTGGGGTGCTACCCTATCATAACCATTGCAATTTTTTCTGGGAGGAAGTGGTGGCTCTGAAAAGAGCCTTTGGGAGATGTTTGTATGTCAGAAATTATAAATACTTAACACCTACTTCAAAATGGATGCTGTAATTCTAAAAAAGGTTGCAATGCATTTTGTACATTTCTCAGAAAAATCTGATTGCCAGCATAAGTAAGATGGACTCCATCTCTGCGAAAAATGTATGTACTATGAAACATAATATTTTCATTGTGAAAAGGGGACATGCCAAAATCTCTTAGAAAGGCACAAACAGCCTTATTAACATTACGCCTTGCTTTTTCCATTTGTGGACCAAATCAAGAAGAAGGAAGCCACATTTGTCTCTGTGCAATCCGTGAAAATATTACTTGAGAATTAGGAAACATGTCCATGACCTTCCCAAGTCCTTCTTTCATAGCAAATCCCAAAGAAATTCCAGACACATGTCCTAAACTGTTCCCTCCACAATGAACTACAATTATGTCTGGATGTTGCTCTGTCTCCAAAGTAGCACAGAGAGGTAGCAAGTCCAACCACATCATTCCACGTACTCCATGCCAGTGTTCTTCCACATGTGGAAATCCAAGATCTACAGCTACTCCACAGCTTTCTGCATGCACCTTCAACCAATGTATCCACGAATCTCCCAAAATCCAAACAATCTGTTTTCTGAAATACACAGCCATAGGTATCTGTTGTTCTCTCAGCAAAAAGAGTATCTGAGAAACTCTCTCCTGGCACAACACACCCACTAAACTTTCCTGACCAATCCCTTTCAGTGCTCATTCTCATTTGACTTCTGAACCCAAATATCCCTGGATGTAACACCCGATGTCCGTGAACTACCGCCATGTCCGCGGACATATCGTAACATGAACAGCCCTTCTACCATTTCCACTTCACTCTCTCTGCCATTCCCTCATTGGATGTAGCTAAGAAGTCACATGACCATCCACCAATCACATTCAAGACCTCTACATCTACCTGCATCTTCATAGATCAGCACTGCAAATGTACTGTGAATCTCTCTGAGTACAAGTGTCATATCATTGGCAAGCACCATCTACAAGAAATACTGTACAGGTTTCCAAGATTTCTACTTGCAGCTCCATGAATATCCATATGCATGAACACAAACTACAGGTATGCATATTTTCTGTACAGTACATGAACACATTTGCAAACTGACTTTTAGCTTGTGTAATCTGTAAAATGAATGTATTGTCTTTTTTCAATCTCCTAAAATCAACTGTCACTTATAAACCTTTATACTATTTACTTTCTTTATACACACTCACACTCAAATCATGTTAAACTAACATTGTTAAATGAAATATATAGACTACATATATTCAAACAAAATTGCATGCATGCACACTCTATGTTCAAATCTCAAAAAATAATACTTATACAATTACATAATTTGTTTATTTCTTTCTTTATTTAATTACTTTAATTTAAGCATGACATTGAGGCACTATTACCTGGAAGAGCTTAGTTACAGAAATAGTGGTATTCAGTGGTATTCAGTGGTACATTATGAATTTCACAAGACATAGTAAAGATATTTTGTTTGCTACAGTTAGTCATTGCAATACAATTTGTTCATTAAGAAAATATCATATGTATTGAACTGGTGCAACGTATCTTATGTAAATAAGATAGTTTTAATGGTTTTGAGGAAGGCGCTGAGTATTTTAATTAAAAAAATCAATGTCTAAATTAAAAACAGTGCTATATAAAAACTAACAGGCCGATTCATGGAATAATTAGCGCGGCGCAAGTGGGCAAAAACGTGCGATTCGCAGTGGAATAGCGAAAATCGCACGAAAAGCAGCGCACGTCGATTCATGGAAGTCCGTGCGCGAGAAAACCAGCGGATGTGCGATAAAAATGTGCGCGGCGCACGTTGGCGCACAGGCCATCAAACAGCGTGCGCCAGGTCACAGCGAAAATCGCACAGGCCACAGCGAAAATCGCACATAGCGCGGCGCACGCAACAAAAGTAGGCGGAACACGGGGCGTACCACTCGGAATGGGGAACAACTTGCCAAAATGTGGGCGTCACGGGGGAAGCACAGGGTACAAGTGCGCGGAACGCCCACACGCTCGCCTACAACACGTATTCATGGAATAGAATAGGGCAAAAAAGCGCACGCTCAAAACAGCGCACAGGCACAAACACGACCGCCACAAGAAAGCAGGTGGTAGCGTCTCTGCGCCTGGAAGAAATGTGCGCCAAAAGGTGCGCCAACAAATAGCACCTATATACAGCCATGATGAATGCCCAATACTGTGGCCCTCCAGGACAAATGACGTGCAAAGGGGTACCCACAAACACAGACACGCGCTGACAGAAAAAAAACGTGTGCGTGTATACCGGGGTGCGCGGGAAGTCTCACACGCGAATTGGCCGGGTACGTGGATTACAGGGGTGCGAGGGAAGTACCACACGCGATTTTCCAGGGTACGTGGATTGCAGGGGTGCGCGGGAAGTTCCACACGCGATATGGCCATGTACGTGGATTTCAGGGGTGCGCGGGAAGTACCACACGCGATCTGGCCGGGTACGTGGATTTCAGGGGTGCGCGGGAAGTTACACACGCGATTAGGCAGGGTACGTGGATTTCAGGGGTGCGCGGGAAGTTCCACACGCGATTTGGCCGGGTACGTGGATTTCAGGGGTGCGCGGGAAGTTCCACACGCGATTAGTCAGGATACGTGGATTACAGGGGTGCGCGGGAAGTTCCACACGCGATTTGGCCGGGTATGTGGATTTCAGGGGTGCGCGGGAAGTTCCACACGCGATATGGCCGTGTACGTGGATTTCAGGGGTGCGCGGGAAGTTCCACACGCGATTAGTCAGGGTACGTGGATTGCAGGGGTGCGCGGGAAGTTCCACACGCGATATGGCCGTGTACGTGGATTTCAGGGGTGCGCGGGAAGTACCACACGCGATTTGGCCGGGTATGTGGATTTCAGGGGTGCGCGGGAAGTTCCACACGCGATTAGTCAGGGTACGTGGATTACAGGGGTGCGCGGGAAGTTCCACACGCGATTTGGCCGGGTACGTGGATTTCAGGGGTGCACGGGAAGTTCCACACGCGATATGGCCGTGTACGTGGATTTCAGGGGTGCGCGGGAAGTTCCACACGCGATTAGTCAGGGTACGTGGATTGCAGGTGTGCGCGGGAAGTTCCACACGCGATTTGGCCGGGTACGTGGATTTCAGGGTTGCGCGGGAAGTTCCACACATGATATGGCCGTGTACGTGGATTTCAGGGGTGCGCGGGAAGTACCACACGCGATTTGTCAGAGTACGTGGATTGCAGGGGTGCGCGGGAAGTTCCACACGCGATATGGCCGTGTACGTGGATTTCAGGGGTGCGCGGGAAGTACCACACGCGATTTGGCCAGGTACGTGGATTACAGAGGTGCGCGGGAAGTACCACACGCGATTTGTCAGGGTATGTGGATTTCAGGGGTGCGCGGGAAGTTACACACGTGATTAGGCAGGGTACGTGGATTTCAGGGGTGCGCGGGAAGTTCCACACGCGATTTGGCCGGGTACGTGGATTTCAGGGGTGCGCGGGAAGTTCCACACGCGATTAGTCAGGGTACGTGGATTACAGGGGTGCGCGGGAAGTTCCACACGCGATTTGGCCGGGTATGTGGATTTCAGGGGTGCGCGGGAAGTTCCACACGCGATTAGGCAGGGTACGTGGATTGCAGGGGTGCGCGGGAAGTTCCACACGCGATTAGGCAGGGTACGTGGATTGCAGGGGTGCGCGGGAAGTTCCACATGCGATTTGGCTGTGTGCTCCCAGGTATTACCTGTACACCCTCCACGGCCCCTGCAGGCAGCACACACCACAGGGGACTACCCTGCACACCTGCTCATGTCACCCACCACCCCCAGCCCCCAGCCACCAGGGGCACCCTCCACCAGGCCCCCACCCATGTCACCCACCACCCCCACCCCCCAGCCACCAGGGACACCCTCCACCAGGCCCCCACCCATGTCACCCACCACCCCCACCCCCCAGCCACCAGGGGCACCCTCCACCAGGCCCCCACCCATGTCACCCACCACCCCCACCCCCCAGCAGTGCAGGGGCATCCTCCACCAGGCCCCCACCTATGTCGACCACCACCCCCACCCCCCAGCACTGTGGGGCACCTGCCAGCAGGCCCCCACCCATGTCACCCACCACCCCCACCCCCCAGCAGTGCAGGGGCACCCACCACCAGGCCCCCACCCATGTCTCCCACCACCCCCACCCCCCAGCCACCAGGGGCAGCCTCCACCAGGCCCCCACCCATGTCTCCCACCACCCCACCCCCCAGCAGTGCAGGGGCATCCTCCACCAGGCCCCCACCCATGTCTCCCACCACCCCCACCCCCCAGCCACCAGGGGCACCCTCCACCAGGCCCCCACCCATGTCACCCACCACCCCCACCCCCCAGCCACCAGGGGCACCCTCCACCAGGCCCCCACCCATGTCACCCAACACCCCCACCCCCCAGCAGTGCAGGGGCATCCTCCACCAGGCCCCCAACCATGTCACCCACCACCCCCACCCCCAAGCCACCAGGGGCAGCCTCCACCAGGCCCCCACCCATGTCTCCCACCACCCCCACCCCCCAGCAGTGCAGGGGCATCCTCCACCAGGCCCCCACCCATGTCTCCCACCACCCCCACCCCCCAGCAGTGCAGGGGCATCCTCCACCAGGCCCCCACCCATGTCTCCCACCACCCCCACCCCCCAGCAGTGCAGGGGCATCCTCCACCAGGCCCCCACCCATGTCTCCCACCACCCCCACCCCCCAGCAGTGCAGGGGCATCCTCCCACAGGCCCCCACCCATGTCTCCCACCACCCCCACCCCCAAGCCACCAGGGGCACCCTCCACCAGGCCCCCACCCATGTCTCCCACCACCCCCACCCCCCAGCACTGTGGGGCACCTGCCAGCAGGCCCCCACCCATGTCACCCACCACCCCCACCCCCCAGCAGTGCAGGGGCAGCCTCCACCAGGCCCCCACCCATGTTTCCCACCACCCCCACCCCCCAGCACTGTGGGGCACCTGCCAGCAGGCCCCCACCCATGTCACCCACCACCCCCACCCCCAGCAGTGCTGGGGCATTCTCCACCAGGCCCCCACCCATGTCTCCCACCACCCCCACCCCCCAGCAGTGCAGGGGCATCCTCCACCAGGCCCCCACCCATGTCTCCCACCATCCCACCCCCCAGCAGTGCAGGGGCATCCTCCACCAGGCCCCCACCCATGTCTCCCACCACCCCCACCCCCAGCAGTGCAGGGGCATCCTCCACCAGGCCCCCACCCATGTCTCCCACCACCCCCACCCCCCAGCAGTGCAGGGGCATCCTCCACCAGGCCCCCACCCATGTTTCCCACCACCCTCACCCCCCAGCAGTGCAGGGGCATCCTCCACCAGGCCCCCACCCATGTCTCCCACCACCCCCACCCCCAGCAGTGCAGGGGCATCCTCCACCAGGCCCCCACCCATGTCACCCACCACCCCCACCCCCCAGCCACCAGGGGCAGCCTCCACCAGGCCCCCACCCATGTCTCCCACCACCCCCACCCCCAGCAGTGCAGGGGCATCCTCCACCAGGCCCCCACCCATGTCTCCCACCACCCCCACCCCCCAGCCACCAGGGGCACCCTCCACCAGGCCCCCACCCATGTCTCCCACCACCCCCACCCCCCAGCACTGTGGGGCACCTGCCAGCAGGCCCCCACCCATGTCACCCACCACCCCCAGCAGTGCAGGGGCAGCCTCCACCAGGCCCCCACCCATGTTTCCCACCACCCCCACCCCCCAGCACTGTGGGGCACCTGCCAGCAGGCCCCCACCCATGTCACCCACCACCCCCACCCCCCAGCAGTGCAGGGGCATCCTCCACCAGGCCCCCACCCATGTCTCCCACCACCCCCACCCCCCAGCAGTGCAGGGGCATCCTCCACCAGGCCCCCACCCATGTCTCCCACCACCCCCACCCCCCAGCCACCAGGGGCAGCCTCCACCAGGCCCCCACCCATGTCTCCCACCACCCCCACCCCCCAGCAGTGCAGGGGCATCCTCCACCAGGCCCCCACCCATGTCTCCCACCACCCCCACCCCCCAGCAGTGCAGGGGCATCCTCCACCAGGCCCCCACCCATGTCACCCACCACCCCCACCCCCCAGCCACCAGGGGCAGCCTCCACCAGGCTCCCACCCATGTCTCCCACCACCCCCACCCCCCAGCAGTGCAGGGGCATCCTCCACCAGGCCCCCACCCTTGTCTCCCACCACCCCCACCCCCCAGCAGTGCAGGGGCATCCTCCACCAGGCCCCCACCCATGTCACCCACCACCCCCACCCCCCAGCCACCAGGGGCAGCCTCCACCAGGCCCCCACTCATGTCTCCCACCACCCCCACCCCCCAGCAGTGCAGGGGCATCCTCCACCAGGCCCCCACCCATGTCTCCCACCACCCCCACCCGCCAGCCACCAGGGGCAGCCTCCACCAGGCCCCCACCCATGTCTCCCACCACCCCCACCCCCCAGCACTGCAGGGGCATCCTCCACCAGGCCCCCACCCATGTCTCCCACCACCCCCACCCCCCAGCCACCAGGGGCACCCTCCACCAGGCCCCCACCCATGTCTCCCACCACCCCCACCCCCCAGCACTGTGGGGCACCTGCCAGCAGGCCCCCACCCATGTCACCCACCACCCCCACCCCCCAGCAGTGCAGAGGCAGCCTCCACCAGGCACCCACACATGTCCCCCTGCCCCCAGGTCCTGACGATACTCAATCATGGCAGTAATGGGCAGCATACCCAGCACAAACACCCAGGCAAGGATTGCATCCACCCACATAGTGAATGCAATTACATGATACAACCCCAATGGCAAGTCTGTAAATGAACACATGTCCGTCACACACACATACACAATGGGTGCAAGTGAATGTCAAAACCCATATCATGACATGTATGAAACCAATGAGAAAATACCACAAGTGAAAGTTAAAAAAAACATGTATTAAAGCTGAAAAATAAGTAAACAAATCAAACATACAACAATGGGGATAACAAAATAAATGGTCCATGTCCGAGTACAAATGTAAAAATAAAAAAAAAAAAGTAATCCAAAAACAAATGTTGTCCAAAGCAATATCATGTGGAAGGAAAATAATGAAAAACCATTTCCTCATGGTGAACACAATAATTAATAAAAAAACATGTTTCTTCAAAAAGCAAACTATATACACGAATATTCCAGGGTCCATGAGCCCAACACCATAAATGAAACCTACTACTACCTAATGAAAATAATATATACAAAAAAGTGGCCATTGTCCGAGCGGTCCAAAAAAATAAAAATGAATAAAGGAAACCTAACACTAACTAACTAAATAACTATATACAAAGGCAGCGGGCAAGTCCTGCGGCTCACTCGGTGATGTTGCTGGCCAGGGCATCATCGAACTCCATGTCGATGTCCTGGAGGCGGGACTCTGTCCTGGCCCCGAGGTCTCGCAGGGATAACCCCATGTCCAGCTCAAACTCCCTGCGAGCTTCCTCGAGGCACTCAGCCCGCCTCAACGCCCGACGCATGGAGAACTCCGCCCTGACCATGGTGAGCCGCTCCTCTTCCGCCCGCTGCCGCTCCGCACCTATCCGCTGGACCAACTGCTCCCACACGGAAGACACCACCATCCCAGGGTTGCCCTGCCCTCCGGCCGATGCCTGCCCCTCTGATCTTGATGGCCCCGAGCCATGATGCCTCCCACGTCGAGCCTGCTGCTGCCTCCGACGCCACTGCCTCTGCCAGCACGACGGCATCCAGGCTGATGGAAACCACCGACGCCGTCGTGCACGTGCCCTGCCCGATGATGCTGTCACATCTTCCATCTGCTGGGGTGCAGTTGCTGTGTTGTCCACCCCTGCTGGACCTCAGACTCCCAACTGTGGCAGGGATGGCATCCCCACCGAGCTGGCTGCATTGGTCGGGGCAGGTCCACAGGGGGCCCTGGTGGCATCTGGGCCGGAAGACGGCAAGGAGAACGACTGGTGTATAGCCTGCACAGAGGAGGAGAGGGCCGCCAGATTGGCCAACACATGCAGGAAACCCCCGAACATGGCCGATCCCAATTGGGCCACGTCAGCAGGGTGCACTTCGTGATGACGTGCGTGCTCCTCCTGGGAAGCACGCACGGCATCACGAATCACAGCTGTGCGCATCGCGACCCCAATCAGGACCTTCTCCACACGGCCAGGGGTTCCCACGTCCGCAGGTGGAGGGGAGTCAGGTGACATGGACATCCCCTCTACCTCCGGACGGGCCTGGGACGGGGCATCCCTGCTGGTGCATGGTGGTGCACTCACAGGGTCAGGGACAGCGACATGCACAGGCCCCTCCACGGTGACCTGTGCTGCCTCCTGCCCCTGGCCCTGGACTGCACCACTTGCACCAGCAGGGATGCCCCCACCAGGCCCCATGTGTGCCCCAGTGGCGGCCTCCTCCTCCTCTGTGCAAACCACCAACCTGGATGGCTCCTCACCGTCTCCCACCGTAGCAGGCCCCTGCGGGGGCTCACCCACCCCTTCCGCTGCAGCCGTGGGGGCATCCCCGCCGCCTTGCTCCACAGCGCCGTCTCCGCCCTCTTCTTCACTAGCCGCTGCGTAGAGGGAGACAAAGAACACAAGCATCAGGGCACTGTACAATGGTCCCCTAGACAGGAAGCAATAGCAGATGAGCACCACTGTCAAAGTACACTTCCATCATGTCCCTCCACAACACATGGGTCAGTCCAGGCAAAACACACACAGTAACAGGCATGGTGCATGCCATGGACATTTCCATGCATGTCCAATGGACTCTTGAAACATTCAATGATATGTAACTCACATGCATCATGGCTCATGCCTATCACATGCACACACTTCACCTCAATCACATCCATCTGGCCCCAAACACACCAAACACAGCAGATACAAGGGTAATTTGGCTGCTTCACTGAATCTGTGCATTGTCACACACATGTGTCATGCATCCATGGCATGCACAAGTCACAGACACGCAGGTCAGGCACACAGACATGGCTACCATATATGTACCTGGCATCAGCACCCATCCCTCACCCCCACCCATGTCCAGGTACAGAGACTGGCATGCTCTCATGTTCAAAATCTGCATAGGGCTCCCCATGCGGCATTTGAACACATGCAACAACCATGTGGGTCACACATCACTGGTCGCACATGCATTACCATGATGTCCCTGCACACATACATGCATACATGGCCTATGGCACACATACAGGCAAGTATCATAGAACCAGCACACCGCAACATGCCCTGTCTCACACAGTAATGCTTGGACACTTACCGCTCAACTCCAGACGGGCCTCCCTCTCAAGGATCTGGGCGTGGAGCGCTGGGCGTACGCGTTCCAGGACCCTCATCTGGATGGAACTCATGCGGCCCCGGCCCCCCTCCACGAGGCGCCGGGCCTTCACAAGGGTCCTGGACCTCAAGTCCTCCCAGCGCTTCTTGATCTTCAGGACGTTGCGGGTTGCCACCCCCTCCGCGTGGATGGCAACCACACAGTCGGCCCAGATCCTCTCCCGTCCTTCCTTGCTGGCGCGGGACGATCCAAAGAGGGCATCATACTGCCCCAGGACATGCTCCACCAGGACACCGAACTTCGGTGGCAGTGAAGCTGGTGCCCCTCTGCCCCTCTGGCCTGGGGTTGCCACTGGTGCCAGATGTGGAAGTGCCCAACATGGCAACCCCAGAGGCAGGTGTGGGTGGGCAACTGGGTCCTGGGGCTGGGCTGTGGAGCGATGTAATCCCAGTCGGGAGTCTTCAGTTCCAGCAGGGGTGGACACAGCAACTGGACCCCTGCAGATGGCTGATGTGCAGGCACCAAATGGCAGGGCACGGTGGCAGCAGGCAGGCAGGCAGCAGCAGATGGCACGTGGGAGGCTGCTCAGGGCACTGGGGGGCAGTAACTCGGCCTTCTGGGCAGGAGCGTGGTCTTCCGTGTGTTTTCGCGTGGCCAGCTTGATACGGAGTGATTTGGCACGTGAAAATCCTGCACGTCAGCGTGAAATCCGAGGAAAGGCCCTTAGCGCGTAAGCGCGTCAGCACGCATACGCGATTCTATTGGACCAGAGTCCCTCAGCGGGTAAGCGCGTCTGTGACGTGACCCGCACGGGTGTTCCCCACTCAGCACGTGATGACGGAGCACACGTGGAAATACTGCACGTCAGAGTGTCATCGCGTGTAATTGGACAAAAGTGCGCGTACACGCGATTGGCCTATGTACGTGTATTTCATGGGTGCGCGGGCACTTACACACGCAAGTACGTCAGCGCACCTGTATCCCGTTGTGCGTGGGAATTTCCACACGCTATTGGACTGGGAACTTGATTCCAGGGGTGCGCGGGTCACACGCTCGCCTAGAACACGCGCAAAGCATAAATTTGCGCACTTTAACAATAACAAGCTCAGACGCCAGGATGAACATACCGTTCCTAGCAGCAGTAGCAGTGGGCTACCAAAGGAGGAGGAGGAGGATAGTCAGGGCCAGAATATTCACACCCAGAACCAGCCTTTTCGTGATGCCTGATGACTAGGTGTATGGGAGGTACAGGTTTCCACCACACATAATACTGGACCTGGTGAGTGAGTGGGAGGATGACCTCACATCACCCACCCTGTGCTCCCAAGCACTCAGCCTCCTGGAGAAGGTCCTCAATGTACTGCACTTCTTAGCCACTGGATCATTTCAGCGGACAAGTGCCATAGTGGGTGGGGTGTCACAGGCCACCCAGTCATGCTGCCTACACCAGGTCTTGAACATCATCACTGCACGCCCATCAGTCCGCAGGCACATATACCTGCCCAGAACACCTGCAGAAAGGCATGCTGCCGCCCTGGATTTTTACGGTGTGGCACGATTCCCCAAAGTGCTAGGTGCCATCGACTGCAACCATGTGGCTCTACGTCCCCCCAGGGCATCTGAGCACATCTATAGGAACCGCAAGCACTGGCATTCCATCAACGTGCAGGTAGCATGTAATGCCAAGGGAATCATCACCTCAGTATATGCCAACTATCCCGGGTCCACCCACGACAGCTTCATTTACCGAATGTCCACCCTAAGCCGGGACCTAGAAGCTGGGCGGCATGGCGATACATGGCTGCTTGGTGAGTATGTATGCCACTGCACATGCATGCATGTTGAATACTGAGCAAGGTCACAACCCCACCAATGATACCAATCACCACCTCCACAGGGGACAGTGCCTACCCTCTCAGCCCCCACATGATGACGCCAATTCGGAACCCCACCACGCCACCCGAGGTAAGATATAACACAGCCCACATTACGACCCGGGGCATAGTGGAGCGCACATTCGGAGTGCTAAAGTCACGCTTTCGCTCCCTTGACCGTTCTGGCGGCCAGCTGTTATACGCTCCCCCAGTAGTGTGCAGGATCATAGTGGCAGCATGTGTCCTGCACAACGTTGCAACACGCCGGGGCCTGGCCGTGGACATGGTGGTGGCCCCACATCCCCAACCACATGCACAGCCGCTGCGCATGGGAGGGGAAAGGGCACGGGGGGAGGCAGCCCGTACACAGCTAGTGGCTAATTACTTCACATAGAAATCACACCCCTGTGGAGTGCACACTGCCCTGGCACATTCCATCTGACAATCAATGATGACTCAACCTGACACTGATCCTGAATGTCTGGAGATTCAACCGTGAAAAGCATATCAGCCTGAGATTGTTCACCTGGAAGTGTTACAATGTGTGCATCCCTACCCACACACACCACCAATGCAGTTTTGTGAAGAAACACATTCAAGCAGCTAAAATGAATACCCACTTGCTAAATGCAACAAGAGGACAGTGCCATGTCACCCAACCCATCCCCAGCACTGCCACACAACACACCGTGCCATGTCATGCTATGTGCAGGTAAACAAAGTAATCCCCACAACATGACACTAGTGTCACTATGTACAGTGTCCCTATTAGAAACCTGCAACACCTGAAATGCTCACAGCAATGCCGGACCAACAACATACTTGAGCACGTACTACCATTAACATGACATCACAAATGTTACATATTAGTAGTCTCACCACCTGGAAATGCCTGCACTCCCACCACTACCAACTGTGCAGTGTTGGCGCCATGTAGAGTTGTAGGTGCACTGCTGCCAACATGGAACCCATCTCCAGACTAGAGGTCCTTGTGTAGACATGAGGAAGGGACCTGCAAATTGGGAGGTAGACACAGAAGATGAGTTACACATCAATGCAACATGCAGTGTACAACACAACAGCAATATGCACTAGGAATGTATACACAGTATTGACTACAGAATGCCCACACAGCTCATGGGAGTCCAACGTCACTGTGTAATTCACTGTCACTTGGGCACACCCTTTGCAAGCCCATGGAAACGGGAAGCAGGAGGGGTGTGTGTGACTCAAACCCAAGCATCTGAACCAAATACATTACAAGCCTGCATGTGCCCAGCCACAATGCAGCGTATGCCCACAGGAACCACGGAAGCCAACAAATTGTCCCAAAAAAATAAGGAATAAAAAAAATAAAAATAAAAATAAAAATAAGAAACAATCAAAAATGGCCATTGATGGGCCCGGGGGGGTTGGGGAGGCCACCCAGGAGGTCCGAGGACAGGATGCACACCAGAACCCACCTGCATGGATCCTGGGAAAATAAAACACTTCCATGGGCTCATGGCCCACACGGCTACCCTATTGTGGGAGTATCACTGCTGTCGCTATTATCACCCTGTGCAGCTGCATCCGGAGGTGGTTGCACTATGGGAGGCAGCCCACGCAAGGCCCTAGTCTGCTCCTCCATGGCTGCAAGCATGCGGGTGTGGTAGGTCTGGTTCTGGAGGATGAGTGTGCGGAGGTCCCCATGCAACAACTCACGGGATGCCCGGACCTCCGCCCTCGTTGCCTGCATCTCAGCTGAGAGCGTACGGGTGAGACGCTCCAGCTGCTGTTCTGTCCTTTGGTGTGTTGAAGCCTCGAGCTCAACAAGAGTCGTCCTGAGGTGAAGGAGCTCCTGCCTCAGGGCTTCCCTGTGGCCCTGGGACTCAATGGAGATGGCCTCCTGCAGAGTCGCCAGTGCCGCCCGCCTGTCCCTGTTGGACCCCAACATGTCCTCCCTGTGTGACTGGCAGATGGAGTCGGTTGCCTGCTCTAGTCGCTCCATCAGCCTTTCTGGGGCACAATGGAAGTGGCCACCCTATCCATGGCCTGAGCCATCATCTCGGATGATGCACCCTGTTGGGTTGCCATACCGTAAATGGATTGCTCCCATGCGGTATTGCCAGGTGGCATACGGCCACCACGTCGGCGGGCACCACACCTGTCTGGGGCAAGGCGAACTGCGCCTTGCTGTGTCGGCACTGCCTGAGGCTGCAGGACTGCATTCCCCCTCTGATCTGCTGGCCCAGGAACAGGATCAGATGTCGCGGAGTGTGACCCTGCATCCGTAACCACCAAAGGCGTAGCTGCCAACACTGACATCCCCATGGAGGGTTCTGACCCTGGTGCAGGTGGGTGAGACAGAACAGAATCCCTCCCTGGAACAGTCACCTGCGACGGCACGTAGGTCTCATCCGAATCAACACCTGAGTACAGCTCGGGGGAGGTGCAGCCAGAGACACCCCTTGAGAGCACAACCTGCAGCACTTGTGGGTTCTCCCCCACCACCACACCACGTCCCTCACTGGTGGTTGGTCGGCCCTCGGACCCCTCCTGGGTCTGCACCATCTCCACAACCCCAGCAGTATCAGGTGCGTCTTCCCCGCAAAGACATAAAAACAAAGAAATGGAAACAGGCATTAGCACCATGGCACACAATGAGGGCTGAGAAGCAAGAGAAACAGTACTTGATTGACACATGTCCCACATGACTAAAACCCTCCCATGCATGCACCCTCACTGCGTATGAAGTGCAGGCAAATGGCACACACTGATGACACCAAGATGGAAGATGAACACATTTTCTGCATGCTGCCTGGCAGTGGCATCACACATTGGCCTGTGATTGCCAGGTGAAACACACATGCCATCACACAGATGGCATGTACCATTGCTATTGAGTGAAGATGGAGAGGAGGGCAGCACCTATTCATTCAGTCCAGTTCCCGCATGTAATCGCTTTTCTAATTCTAACAGGTCAGATTTTTCACCTGGAGCTGCCAGTCTGAAATGGTCCAATTGCACAGGGACATGTGTGTACAAATGATATCCAGGTAACAAAGTCACTCCACTTTACCATAGCCATGTCAGACATGTGACTAGTGGACAGCGACATGCCTAGTAAAAGTGGGGGAATGCAAACAATCTGACTGAATGAACAGTGAAAAATAAGCAACAATGTTGTGGCAAGGTGACACTTCAAGGGCAACTGGCGTGCAGTTGGGCTAGATGCCTACTGTTGGCAGAAGGGATACTGCTATGGCCAAATGCAGCTGCGCAGGAAGGATTGCATGAAGCACATGGCTGACCCATACGACTCAGGCGCACACACTCTCACCTGGCACACAAACATAAGCCCTCGCACACACACCATGCACATGGATGACACACACATGCATGTGCACTCACCGGACAATGCCTCGTAATCAGCCAGATCTCCCACGCCTTGGATCTGTTCCTCCGTGACGTAGGTCCCAGCGACTGACTCATGTGGAGTGAGTTCCATGTCTACTACTGGAGACCCACCTCCAGTCACTAGAGTTGCGGCATGACTTGAGGCCAGCTTACTCTTTGCCCTGCGCTTTAGGTCATTCCAGCGCTTATAGCAATCATTGGCTGTGCGCCTCACGATTCCAAGGGCACTTACGATGTCCGCAACGGTCTGCTAGTGTGCCTGGCGTTGTGCAGGTGTGGTCTTGGATCCTGCAACAATGACCATCTCGTTGTCATGTCCGGACACATACTCGACAAGTGCATTCAGTTCGTCATCCGTGAAGCTGGGCTTCCTGGACGGGCCGGACTGTGTAGCCGTGTCTGGGGCATCAGCTTGTGCCGGACGAGCACTCTTCCTCTTCCGCTTGGAAGGTGGTGGTGATCCTGAGTGTCCTGCGCCGCTCTGGACACTAGGGGCAGGAGCCCTGGTGGACTCTGTATCAGGAGTGTGGGATTGCACACTCAGCATGGGAGTTGGTGCAGGCATTGGCTCTAGTGTGATGGTGTCAGGGGGAATGTCAGCAGCATGGACTAGGACCGACACTGTCCTGGCTGGGTGTGTGAGGGCTGGGGTGGATGGAGCCGCAGCTGCCCCTGCAGCCTCTCCGCCCTGCCTCCTTGGTGCAGCAGATGACCTTGCTGGCCCAGATGCACGTGGCATGGTGACATCAACGTGCACCAGCGCACGTGTCATAGGCCTGCTGACCTGGAAGTCAGCCATGGAGTCAGCCAGATCTGGTGCCACAATGGGCTGGTCCAACAAGGGCTGAGCATGGATGGTGTCAGCCACATCAGCCTCAACGGGAGGGGGGGGGATTATGGGTGCCCTTGACTGGTCCTCCACACATGGGGGGACAGGCTCACCCTGCAAGTAACGACCACTTCCCCTACCGGATCCACCACGGCCACCACTTGTGGCTCTTCCACCTTTGCCACCCTTACGGAATCCTCGCCTCCCAGCCATGGCACTGATGTAAATGTGCGTATGGGAGTGGCTGTAAACTATTGTCCTGGGCAATTGGGGGTCAAAGGGGTTGGGTACCAGATGGTAATTGTACCCTAGTGCTCTTGCAAGGCTGATTGTAACCCCTGGGGAAAGATGACGGGTCACGCTACGCACAGGAGCCCCAAAAAAGGGAGATGACGTGCACGCAACCCCTCCTAGACCACGTGTGCAGAAAGAAAAACCTGCACTACGCTGTGGCACCCAGTAACACAAGAATGTACGTATGCGTGTCACACGCAGCCTAGAGTGACCTCTGAAGGGGTAGGCTACACACGGGGCAAGCACAGATGTTAGATACGTGCGTGACTCACCGTCTGCCTGATAAACGAGAGCACGTTTGGTTGGCAACACCCCCGCCAAAAGAAGATTTGTACGCTGTCTGAGGAGACAGGACAACAGTAGAAGGGAACACTGTTTGAGGGAACAGGCCCAGGTAAACCAGTAAAAGAGAAAAAAGAGAAAAAGCTGTCAAAGGTAACAGGGAATACGAACTTGAAACGCCGTGAAGTAAATCGCGTGTGAAACGACAAGAAGTACAGAATTCACCCACTCGCTCTCCACGAAAAGCACGTACAAGGAAAACGTGTTCTACACGTACCTTTTATACAGGCCCAAACGTCCTGCGTCACTTACGCGGTGTGTACGCGCTAGGGCCATTTCCACCAATTACATGCTTTGTCACTTCTGCGTGTAGGGCCATTTCCACCAATTACACGCTTTGTCACTTCTGCGTGTAGGGCCATTTCCCCCAATCACACGCTTTGTCACTTCTGCGTGTAGGGCCATTTCCACCAATCACACGAGATTACACTCTGACGTGCAGTCTTTCCACGTGTGCTCTGTCATCACGTGCTGTGTGGGAAACACCTGTGCGGGTAACATCACAGACGCGCTTACGCGCTGAGGGCCTTTCCTCGGTTTTCACGCTGACGTGCAGGATTTTCACGTGCCAAATCACTCCGTACCAAGCTGGCCACGCGTATGCACACGGAATACCACGCTCCTGCCCGGAAGGCCGAACTACTGCCCCCCAGAGCCCCGAGCACGCTCCCACCTGCTGCTGCCTGACTGCCTGCTGCCCCTGGTGGCTGGGGGGTGGGGGTGGTGGGAGACATGGGTGGGGGCCTGGTGGAGGATGCCCCTGCACTGCTGGGGCGTGGGGGTGGTAGGAGACATGGGTGGGGGCCTGGTGGTGGGTGCCCCTGGTGGCTGGGGGTGCAGGGGGACATGAGCAGGTGTGCAGGGTAGTCCCCTGTTTTGTGGGCTGCCTGCAGGGGCCGTGGAGGGTGTACAGGGAACACGTGTGAGGACCCACCCAGCCTAATCGCGTGTGTAACTTCCCACGCACCCCTGTAATACACGTACCAAGCCAAATCGCGTGTGAGAATTCCCGCGCACCCGTGAAATACACGTACCCTGCTGAAATCGCGTGTAAAACTTCCCGCGCACCCCTGAAATACACGTAGCACGCTGGGAGACATGAGTTGGGGCCTGGTGGAGGGTGCCCCTGGTGACTGAGGGGTGGGGGTGGTGGGAGACATGGGTGGGGGCCTGGTGGAGGGTGCCCCTGGTGGCTGGGGGGTGGGGGTGGTGGGTGACATGGGTGGGGGCCTGGTGGAGGGTGCCCCACAGTGCTGGGGGGTGGGGGTGGTGGGAGACATGAGTTGGGCATGAGTGGGGGCCTGGTGGAGGGTGCCCCTGGTGGCTGGGGGGTGGGGGTGGTGGGTGACATGGGTGGGGGCCTGGTGGAGGATGCCCCTGCACTGCTGGGGGGTGGGGGTGGTGGGAGACATGGGTTGGACATGGGTGGGGGCCTGCTGGCAGGTGCCCCACAGTGCTGGGGGGTGGGGTGGTAGGAGACATGGGTGGGGCCTGGTGGTGGGTGCCCCTGGTGGCTGGGGGGTGGGGGTGGTGGGAGACATGAGTGGGGGCCTGGTGGAGGCTGCCCCTGCACTGCTGGGGGGTGGGGGTGGTGGGAGACATGGGTGGGGGCCTGGTGGTGGGTGCCCCTGGTGGCTGGGGGGTGGGGGTGGTGGGAGACATGGGTGGGGGCCTGGTGGAGGATGCCCCTGCTCTGCTGGGGGGTGGGGGTGGTAGGAGACATGGGTGGGGTCTGGTGGTGGGTGCCCCTGGTGGCTGGGGGGTGGGGGTGCAGGGGGACATGAGCAGGTGTGCAGGGTAGTCCCCTGTTTTGTGGGTTGCCTGCAGAGGCCGTGGAGGGTGTACAGGGAATACCTGTGAGGACCCACCCAGCCTAATCGCGTGTGTAACTTCCCACGCACCCCTGTAATACACGTACCAAGCCAAATCGCGTGTGAGAATTCCCGCGCACTCCTGAAATACACGTAGCCTGCTGAAATCGCGTGTAAAACTTCCCGCGCACCCCTGAAATACATGTAGCACGCTGGGAGACATGAGTGGGGGCCTGGTGGAGGGTGCCCCTGGTGACTGGGGGGTGGGGGTGGTGGGAGACATGGGTGGGGGCCTGGTGGAGGGTGCCCCTGGTGGCTGGGGGGTGGGGGTGGTGGGTGACATGGGTGGGGGCCTGGTGGAGGGTGCCCCACAGTGCTGGGGGGTGGGGGTGGTGGGAGACATGAGTTGGGCATGAGTGGGGGCCTGGTGGAGGGTGCCCCTGGTGGCTGGGGGGTGGGGGTGGTGGGTGACATGGGTGGGGGCCTGGTGGAGGATGCCCCTGCACTGCTGGGGGGTGGGGGTGGTGGGAGACATGGGTTGGACATGGGTGGGGGCCTGCTGGCAGGTGCCCCACAGTGCTGGGGGGTGGGGGTGGTAGGAGACATGGGTGGGGGCCGAGACATGGGTGGGGGCCTGGTGGTGGGTGCCCCTGGTGGCTGGGGGTGGGGGTGGTGGGAGACATGAGTGGGGGCCTGGTGGAGGCTGCCCCTGCACTGCTGAGGGGTGGGGGTGGTGGGAGACATGGGTGGGGGCCTGGTGGTGGGTGCCCCTGGTGGCTGGGGGGTGGGGGTGGTGGGAGACATGGGTGGGGGCCTGGTGGAGGATGCCCCTGCACTGCTGGGGGGTGGGGGTGGTAGGAGACATGGGTGGGGGCCTGGTGGTGGGTGCCCCTGGTGGCTGGGGGGTGGGAGTGCAGGGGGACATGAGCAGGTGTGCAGGGTAGTCCCCTGTTTTGTGGGCTGCCTGCAGGGGCCGTGGAGGGTGTACAGGGAACACCTGTGAGGACCCACCCAGCCTAATCGCGTGTGTAACTTCCCACGCACCCCTGTAATACACGTACCAAGCCAAATCGCGTGTGAGAATTCCCGCGCAGCCCTGAAATACACGTACCCTGCTGAAATCGCGGGTAAAACTTCCCGCGCACCCCTGAAATACACGTAGCACGCTGGGAGACATGAGTGGGGGCCTGGTGGAGGGTGCCCCTGGTGACTGGGGGGTGGGGGTGGTGGGAGACATGGGTGGGGGCCTGGTGGAGGGTGCCCCTAGTGGCTGGGGGGTGGGGGTGGTGGGTGACATGGGTGGGGGCCTGGTGGAGGGTGCCCCACAGTGCTGGGGGGTGGGGGTGGTGGGAGACATGAGTTGGGCATGAGTGGGGGCCTGGTGGAGGGTGCCCCTGGTGGCTGGGGGGTGGGGGTGGTGGGTGACATGGGTGGGGGCCTGGTGGAGGGTGCCCCACAGTGCTGGGGGGTGGGGGTGGTGGGAGACATGAGTTGGGCATGAGTGGGGGCCTGGTGGACGGTGCCCCTGGTGGCTGGGGGTTGGGGGTGGTGGGTGACATGGGTGGGGGCCTGGTGGAGGATGCCCCTGCACTGCTGGGGGGTGGGGGTGGTGGGAGACATGGGTTGGACATGGGTGGGGGCCTGCTGGCAGGTGCCCCACAGTGCTGGGGGGTGGGGGTGGTAGGAGACATGGGTGGGGGCCTGGTGGTGGGTGCCCCTGGTGGCTGGGGGGTGGGGGTGGTGTGAGACATGAGTGGGGGCCTGGTGGAGGCTGCCCCTGCACTGCTGAGGGGTGGGGGTGGTGGGAGACATGGGTGGGGGCCTGGTGGAGGCTGCCCCTGGTGGCTGGGGGCTGGGGGTGGTAGGAGACATGGGTGGGGGCCTGGTGGAGGATGCCCCTGCACTGCTGGGGGGTGGGGGTGGTGGGAGACATGGGTGTGGGCCTGGTGGAGGCTGCCCCTGGTGGCTGGGGGGTGGGGGTGGTGGGAGACATGGGTGGGGGCCTGGTGGAGGATGCCCCTGCACTGCTGGGGGGTGGGGGTGGTGGGTGACATGGGTGGGGGCCTGGTGGAGGGTGCCCCTGGTGGCTGGGGGGTGGGGATGGTGGGAGACATGGGTGGGCGCCTGGTGGAGGATGGCCCTGCACTGCTGGGGGGTGAGGGTGGTAGGAGACATGGGTGGGGGCCTGGTGGAGGCTGCCCCTGGTGGCTGGGGGGTGGGGGTGGTAGGAGACATGGGTGGGGGCCTGGTGGAGGATGCCCCTGGTGGCTGGGGGGTGGGGGTGGTGGGAGACATGAGTGGGGGCCTGGTGGAGGGTGCCCCTGGTGGCTGGGGGGTGGGGGTGGTGGGAGACATGGGTGGGGGCCTGGTGGAGGATGCCCCTGCACTGCTGGGGGGTGGGGGTGGTAGGAGACATGGGTGGGGGCCTGGTGGTGGGTGCCCCTGGTGGCTGGGGGGTGGGGGTGCAGGGGGACATGAGCAGGTGTGCAGGGTAGTCCCCTGTTTTGTGGGCTGCCTGCAGGGGCCGTGGAGGGTGTACAGGGAACACCTGTGAGGACCCACCCAGCCTAATCGCGTGTGATAATTCCCACGCACCCCTGTAATACACGTACCCAGCAAAATGGCGTGTGATAATTCCCACGCACCCCTGTAATTCACGTACCCTGCCAAATCGCGTGTGATTATTCCCGCGTACCCCTGTATTACAGGTGCCCTGGCTAATCGCATGTAAGACTTCACGCGTACCCCTGTAATACACATTCCCTGGACAATCGCGTGTTGAACTTCCCGCGTACCCCTGTAATACACGTACCCTGGACAATCGCGTGTTGAACTTCCCGCGTACCCCTGTAATACACGTACCCTGGCTAATCGCGTGTAAAACTTCCCGCGTACTCCTGATATGAAGGTTGCCCGCTTTGCGTTCCTTGTTTGGCAGCCCTGTAAACTGGTCCAGGGTTAGCGCAGCCCTTTGCGATGATTTAGCGATGTTGATGGCTTTTCCTTGCGTGAGGGCGTTCTTGGGGGCGTTACTGGTGCTGCTGCAGGGTCGCTGCGATTCTCTGCGCCACGGCTGGTTTGGGAGCATGAAATCCATGAATACGCTGTGCACGGAAATCGGTTTTAGCGCACGTGCCTGGCGCACACAATCGCACGCGGACACTCTGCGCCAGCCGCTTGCGACACTTTTCTGCGAAATTCTATGAATTATCCTGTTAATTACTAATTTGTTTCTTTTACAATTGCAGTGAAGACCATTCTCCTGAAAAGAAGCAGCAAATTTGAAGAACAAAAAAGAACTAAGAAGTAACCTGTTTCTGTGCCAAAAATAGAGATTGTGCACCATTCTGTACAAAAATCCCCATGTCTTCAACAGCGATTTACAGCCAGAATGGCCCACAAATTCCTATTTTTGGACACACAAATTACCCAACTCAACCGCTAGAATTTTGATATTATAGAACGAACAACTGTTTTAATTGTACTTCTCCACACCACTAGCTTACTTTTTTTCTGTCATCTGAACCCCAGTTTTGTGGCACATAAATTCAAGAATACCCATCCCTACTAGTTGTAGTTCCCAATGCACAATCACATACCATTATAATACATCTTTATCATCTTACTCAAACACTCATGCACACAGCACGCATACATTGCAGAACACCCCAACCCATACCTTCTTTATTTTTTTCAACAGACCCTAAAGAATACCTACCAAAAGTCAAATCCGTAGAAAGCAACGCAGAAGTAGAGCAAATGAAAATAAAAGTGTCCAACATAAGCATCCATCTCTAGCAGAATTTGTAAAAAAAGTTGAAACAAAACAGCTAATACAGTCATTTAGTGAAACACAAGAAGTTTCAAGTACAAAAACTTTGCCTCCTCTATCAAAATGTAAACCAAACCAAAAAACAATTAGTAGAAAATCAGCTATCACTGCAGATAAAACTGCTTCTTTAAATCTTGATATAGTTCAAAGTAAGCATACCAAGAAAAGTGTTTTAGCCAAAATGTTCCGTCACAAAGTCCTTCAAAATCTTATAAAAACAGGAGAGAAACCAGGTTCAACGCTCAAAGCCTATCGTAGGAAATTCATCTTAGAAGCGTTGATAGACAGTGCAATTGTTCTCAAAAGAAAGTTATTTATCTTAGTGTTAAACAACCACTAACAAAACTAATAACTAAATTACAAAAAAGACTTCTCAATAAACGAAATGTCAACAGAAAGAACTTCTTAAGTATCTGCGGAGGTGAATGGAATCACACTACGAGCACAGAACAATACTTTAATGAAGAAGCATACAAACAAAAGTAAACAAATACAATTGCCATACATAGCAGTGGTCGAGGTCATGAAAAAGTGAATAATACCATAATGGAACAAGAAGTACTCCTTACAAAAATATGCCCTGAAAACTTAGAATTACCCCTCCATTCAACTGAATCAGATTATCTAGTGTACAAATGGCCATGCACCTCAATGGGAAACATTACCAAACAATGTTTCAAGGTTTTACGCTAATTCCTCATTCAATATGTAAAAAGCAAAGACAAAATCAAAAATAAACTACTGCAAAATATGGATACCTGTCCAGTACGCAAGTACACAGGACTACAAGGACATTCATTGGCCTGCATTACAGGACCTACTTGTAAAAACCACCTTCCATGATATCGAAAGGATATCAACACATCATTCAACTATAAGAAATCTAGTCTATAAACTGTACTATGCTAAAAGTCCTGCTTTAGCACCAGCAAATTTAAATAACATTCTTCTACATGGTACAGCAAAATACCTACTTGAAGAAATTGACTATATCCAGAAAAGATATTTTGGAAGTGAAAGCCACTTACAGAATGAAATAGCTTTAAACCAAATTAGCAACAATTCTACACATAGTAACCTTTTACTAAACACATACAAAAAAGAAATAATACAATTTAAAAGTACATCAGCTGAAGTACCAAACCATGTGTGTGTATGTTGCCGCAGTGTTTTTTATGAAAGTAACACAAAAACTGTAGACCTATCATACAAAATAGAAGACAATGAAGATTCTAAATGGCTTGAATTAGGTCTCTACCTTGTAGCAGAAAACAAATACGAAATAACTGACCCCTTAATACTTTGCAGTTACTGCACTACAAAACTTGACAACAACCAAACTCCTTCACGTGCTATCACAAATAATTTGGAATTATACCCACTACCAAAACCCCTACAACAACTTAATTTATATGAGAGCATCATAATTCAAACAGTGCACCCATTTCAAGCAATAATACGCCTTCAACCAAAAACAGCAAAATTACCTCCCTCTGAATTGGTAAAAGGCATCCGTGGAAAAGTAGTTTATTTACCATTAGATCTAAAAGAAAATGTGCATACTCTACGAGTGCAACGTCCAATGCAGCAATCTTTAGTTATCTTAGTAAATGGAGTACCTACAAAAGACAAAACAATATGGCAACAGCTGGTAGATTTACATAAAGTTAGACAAGCCTTGCAATATCTTAAAGAGAATAATGAATATTACAAAGAAATTAATATTGAAGAAAACTTGAAGGCTACAACAGAAATAATTCATGAAACACAAGAAACTTGCCAATTTGAGCTGCTATATCCTGCTACAATATCAAATACTTTAGACCATTACACAATTCATCCTTTGCACTCTAATGACACCATAGAAGATGCACTGGAAACATACCAAATGCGTCAAACAAAAGGATCACCAATCAGCATATGGGAAAAAAGTATAGAAGCACGTGCTTTTCCTCTACTCTTTCCTACTGGCAAAGGAGTTAGGCACGATGATAGACCTATTCAAATATCAGCATCAGAATACCGCTCATTACTGATGTATTCTGAAGATCCCAGATTCAGACAAAATGTGGAATACATATTCCACCTACTCTTTGAAAGTGAAATAGCAACTTTATGTTACGGAGTTACAAAAGGATGAGGTTTTACAATCAAATATTACAAATCTATTAGCAAATATGCATGGTACTAAAGAGTACTGGTTTCGACGTCATGGAGATGTACGTTGTATGATCAGAAACCTTGGCCCACCCACTTGGTTTGTTACATTAAGTTGTACACAATATGCATGGGAAGATTTAAATGATTTCCTACACATATCAAACAAAAACAAAACAAACATAGATATACTAACGCATGGAGAACTTTGTTCTTTGGATCCTGTTAATGTTTCAAGATATTTTCACCATCGCTTCATTGCTATGCTACATTTTATTTTTAATAAAACTGTTCCTCCCCTTGGAGAAGTGCAACACTTCTTTTGGAGAAAAGAATACCAAGCCAGAGGAGAACCACATATCCACATGCTTTTATGGATTAAAGATGCTCCTAAATTTGGTCAATGCAGTGATGCCACTGTTTTACAGTTTATTGAAAAATATGCCACTTGTGAAATTCCATTGGAAGCAACACATAGTGATCTTCATGCACAAATCTTACAATTTCAAAGACACAAATGTGGAAAATATTGTCGCAAATACAAAAACAAAGGGAACTACTACACCAAATGCCGATTTGGTTTCCCTAGAACAGTTACAAATACAGGTCAAGTGAACAACCTCATGTCTTCAGTTAGACATAGTGTTAAAGGTAAGTCACCTAAAAATACATATTACATAAAAATAAAAGAAGAATACAAATATATCAATGATTATAAAGCAATCATTACCCACTTATGGAATGCAAACATAGATGTGCAGTACATTGCAGACAATTCTACTGCAGATGCACGATATATTACAACATACTTAACCAAAGCAGAAAAGACAGAGTTCCAAGACCTCTGGAATGACCTGTCATCAGATAAAACAGTGTCTCAGAAATTATACAGCTTGGGCATGAAAATGCTCTCCCATAGAGAATGTGGATCATATGAAGCAGCTGATCATTTAACTGGTACTGCATTGTGTGGTTAATCTGAAAATATAGTATGGCTAAGTCTTGGTCTAGCTAAATCTAGAAAAAGAGTTCTAAAATCATACGAAGATATAGAAACAATAGCCAAACATGATCCCAACAGCCAAGACATTTTAAAAAACAATTTATTGGACACATACTACCCAAACAGAAGTAATACTTTGGAAACCATGTGCCTATACCACATAACCCAGAAACTACACATACAAAAATAATATAAAACCTGATGAAAAAAAAGGTAAATACAGATTGACAAACTGTGAAGGCAGCTTAGTTAAACTCACCAAATCAAATTTAATTAATCATATCAAATTGTCATTAAAGACTCCTCAACATAAAGAAGTATATTACATGTCCCTGCTACAACTCTTTAAACCATGGAGAAAAGAAGAAGAAATACTAGATATCTATGACTCATATGAAGATGCTTTCAAAACAAATGAAATCACTATAACTAATTTAAACTTTACACAGTACAAAACAATGTTGCACAATGAACAGCAACACGAAGAAGAACTCCAGGCCCAACTAGATAAAGAAACTCCTGACAGTAGTCAACCTTCTGTAATAGGAAGCCAAGAACCACTGGGAGAACCACTAATAATAAATGAGGCAGAATTAGCTATGATAGAAGTAGAAAACACCATGTGTCAGTATGACGATAAAGAAGACTTAACTATACTACAATCAAAACTAAACAATGAGCAACGTAGCATTTTTCAAGAAGTAACAAAACAAATTGCACATGGTGTACAACATGAAAATAAAGAATGTTCCTGCCATAATTATAAACCTATACTACTGTACGTCAGTGGTGAAGCTGGTTCTGGCAAAACATTCCTAATCAAAATCATCAGTAAGTTCCTTCAACAATTGACAAACAACAAACTGTCAGCTGTTGTCACTACTATTGCCAGTAGAACATCAAATCAAATTAGACTATTACAAACTTTCTGCAGAAGCTGCAATGGAACTACGCAGAGTATTGAAACAAATGAAAATGCTACTAATAGATGAAGTGAGCATGGTCTCCAACCTAATGTTGGCTTTGATTCACCTCAGATTACAAGAAGTACTCAAAGCAAACTATGAAGAGCTCTTTGCAGGAAAACACATTATTGTTTTGGGAGATCTTCTTCAATTGTCACCAGTAAAAGGTGAGCCTATTTTTAAAACATTAGGACACAAACTCTGCCGTAAAACTGTTGGCAGCATTGGAAATGTCAAGCTTTGGCAACATTTCCAATACAGAGAATTAACAGAAAACATGCGTCAATCTGCAGATCTCACTTATGCCAACATCTTAAAAAGTATCAGAGTTGGTATACTTTCTAAAGAAGCAGAAGCAATATTGAAAACCTGGCATATTCATACATTTTATGGCGATAATGCATGTGCTACAGATGTTATGGAACAATTAGCCCACAAAAATGTCAATTGTATGGCCTTAATGCCATCTCTTGCAAACTGTTTAAAATTCAATGAAATAATGTTAAGTAAAGAAATGCAACCAATCATGGAAATTAGCGCCACAGACAAACTAGATGTACATGGTATGACACTACCCATGTGTGACCAAGCCACAACAAGACTAAATAGTTTAGAAAAATCAATCTCAAACACAGCAGGCTTAGAAAATATATTAAAATTATCCTTAATTTGCAGAGTAATGCTTAAACGTAACCTCCAAGGACTAGTTCATGGAGCACTGGGTACAGTTGTTGGCTTTCAAACATACCCAAAAGACAACAAAAAAAAGTTTGTCAATATTCTCTTTGACAAACTTTCAGAAGTAAAAAGGATAGTACGCTCAACAGCTCGATTCCTTCTATTCAAAGACATGTATGTACGCAGAGAACAATTTTCTGTAACTCTTGCATACGCAGTCACGATTCATAAATCATAAGGTCTTACCCTAGACAAAGCAATGATCGATATTGGTAACACAGTCTTTAAAGAAGGCATGAGCTACGTAGCACTATCACGCTTACGTACACTTGACGGTCTATTTCTAATCAACTTTGAAGCAAGTAAAGTAAACGCTGATATTCCTTGCATTTTAGAATACAATAGACTTCGCTCACTAGACACCCCCATCTAAACACATATTCTGTTCCACAAAAAGTAAAACGTTATAAAAGAAAAATAAATCAAGCAGAAATGCAACAGGATGTCACAGCAAATCCTCCATAGAGAGTAAAAAAACTAATACTTCATCAAGTACCACAAGCAAAAAAGAATCAATTAGGGAAAGTAAACCAGGTACTTCTTCAAAGAAGGAAGACAAACTCCCAAAAAAGGCAGTCAGATACAGAACTACCTGGTCCATTTAAACTCTCAAATATAGCTGGTGTAAGTTGCTACGCAAATGTAGCAATGAATATTCTATTTCAATTACCACTAATTGTTGACAACATTTACTTACACAGTACAGACCCATTGTGTTTGCAAATGTTAGTACTTCATAGAAACACAACAAACAATCCTGACAACACGTATAGTGTTTATGGAATAAGACAACAATTGGACTTCTGTGCTGGAATGGTGAAATTCACTATAAACTCACAGAAAGATCCACAAGAATTTTATTTCTAATGTACTTACTACAAATACTGGAAAACAAAAACATACCTATAAATGAAATCTTCCAGATTTCATACATGTGGAAACATACATGCACTCTCTACAACATGTGACACAAGAACAAATCCCCAATGAATGCTTCGTATATATATATATTTTTTTTTATTTTATACGGTTTTTACAAACCTTTAAAATTTTACATACATCAACACTCCTCATAACACTGTATTCAGGTTCGCCATTACCATCTAATTTTCTCACCTTTCATCAGCTTTCTAGATGGCCAAATGGCCCTTTAACATTTCCAAGTCGTCATTTTAGCAGCGACTGGATTTTCATGGAGCAAATTGGGCTCAATGTCAAATTCTACCAGTAAGCTTTCGCATCTGTGCATCCACAAGGCCACCAAGTTCTGCCCTTGCGACGTTGCATTTTGGAGAAGTTCAAATTGCAAGATGTTTTCTCGCGCTCGAGTCTTTCGATATAAATTCAACAATTCCACACAATCCTTGCATGTAGTGAGCTCAGGGATAACTCATATCTGATACACGAGGTCGTCGTCCCTCTAGGAAGACCCAACACCTTTGTCCAAAATTGGTTCTCCAGGGAGGACCACGCTTTGTATATATATCAATACCTAATTGTGAATCCATTCCATTTCAGCAACTTGTACAAAATGCAAACCATGGTAGATTATGTTCTACCTACAATTCGGATAATCGTTCCACGTTAGTAATACAAACACATAGTAAATAAATAATACTAATGCTTCTACGTTACAATGCAGATGGTAACAAAAACAACTGCAAACTGACTGGATTCACACATGGTCAAATATCACTTGGTAAGAAAACCTTCACAACAATAGTTATAATCTACCATGCAGGAGCCACAACCATTTCAGGGCACTACACTGCATATATAAAAAAAAATGTGGAGGGTTTGAATGTAATGATAGTACCATTACTCTAAAGCAGAGATTACCAGCAAATCTTACAAATGCTTATTTAGGGGCCGATTCATGGAACAAACGTGCGCCGAAAATCGTTGTGCAAGCAGGCGCAAGCAGGCGCAAGCGCAAAGATTCATGGAAGTCCCTGCGCGTGTTCACCTCGGGATGTGCGCCAAACCCGTGCATGGCGCACAAGTCACTGCAACATCCCGAAAGGCGTGCGCAACGCGCACAGTGAAAGCGCACAACCTCGGCGCATACACCAGAAAGTGGGCGGGACACGAGGCGTAACGCGCGTAATGGGGAACAACGCGCGAAAATAAGGGCGTAACTGGGGATGTACTGCAGGGAAGCAGACGGAACGCCCACGCGCACTCGAACCACACGTATTCATGGAATTGAATAGGGCAAAGCCACGCACAGCCAAAGACACGCACAAGCTGAAACACGTCCGCCACATGAAGGCAGGCGGTAGAGTCCCAGCGCATCACAAAAGTGGCAACATACAGCAATTGGGCCTGTGCGAGCGGGGTATGTGTATTTCGGGGGCGCGCGGGAAGTGACACACGCGATTGAGCGGGGTACGTGTATTTCGGGGGTGCGCGGGAAGTTACACACGCGATTGAGAGGGGTACGTGTATATCGGGGTGCGCGGGAAGTTAAATACGAGATTGAGCGGGATACGTGTATTTCGGAGGTGCGCGGGAAGTTACACACGCGATTGAGCGAGGTACGTGTATTTCGGGGGTGCGCGGGAAGTTACACACGTGATTGAGCAGGGTACGTGTATTTCGGGGGTGCACGGGAAGTTACACACGCGATTGAGTGGGGTACGTGTATTTCGGGGGTTAGCGGGTAGTTAAATACGAGATTGAGCGGGATACGTGTATTTCGGAGGTGCGCGGGAAGTTACACACGCGATTGAGCGAGGTACGTGTATTTCGGGGGTGCGCGGGAAGTTACACACGTGATTGAGCAGGGTACGTGTATTTCGGGGGTGCACGGGAAGTTACACACGCGATTGAGTGGGGTACGTGTATTTCGGGGGTTAGCGGGTAGTTACACACGCAATTGAGCGGGGTACGTGTATTTCGGGGGTGCGCGGGAAGTTACACACGCGATTGAGCGTGTACGTGTATTTCTGGGGTGCGCGGGAAGTCACACACGCGATCTCATCAGGGTACGTGTATTACAGGGGTGCGGCGGGAAGTTCCACACGCAATTCCATCAGGGTACGTGTATTACAGGGGTGCGCGGGGAGCAGCACACGTGAAATGCACGTGTGGGTCCTCCCAGGTGTTCCCTCTACACCCTCCACGGCCCCTGCAGGTGGCTCACACCACAGGGGCCTACCCAGCACATGTCATGCAGGCACCCCATCCACCATGGCCATGCCCACCAGCCAACCCACATGTCAACTTGCACTACTGCCCACCAACGCATGTCCCCCTGCACCCCCAGCCACCTGGGCACCCTCCACCAGGCCCCCACCCATGTCTGCCACCACCCCCACCCCCCCAGTCACCAGGGGCAGCCTCCACCAGGCCCCCACCCATGTCTCCCACCACCGCCACCCCCCAGCAGTGCAGGGGCAGCCTCCACCAGGCCCCCACCCATGTCTCCCACCACCCCCACCCCCCAGCAGTGCAGGGGCAGCCTCCACCAGGCCCCCACCCATGTCTCACACCACCCCCACCCCCCAGCAGTGCAGGGGCAGCCTCCACCAGGCCCCCACCCATGTCTCACACCACCCCCACCCCCCAGCAGTGCAGGGGCAGCCTCCACCAGGCCATCACCCATGTCTCCCACCACCCCCACCCCCCCCAGTCACCAGGGGCAGCCTCCACCAGGCCCCCACCCATGTCTCCCACCACCCCCACCCCCCAGCAGTGCAGGGGCAGCCTCCACCAGGCCCCCACCCATGTCTCACACCACCCCCACCCCCCAGCAGTGCAGGGGCAGCCTCCACCAGGCCCCCACCCATGTCTCACACCACCCCCACCCCCCAGCAGTGCAGGGGCAGCCTCCACCAGGCCCCCACCCATGTCTCCCACCACCACCACCCCCCAGTCACCACGGGCCGCCTCCACCAGGCCCCCACCCATGTCTCCCACCACCCCCACCCCCACAGTCACCAGGGGCAGCCTCCACCAGGCCCTCACCCATGTCTCCCACCACCCCCACCTCCCAGCAGTGCAGGGGCACCCACCACCAGGCCCCCACCCATGTCTCCCACCACCCCACCCCCCAGCAGTGCAGGGGCAGCCTCCACCAGTCCCCCACCCATGTCTCCCACCACCCCCACCCCCCAGCCACCAGGGGCAGCCTCCACCAGGCCCCCACCCATGTCTCCCACCACCCCCACCCCCAGCAGTGCAGGGGCAGCCTCCACCAGGCCCCCACCCATGTCTACCACCACCCCCATCCCCCAGCCACCAGGGGCAGCCTCCACTAGGCCCCCACTCATGTCTCCCACCACCCCCACCCCCAGTCACCAGGGGCACCTGCCAGCAGGCCCCCACCCATGTCCAACTCATGTTCCCCACCACCCCCACCCCCCAGGACTGTGGGGCACCTGCCAGCAGGCCCCCACCCATGTCCAACTCATGTTTCCCACCACACCCACCCCCCAGCCACCAGGGGCAGCCTCCACCAGGCCCCCACCCATGTCTCCCACCACCCCCACCCCCCCAGCAGTGCGGGGGCAGCCACCACCAGGCCCCCACCCATGTCTCCCACCACCCCACCCCCCAGCAGTGCTGGGGCAGCCTCCACCAGGCCCCCACCCATGTCTCACACCACCCCCACCCCCCAGCACTGCAGGGGCAGCCATCACCAGGCCCCCACCCATGACTCCCACCACCCCCACCCCCCAGCAGTGCAGGGGTAGCCTCCACCAGGCCCCCACTCATGTCTCACACCACCCCCACCCCCCAGCAGTGCAGGGGTAGCCTCCACCAGGCCCCCACCCATGTCTCACACCACCCCCACCCCCCAGCCACCAGGGGCAGCCTCCACCAGGCCCCCACCCATGTCTCCCACCACCCCCACCCCCCCAGTCACCAGGGGCAGCCTCCACCAGGCCCCCACCCATGTCTCCCACCACCCCCACCCCCTCAGTCACCAGGGGCAGCCCCCACCAGGCCCCCACCCATGTCTCCCACCACCCCCACCCCCCAGTCACCAGGGGCACCTGCCAGCAGGCCCCCACCCATGTCCAACTCATGTTCCCCACCACCCCCACCCCCCAGCACTGTGGGGCACCTGTCAGCAGGCCCCCACCCATGTCCAACTCATGTTCCCCACCACCCCCACCCCCCAGTCACCAGGGGCAGCCTCCACCAGGCCCCCACCCATGTCTCCCACCACCCCCACCCCCAAGTCACCAGGGGCAGCCTCCACCAGGCCCCCACCCATGTCTCCCACCACCCCACCCCCCAGCAGTGCAGGGGCAGCCATCACCAGGCCCCCACCCATGTCTCCCACCACCCCCACCCCTCAGCAGTGCAGGGGCAGCCTCCACCAGGCCCCCACCCATGTCTCACACCACCCCCACCCCCCAGCAGTGCAGGGGTAGTCTCCACCAGGCCCCCACCCATGTCTCACACCACCCCCACCCCCCAGCCACCAGGGGCAGCCTCCACCAGGCCCCCACCCATGTCTCCCACCACCCCCACCCCCCCAGTCACCAGGGGCAGCCTCCACCAGGCCCCCACCCATGTCTCCCACCACCCCCACCCCCCAGTCACCAGGGGCAGCCTCCACCAGGCCCCTACCCATGTCTCCCACCAGCCCCACCCCCCAGCAGTGCAGGGGCAGCCTCCACCAGGCCCCCACCCATGTCTCCCACCACCCCCACCCCCCAGTCACCATGGGGCAGCCTCCACCAGGCCCCCACCCATGTCTCCCACCACCCCCACCCCCCAGTCACCAGGGGCACCTGCCAGCAGGCCCCCACCCATGTCCAACTCATGTTCCCCACCACCCCCACTCCCCAGCACTGTGGGGCACCTGCCAGCAGGCCCCCACCCATGTCCAACTCATGTTCCCCACCACCCCCTCCACCCAGCACTGTGGGGCACCTGTCAGCAGGCCCCCACCCATGTCCAACTCATGTTCCCCACCACCCCCACCCCCCAGCACTGTGGTGCAACTGCCAGCAGGCCCCCACCCATGTCCAACTCATGTTCCCCACCACCCCCAGTCACCAGGGGCAGCCTCCACCAGGCCCCCACCCATGTCTCCCACCACCCCCACCCCCCCAGTCACCAGGGGCAGCCTCCACCAGGCCCCCACCCATGTCTCCCACCACCCCCACCCCGCAGCAGTGCAGGGGCAGCCTCCACCAGGCCCCCACCCATGTCTTCCACCACCCCCACCCCCCAGTCACCAGGGGCACCTGCCAGCAGGCCCCCACCCAATTCCAACTCATGTTCCCCACCACCCCCACCCCCCAGCACTGTGGGGCACCTGCCAGCAGGCCCCCACCCATGTCCAACTCATGTTCCCCACCACCCCCACCCCCCAGCCACCAGGGGCAGCCTCCACCAGGCCCCCACCCATGACTCCCACCACCCCCACCCCCCCAGTCACCAGGGGCAGCCTCCACCAGGCCCCCACCCATGTCTCACACCACCCCCACCCCCCAGCAGTGCAGGGGCAGCCTCCACCAGGCCCCCCCATGTCTCCCACCACCCCCACCCCCCAGCAGTGCAGGGGCAGCCTCCACCAGGCCCCCCCATGTCTCCCACCACCCCCAACCCCCCCAGTCACCATGGGCAGCCTCCACCAGGCCCCCACCCATGTCTCCCACCACCGCCACCCCCCAGCAGTGCAGGGGCAGCCTCCACCAGGCCCCCACCCATGTCTCCCACCACCCCCACCCTCCAGCAGTGCAGGGGCAGCCTCCACCAGGCCCCCACCCATGTCTCACACCACCCCCACGCCCCAGCAGTGCAGGGGCAGCCTCCACCAGGCCCCCACCCATGTCTCACACCACCCCCACCCCCCAGCAGTGCAGGGGCAGCCTCCACCAGGCCCCCACCCATGTCTCCCACCACCCCCACCCCCCCAGTCACCAGGGGACGCCTCCACCAGGCCCCCACCCATGTTTCCCACCACCCCCAGCCCCCCAGTCACCAGGGGCAGCCTCCACCAGGCCCCCACCCATGTCTCCCACCACCCCCACCCCCCAGCAGTGCAGGGGCACCCACCACCAGGCCCCCACCCATGTCTCCCACCACCCGCACCCCCCAGCAGTGCAGGGGCAGCCTCCACCAGGCCCCCACCCATGTCTCCCACCACCCCCACCCCCCAGCCACCAGGGGCAGTCTCCACCAGGCCCCCACCCATGTCCCCCAACACCCCCACCCCCCCAGTCACCAGGGGCAGCCTCCACCAGGCCCCCACCCATGTCTCCCACCACCCCCACCCCCCAGACACCAGGGGCACCTGCCAGCAGGCCCCCACCCATGTCCAACTCATGTTCCCCACTACCCCCACCCCTCAGCACTGTGGGGCACCTGCCAGCAGGCCCCCACCCATGTCCAACTCATGTTCCCCACCACCCCCACCCCCCAGCACTGTGGGGCACCTGCCAGCAGGCCCCCACCCATGTCCAACTCATGTTCCCCACCCCCCAGTCACCAGGGGCAGCCTCCACCAGGCCCCCACCCATGTCTCCCACCACCCCCACCCTCCCAGTCACCAGGGGCAGCCTCCACCAGGCCCCCACCCATGTCTCCCACCACCCCCACCCCCCCAGTCACCAGGGGCAGCCTCCACCAGGCCCCCACCCATGTCTCCCACCACCCCCACCCCCCAGCAGTGCAGGGGCACCCACCACCAGGCCCCCACCCATGTCTCCCACCACCCCCACCCCCCCAGTCACCAGGGGCAGCCTCCACCAGGCCCCCACCCATGTCTCCCACCACCCCCACCCCCCCAGTCACCAGGGGCAGCCTCCACCAGGCCCCCACCCATGTCTCCCACCACCCCCACCCACCAGGCACCAGGGGCACCTGCCAGCAGGCCCCCACCCATGTCCAACTCATGTTCCCCACCACCCCCACCCCCCAGCAATGTGGGGGACCTGCTAGCAGGCCCCCACCCATGTCCAACTCATGTTCCCCACCACCCCCACCCCCCAGCCACCAGGGGCAGCCTCCACCAGGCCCCCACCCATGTCTCCCACCACCCCACCCCCCCAGTCACCAGGGGCAGCCTCCACCAGGCCCCCACCCATGTCTCCCACCACCCCCACCCCCCAGCAGTGCAGGGGCAGCCTCCACCAGGCCCCCACCCATGTCTCACACCACCACCAGCCCCCAGCAGTGCAGGGGCAGCCTCCACCAGGCCCCCACCCATGTCTCCCACCACGCCCACCCCCCAGCCACCAGGGGCAGCCTCCACCAGGCCCCCACCCATGTCTCCCACCACCCCCACCCCCCCAGCAGTGCAGGGGCAGCCACCACCAGGCCCCCACCCATGTCTCCCACCACTCCCACCCCCCAGCAGTACAGGGCCAGCCTCCACCAGGCCCCCACCCATGTCTCACACCACCCCCACCCCCCCAGCACTGTGGGGCACCTGCCAGCAGGCCCCACCCATGTCCAACTCATGTCTCCCACCACCCCCACCCACCAGCACTGTGGGGCACCTGCCAGCAGGCCCCCACCCATGTCCAACTCATGTTCCCCACCACCCCCACCCCCCAGCAGTGCAGGGGCAGCCTCCACCAGGCCCCCACCCATGTCTCCCACCACCCCCATCCCCCAGCACTGTGGGGCACCTGCCAGCAGGCCCCCACCCATGTGCAACTCATGTTCCCCAGCCAACATGTCATCACAATCTAGATCCCTGGTCCCTATGGTCAGCCTCCAAATGCAAAACACCCACCCGAGTATTGCATCCACCCACTCATAATTTGCAATTACATCACAGAACACCAATTGCAAGTTCCGAAACAAACACATTTCCCTCACATACACCCAATGGGTGTCAGTGAATCTCAAAACACATATCATGAAATGCATGAAACCAATGAGATACCACACATTGAAGTTCACCAAAAATAATATGTATTAAAGGAAACATCAATAGAATTAAAAAATGAAGAAACAGAAACGTGAATGTACAAAAATGAAAAGAAGCATGTCCGTCAAAAAAAGCAAAACCAAAAATAAAAATCCAAGTAATGTCCAAAGTCAATGTCCAAAAAACAAAATCCAATGGGAAATAAAAAAGAAAGCCATTGCTCCATGGTTAAAAATAGAAAAAAAAATACAATCCAACTGTCAACTATGTACATGGGAACAATCCAGGGTCCATTATCCCAACAAAATAAAGGAAACCTATCTAACTACACTAACTAATAAAATAAACTATATACAAAAATGTGGCCAATGTCCGAAAGGTCCAAATAAAATAAAAACAAAAATGAAACCTAACACTACCTAGAAACTATGTACAAGGGCAGCGGGCTAGTTTCACGGCTCACTTGTGGATGTTCCGGGCCAGGGCATCATCGAACTCCTCCTCAATGTCCCGGAGGCGGTCCTCCTCCATGGCCCCGAGGGTCCGCAGGGCCGTCGACATCTCCACCTCCAAACCCCTGCGGATTGCCTCGAGGCACTCGGCCTGCCTCAGGGCCCTCCGCATGGAGTTCTCCGCACTGACCATTGTGAGCCGTGCCTCTTCCGCCCGCTGCCGTTCCGGATCTATGGCGTGGCCCAACCGCTGCCACACGGAAGACACTCTCTGTCCTGGGTCCTCCTGCCCTCCGGCCGATGCCTGCCCCTCCGATGTCGAAGGCCCCGAGCCTTCATGGCTCCCACCACGTTGCTGCTGCTGCTGTGCCTCTGCCCGTGCACTGCCTCCTGCTGCCTGCACATCCTCCGCCGGCTGGGGTGCAGTCGTAGATGTGGCCACCCCTGCTGGATGTCCGACTCCCGACTGTGGCAGGGATGCCTCCTCCACCAGCCTGGCCGCACCGTCAGAGGCAGCTCCACAGGGCACCGAGGTGACTGATGGTTGGGAAGATGGCACAGAGGACGACTGGCGCGTAGGGGGTCCAGTTGAGGAGGGGGTCGGAGCAAGCCCCATCAGACGGAGGAATCCGGCCTGGGTGACCTGTCCCAGCAGGCTGACGTGGTCAACGAGCCATTCGAGATGACGTGCAGTCTCTTCATGAAAAGACTGCAGGTCACCTCGCATGGCCCGTTGACGCAACGCCACACCAGCCAGGACAGGCTCAACCCGGACCTGGATAGCCACGTCCGCAGGCAGAGGAAGGCCAGTTGACGTGAGCTCATCCCCTGCCTGAAAACGGGTCTGGACGTAGGCATCCTTGCTGGTGCAAGATGATGCAGGGACAGGATCGGGGACAGGATTGCACACAGGCACCTCCGCGGCGGCCTGTGCTGCCTCCTGTCCCTGGTCCTGCACTGCACCACTAGCACCAGTGGGATCCCCACCTCCAGACCCCGTCTCTGGTGCTTGCACGGCCTCCTCCTCCACCAAACCCCCCACCAACCTGGATGACTCTGTGCCATCTTCCCCTGTTGGGCCCTGTGGGGTCCCAGCTGCCCCTTCTGCTGCCGAGGAGTCCAACTCCAACCTCCGCCTCTTGGACCTCCCCCCGGCAGCTGCGGCCTGGGACGCGGCACCGGACTCCTCACTCCCCGACGAGATCACAACATGGGAGGGGAGCCGGGCCTTGCGTCTCCGGCTGGCGGTCGGATCCCCGCCGCTGTGCTCCACAGCACCTTCTCCGCCCTCTTCATCAGTTGATGCTGCAGACAGGGATAAACAAAACACAGGCATCAGGGCACTGTGCAATGGACACATACACACATGACAGTTGTACATGAGTGGCATTGGCAAACCTCAGACATGTCATCAAAATCCCCAACACACATGTCATTACAACTCGCACACATGAGCCATACCACAGCCATATCGCAACTGCCACCACCATTCATACACATACAACAGCATGAGCAGCCAAAGGTGAGCCAGACATCACATGCAACACAGGAAGTGCACCACACATGTACACACACCACCACACTTGCATGCATGTGTACACCTCTGCCAAGTGTCGCACTGTTCAGACGGGCATCCATGTCACATCTGCCAATCAGGCTTCCACATACCGCTGTCACATGCATCCATGTTGCATCACTGTTGCACCCTTGTCAAATACACACACATACACATGTACACAGTGCTGATACATGCAGCCAAAAACAACATACATGCGTGACATCACGGACATGTCCACTTACATACACATTCATCCAAACATGTGGGCCCACACAACAGCATTTGGCATGCAAGCCTACACACACAAGCACCATCCATGTCTCACACATTACAGCCATCGCATGTGTCAACCCCACGGCCCTGTAAACCCCAACCCATACTCGACCCCATACAAACAGATGTGCAACCTGCACACTACTGAATAATCACCACACGCACTGCTCACAATCAGGATGCATGTACACTCACCGCTCGACTCCAGACGGGTCTGCTTCTCAAGGACCTGGACGTGGAGCGCTGGGGATATGCGTTCCAGGACCCTCATCTGTTCTTCCGACAAGTGGCCCCGGCGCCCCTTGGCATCCGCTGCCTTCAAGAGGCACCGGGCCTTGTTCAGGGTCCTGGACCTGAAGTCCTCCCAGTGCTTCCTGACATGTTGTAAGTCGCGGACTGCCACCCCCTCCGCGTTGATGGCAGTCACGATGTCAGTCCAGATCCGAGTCCGTCCTTCCTTGTCGGCGGGGGAACTTCCGGAGAGGGCATCATACTGCCCCAGGGCTTGCTCCACCAGGACACCAACTTCGGTGGCACTGAAGCTGGAGCCCCTCTGCCTCTCTGGCCGGGGGTTGTCAGTGGTCACAGATGGTGTTTGCCCCGACATGACAACCCCAGAGGCAGGAGTGGGTGGGCAACTGGGTCCTGGGGCTGGGCTGTGGAGCGATGGAATCCCAGTCGGGAGTCTTCGGTTCCAGCAGGGGTGGTCACAGCAACAGCACCCCTGGCTGATGTGCAGGCAGCAAATGGCAGTGCACGTGGGCAGCAGGCAGTCAGGCAGCAGCAGATGGCAGGTGGGAGCGTGCTCGGGGCTCTGGGGGGCAGTAGTTCGGCCTTCTGGGCAGGAGCGTGGTCTTCGGTGTGCATACGCGTGGCCAGCTTGATACGGAGTGATTTGGCACGTGAAAAATCTGCACGTCAGCGTGTAATTCGAGGAAAGGCCCTTAGTGCGTAAGCGGGTCTGCACGCATACGCATTTTCATTGGACAGAAGGCCCCTCAAGCGCAAGCGCCCCGTGACGTGACGCGTACAGACGTGCATGGGCATTTCAGCGCGCGTGAAAAACTGCACGTCCACATGTAATACGAGGAAAGGGCCCATGCGCGTAAGTGCGCGCAGAAAACTGCACGTCCGCGTGTAATACAAGGAAAGGCCCTTAGCGCGTATGCACAGCAGCACGCATATGCGATTTCATTGGACCAAAGGCCCTTAGCGCGTGAGCGCGTCTGTGACGTGACGCACGCAGGTGTTTCCCTCATTGCACGTGATGACAGAACACACGTGGATTTCCACCAATCGCGTGTGAAAGTTCCCGGCACCCCGGAACACACATACCCAGGCTAATCGCGTATGGAACTTCCCGCGCACCCCGAAACACACGTACTCAGGCCAGTTGCGTGTACGCTCACTCCCCTCCAATCACACGCGATGACACTCGGACCGTATCCTAATACGGGAAACCCGCGCACGGCAAAAGACGTGCACAGGCGTCAACGCGTCTGCCACACGAAGGCAGGCGGAAGCGCCCCGGGCACAGCATAAAAGTGCGCGCAAACAACCAACGCGTATATACAGCTACGATGAATGCCCCATTTGTCGCTGCACTGATCGTGGGACACCGCATGAGGAGGAGAATAGCCAGGGCACGCATTTTCGCACCACGGACAAGCCTTTTTGGGATGCCTGACGACCAGGTCTATGGCAGGTATAGGTTTCCACCCCATATCATCCTAGACCTGGTCAGGGAGTGGGAAGATGACCTCACATCCCCCACCCTTTGCTCCCAAGCATTGAGCCCCTTGGAGAAGCTGCTCAATGTCCTGCATTTTTTGGCCACTGGGTCATTTCAGCGGACCACTGCCATAGTGGGAGGGTCTCACAGGCCACGCAGTCACGCTGCCTACACCAGGTACTGGCAATCATGACAGCGCGCCCCTCAGTCCGCAGGCTCATATACATGCCCAGAACACCCGCAGAAAGGCAGGCCGTTGTCCTGGATTTTTTCAGGGTGGCACACTTCCCCAATGTGCTTGGTGCCATAGATTGCACCCATGTGGCCCTACGTCCACCTAGGGCCATTGAGCACATCTACCGAAACCGCAAGCACTGGTATTCCATCAATGTACAGGTGATATGTGATGCAAAGGGAATCATCACCTCTGTCTATGCAAACTACCCTGGCTCCACCCATGACAGTTTCATATACAGAATGTCCGCCCTGAGCCGGGCCCTGGAAGCTGGGCAGCATGGCGACACATGGCTCCTAGGTCAGTACAAATGCCCTTGCACATGCATGCAAGTCACACACAGACAAATATCCAAACCCTAATAATCTCAACTATTATCACCTCCCCAGGGGACAGTGCCTACCCTCTGAGCAACCACATGATGACGCCAACCGGAACCCCACCACACCACCCCAGGTAAGATACATATTGCAACCAGGGGCATAGTGGAGCGCACATTCGGAGTACTCAAGTCACGTTTCCGCTCCCTTGACCGCTCTGGTGGGCAACTACTCTATGCACCACCAGTAGTGTGCAGGATCATTGTGGCAGCATGTGTCCTGCACAATGTTGCAACACGGCAGGGCGTCCCGGTGGACATGCTGGTGCCCCCACATCCCCAACCACAGGCACAGGCGCTGCCCATGGGAGGGGACAGGGCACGTGGCGAGGAAGCCCGGACCCAGCTTGTGGCCACATTTTTCACCTAAACTCCCACCCATGCTGAGTGCACACAGGCCTGGCACATACCAGGTGACAATCGATGATGACAAAGAGACAGTTAACTGTCACAACCCTACCACCCTGAGAAAGTTGCCATGGAAGTGCCACATCGTCTGCATCCCTAGCTACTTAAACACAAGCTATCCTGTGTGACCAAAAGGCACACATATGACATATGACATGATATGGCCCATACACAAGTATTCCAAGGCGCAATGAGGCAGGGAGGTGGGAACAAGGGAACACAGAGAACGGTACTACTAGGCCAGGTGTCATTGGGATCGTGCAAGTGCAGGGGTAGGGGGAATGGGAAAAGTGCAAGGGGAGGGGTGGGGGGGAGTCCAGTACAGGGGAAGTAGCCCAAAAAAATAATACATAGGTCGCCTGGTGGCAACTACAAAGGTAAGTGCAGACAAGTGCTGGGAAGGGAGGGCTGTAGGGATAGAGAGACAGTACTGCAGTGCAGGGGTTGCCAGGGAGGCAGTGCAAGTGGAGAGTGGCTGGGCCAGGGACCGAAGTCGGTGAGAATGGCCCAGTTGCTGCTCCTGTGCAGTTCCAGTGGAGAATTCTGCAAGGGAGAGGCAGACTGTAAGCAGAAGCAAAGAGGAAGGTCTTGAGGTGCCTTCAGAACTGGAGATGATTCCCCTCAAGTTCAAGTCAGGCCGGAAGGGAGGGCCCTGCTGCGGAGAGAAATCTACCTGCAGCTAGTTGCTCTGAGAAGCGGATGACACGGACATGCAAGGTGTGCATCACACACACCTGCAAACCAGGCCATGGCCATCACTGTCATGTCACTGAAACCCTCCCAAACATGAACATGACATGGCACGCAATACCCATACACCAATGCAGTAACGATAAGGTACACATTGCCATGTCCTAAATGCACAGTGGCATCGGACACTGCTGCCTGACCCGGAATCAGATGAAATGACAGACCAACAACCTCCCACCCAAAATAAGTCATTTCCAAATGCATTACAACAGTCGTAGACGTAACATCACAATGAATGCCTGTCTACATGCACATTATGCATTGCAAAATCAACACTGCAGCTCATGTGTGCAGTGTCCTACTTGTGCATCACACTGCTCAGCGCACAGCACAGTGAACAGCCATTGTGTGTGATGCACACCCTGAGCATCACATCTAAGTGACAGACCACGTCAAACATCAAATTAGGCATGTACTGGATCCATGATCGGTCACAGAACATGTGCTGCCGGGACACAGTGGGCACCAGAAGGCAAACAGTGTACATGTGGATATGCAAGGGTGGGAGTACATGTAGTGCATAAGAGTGCAAGTGTGTGGTTCTGCAAGGACATGCACTCCACATATGCATGTGCACTCAAGTGACCATCAGTGTTCCCTACACATCACATGTGAACATCCACCATGTGTACACCCCAGCATGTCAAACCACAACTATCCCCTCGCACCTGAAAGGAAAACACAACACCTGAACAGGCATTGATCAGCAGAACACAACATGTACATAGGATACCACCATTACTATGTCAGAGTTCCCATCACACTGCAGGGCAAGGCAACTATCAACAACAACCCCCCCTCTCTCACAAATGACCATGACCCACTGAACAACTGCACCTGGGTCATGGAGCCTCCAAACCTCAATTCCACCTGGCCACAGGATCACCTTTACCCTTCGTCATCATCTCCCACCTTGTGTGTAAAAAGATGCCTGAATCCTCAGAATCCACACTCATTTCCAAAATCACAAATTCAAAGGCATAAAAACGAACCCGAACACCCTCCAGTAGATGACTTGACGTAGCAGTACCTCACAAAGGCCAAGTACTACCACAATGATGCAACAACCAAGGTAGCACAGCAAAACAATGTCACGATAGGATGTGAGACATGTGTGGTACATGACATAGGATGATGCACAATGAATGGATGTGTACTGTCACAGGTCCCCTGTACAGGCGCGGGAGTGTCACGAAACAACCACCCCCACCATGTCCCGGGTGCCTGCAAGGTCAAACTCACACAGGCCCCTGAGACCCTGGTGGGGAATGAGGTTCAGGGATATGCAGTCGGGACAGGTGTTGACACACTGGATGACTGGAATGAGCGGCAGGAGAGGGGAGGAGGAATGACACATGAAACTAGGGAATGCACGAAAATGTACAACCTGCATGAAGACATACACAATCCAAACAAACTTGGACATCATTGTCATGGCCTTCTGTAGTCCAGGCTCAGGAGTGGTACGAACCAACCACCCCCTCTAGGGTTTTGGCGCCTGCAAGTTCGGGGCTTACACAGGCATCCGCAACCCCAGTGGGGAAAGAGGGTCAGGGAACGTTGCTTGGATAGGCACGGGAAGCAGGAACACCGGGTAGAGGGTACAGGTTTCAAAGTTGCATAGGATCACGGGTGATTAGGGAGAAAAAAACATACCAAATTGAACCACACATACATCCATGCATCAGTACACTCCCCAGCAAGCCTATGCAGAGCAGTTCGTAAGAAAAACAACAAGACACTTAGCTCTGGTTTTGAGTGCTGGCCTCCTGCCTGCGCATTCTCAGGTCCGGTTACAGGAGCACTGCAATGCTGCAAAGAGAGACACAGTCAACAACCTGTACGTGCCAATTGCACAAAAACACAACACCAAACATGCCCCATAGCAACAGACTACTCTACAAACAGACAATCTGTGGTTGATGCTTCGTACCCATATATAACATCACCCATGTAACGGGTCATACACAGTCAATGCAGTAAGGCAGCCGCTGCTGGGTGCGTGGCAAATGGAACACCAATGTGTCACAATTCACACAACATGCAATGTTCCCTGGGTAAGCAGACAGACCCATATAGCAAGCCATGACTACAGAGAAAGTTGCGTACCACCATGACCGAAACAAAGTTGGCAGTGCATTTATCATGAAGTACGTTGAAAAGACACGCACTGCACCCGAGTATGTCCCTTGCTGTATGTCCCTGTGAGCTGCCCCTTTCCATGTCTCGGAAGGCTACATGGTTGATACAAGTGGCTCAATGGACCTTGGTGTACCGGAGGGTATGTGCCACTGCCCCTGCATGTGTCCCAGACAACCCTACTATCAGCAGCCATCAGTCCACAAACACATCTGAGCTGCATTGTGTGCTTCAACACCAATATTCGTCTAAGCTCACCCTCATTGCTGTGATTAAGCCTGCATGTGCAACTCGCCTGGTGCAAGCTTTGCTGTGTCGTGGCCCCCCTGTGATGCTCACCTTGCCTGGAGTTCCTTGGAACATGTCAGCAGTTCTAGGATGTGGGTCTGCAATCACTGTGCCTCTGCTTCTGCACACATGTGCATGTGGGCACCAACAAACGGGTCCAGAATTCCGTCGTCCAATGGGCCATGTCTGCTGGCAAAGGTGCTCTGGAGGCTCATCCCCCTGCAGAAAGGGCATGAAACACATGATTAATGCTTCAAAGTCATCTGTGTGTGTCTCATCAGGCATCTCATTACTTGACCATGTCAGAGAGTCACATCACAAATCACACCATCAGTCCGTCTTTCACCTCCAAAGTGTGGAACACTATCTACAGCATGAATTGCAACAAGCACATGTACAGGAAAGATATGAAACATACTACACAATGCATAGCAATCAATGTCCACATTAATCATGACACACCCCATCTAGCAAAAGCTGAACAGTGGACAATGACACCTAAATCATCCCCACTAGGGGTGTCAACACAAGTCACACAGCACCAGACTTGCCACAGATATGACAGTCCAAAGCCCTTGTGTAAAATGCTGTAACACCGAGCCATCCTTGCGAGCCCATGGATAAGGGAGGCAGGAGTGGCATATGTGAGTGAAGGAACCCAAGCAGCAAACACATACACAAGACAACCATGAAGGGCCCAGCTGGAACAGACAGTGGATGCCTTCAAAAGCCACAAAGCACCGCACCATCACATGAAAGCACAATAGACTAGCAATTTTAAACTAAATCAACTATTAACTAATTACACTAACTATGGAAAACCTACATTACCTATTTAAACTAACTATCAAACAGAAACTTAACTAACTAAACTAAAAGAAAAATCAAAAATGGCCACATACAACCCGGGGGGGAGGGGAGGCACCCAGGAGGGGGGAGGTACAGGGTGCTGCTCAACATCCACATGCGATGATGCTGAGCCAAAAAAAAATTCTCCATGGGCTCAACGCCTGCACAGCACGACCTATGTGGGAGATAGATGGTCGTCCGAGTCTGGCTCATCCTGGAAAGGAGGACGTGGCACAGTAGCCTTGCCACGCCTAGCCGCAGCTTGCCCCTCGTCGGCAGCAAGTCTGCCGGACGGGTGAGCCTGGTTCTGTGTGGCGATGTGACGTAGGTCTGCATGCAGAACCTCCCGTGATACATGTGCTTCCTCTTGCAAGGTAGCACGTGTAACACAGAGTTCCTCCTGCAAGGCCTGGCTGGACAACCGCTGCACCTCCCGGCAAGCCTGTAGCTCAGCCGAGATGGTACGCTCAAGCTGTGCAAACCTCTCCTCTGCCTGCTGCCTCTGGGACATCATAAGGACACCCAGAGTGGATCTGAGGGAAGCATACTCCTCCCTCAGGGCATCCATGTGCGCCTCTGCTTGAGCAGCAATTGCTTGACGCAGAGACGACATTTCAGCCTGGCGTGCCCTGTCTGAGGCCACCATGCCCAGCCTGAGCGAGCGGGCCGTGGACCGGGCCGCCTGCTGCTGGAGAAGCACCTGCCTAGCAGTGGGGAGCACAGATTGGGCCACACGCTCCATGCTCTCAGCGATGTTCTCCATTGCTGCCCCTTGCCATTCGGAATTGGCAGTCATGTCTTGCTCCCACTCAGTATACAGCGGTTGCGCGCGGCGACCGCGTTGCCGGGCTTGACCCCTGCGGGACCCAAGGACCGGGGGTCCTCGCTGTGTTGGCACCGCCTGCGGCTGCACGACTACATGCCCCCGTCGACGTGATGTCCCAGGCACATCAGTGACTGGTGTGGAGGGTGACCCTGCGTCTCGATCCACCACGGGCGGAGGAACCAAGACTGTCTGATCCCTCAGTGCAGGTGTCGCAGACAGAGGAGTATCCACATCAGAATCACTCACCCCTGACACATGGACTTGATGCTCATCCAACTCAACATGGACGTCAGAGTCGTCATCAAGGCTGGACTCATAGGCAGCCAGAGACAAGATGGACTGCAGCACTTGGGGGTTTTCGTGGCCTACCACCCCACGACCCCCACTAGTGCCGGGTTGATGTGGCGTTACCAACCCTGTGTCTTGCATGACAACACCATCCTCTGCCTCCATTGCGTCATCACCTGAAAAATAGAGAGTAAAAGGTCAATACACATGTCAGAAGCACACAACACACACACACATCGACAGCAAAGGCATCCGGCAGACATGTGACACACAACATATGACCTGGCATGCATGCTGGGTATACTTTGAATAGCTTCTGTGATCAGACCTGTTGAAAGGTGGCAGTTTCCATGGAAGTGGGTCTATGCAGTGCAGAAAATGTGTACGCCACTCACTACCTACATGTACAAGCACTACATGGTGTGTGCCAGGAAATGTGAAGGCAGTGCAATGTCAAATTCAGACATCACGTGCATTGTGCATTCAATGTGTACCATGTCTAGAAGCCAAGCACCCCTCCACCCCAGTACCAAAGCAGGGATGCCTAGCATGGTATCAAAAGGCTGACCATACACCTGTGTATTGACAGGCAGTGTTGACTGGCATCAACAGCTTAATGTGATTCAAATTACAACACTGCAAATGATGCTGGGACAGTCGGCAGGACACATGATGGAAACTCCGGAGGCCGCCCACGTGTGAAGAAGACACAACAAGAGTTGGACAGAGTCATTGGCCATTGAACAGGCTGAGGCCTGTGAGCCACACAGATTGTCAGAGACTAAACATGTGTGCAACGCAGGACTGAGCCACAGTTGACATGGGAAGGCTGATGAGATGGCAGGCAATGTATGTAACCAAGGACTTATATTACAGTGATCATCCAGTCAAGGACACATAGGGGCATGCGTGCAATGCACATGGAGCATGAATGGGCACTCATGTCCCTGCGGGACATCTGACCCATGCACAGTACAAGTGAGATACCCTGCATCGAGTACTAAGGCTGTACCACACGGCATTTGTCTGGCAGATTCTACGCTGGAAGTTATCATCTACACAGGACACATGAACAAGAAAGTACACATTGGCAAGATTGAAGCAGACCAGTGCAAAGGTGGAACTGGGGTGCAGAGTGGCGGAGGAGGGGCAAGGGAGCATGCCTACATGGAGTCCCGCATGCAGGCAGAGGAGACATGCATGACGGTAGCATTGCATTACTTACACATCAGAACCATGTACACGTCACATGTAGCAGCAATCATGCACAACACATCCCACAAGTGAAACACACACGTCCTCAACAAACACGCATCAACACTCACTGGACTGGCCATCAAAGTCCAGCTTCTCTCCCACTCCTTCGACCAATTCAGGTGGTATGAACTCCGCAACGAGAGCCTCATGCGGAGTGAGTTCTTCCTCCTCTGCTGCAGGCCCATCGCCAGTCACCAGAGTCAAGTTGTAATTTGAGGCACGCTTGGCCTTAGTGCTGCACTTGATGTCTTTCCAACGCTTTTTGCACTCCTGCGCCGTGCGCACCTCATGGCCGAATGAACTGACATGTTCCGCAACATGTTTCCAGTGGGTGTCACGTTGGGCAGCCGTGGTCTGACTATTGGCACCCACTAGCATGTCACGGCTGTGGCCCCACACGTAGTCCACGAGGAAGTCCTATTCCTGCTTACAGAAAGGCTTCTTCCTCGACCTGCAGGAGGTCGTGGCTGTGTGTGGGGTCCCAGCCTGTGCTGCAGGTGCAACCTTCCTCCTCTTGGACTGTGGCGCAGACCCTGGCTGGCTAATGCCGCCCTGACCAGTATGGCCAGTGGGTTCGGCGGATTGAGCCAAGGGAGTGGCAGGTGGAGGGATGATCAGAGGCCTGACCCTGCGCAGCAACATCAGCTGTGGCAGGGTCGTTGGCCGCAACGGTCCTGGTTGGCAGACTCACAACCGGAGTGCTGTTGGGTGCATCTGCCCCTGCACTTGCCAACACCCGGCTGTTCGGGGCAGCAGATGACATGACTGCCCCAGGGACATGTGTCTTGGTCTGAGCAGCCTGGCCTGCCCCTATGGATTCCCCCCTGGCCTGTTGGAGATCTACCAAGGGCTCTTCAAGTGCCAACACAGCCTGCGCTGGCAGACCCTGAGCCTGGGTGGCGGTGTCCACAGCTGCACCTGCAGCTACCACTACCCTTGGGCCCGTGGCAGTCGATGGAATGGACTGCCGGGTCATATGGGTGCCAGTGCCAGATGCAGGAGCTGCATCCCCCGGAACCACAGGGGGTGGTGGCATGGCTGCACCGACACATGGCACAACATTGTGCTCAAGTGGCGCACCCCTGCCTCTTCCCCCTCTGTGGCTGCCCTGGACACCCTGGAGTCCCCCTACTCCCTGGTCACCACGGCCACGTCCCCGACCACGCCCGCCACGAGGAGTACGCCCAGCTGAGGCGCCCCTCACCTTTGGTGGCCTCCCAACCATGGCACAGATGTAGTAGTGCTGGCACAGATGGAGTGGTGCCAATGGGAGGTGTACACCACAATTGACCTGGGCAATTGGGGTGAAGGGGGTGGGAAGCAAGATGTTAACAGCCCCCCTGCACCTGCAAGGCTGTATGTGACCACGGTGATGTGGTGACGGGTCACGCAACGCTCAGGCACCCCAAAACTGCAGTAAAACCGTGCACGCAACCCTGCAGCCTACGTGCGTGGATTCAACCTCCCGCAGTACGCGGTGGCACCCAGTAACACGAATAACGCGTACGTGTGGGACACGCAGGCTACTATGACATCGAAAATGGGTGCCATACACAGGGGCACCCGCAGTGGGAAAAAGAGCGTGTGCGACTCACTGTCTGACTAGCGCGATGCAGAAAAATACGCGTAGCCAATACCCCCGCCAAAAGAAGAGATACGTCCTTGATAGCTGTGAAGTTGTGATGGCGCACGAAACAACAGGAAGCAGCAACACACGTCGGTCTCCACGAAAGACACATACAGCGAACTGCTGGGCCCGCTCACCTTTAACCCGTGCTGAGGGAAACGCACGCGCGCGTCACGTCACTTACGCGCATGGGCCCTTTCCTCGTATTACACACGGACGTGCAGTTTCCATGCGCGCTTACGCGCATGGCCCTTTCCTTGTATTACACGCGGACGTGCAGTTTTTCACGTGCGCTGAAATGCCCATGCAGGTCTGTACGCGTCACGTCACAGGGGCGCTTGCGCTTGAGGGGCCTTCTGTCCAATGAAAATGCGTATGCGTGCAGACGCGCTTACGCGCTAAGGGCCTTTCCTCGAATTACACGCTGAAGTGCAGATTTTTCACGTGCCAAATCACTCTGTATCAAGCTGGCCACGCGTAAGCACACGGAAGACCACGCTCCTGCCCAGAAGGCCGAACTACTGCCCCCCAGAGCCCCGAGCACGCTCCCACCTGCCATCTGCTGCTGCCTGACTGCCTGCTGCCCACGTGCACTGCCATTTGCTGCCTGCACATCAGCCAGGGGTGCTGTTGCTGTGACCACCCCTGCTGGAACCGAAGACTCCCGACTGGGATTCCATCGCTCCACAGCCCAGCCCCAGGACCCAGTTGCCCACCCACTCCTGCCTCTGGGGTTGTCATGTCAGGGCAAACACCACCTGGGACCACTGACAACCCCCGGCCAGAGAGGCAGAGGGGCACCAGCTTCAGTGCCACCGAAGTTGGTGTCCTGGTGGAGCAAGTCCTGGGGCAGTATGATGCCCTCTTCGGAAGTTCCTGCGCCGACAAGGAAGGATGGACTCGGATCTGGACTGACATCGTGACTGCCATCTACGCGGAGGGGGTGGCAGTCCGCGACTTACAACATGTCAGGAAGCGCTGGGAGGAATTCAGGTCCAGGACCCTGAACAAGGCCCGGCGCCTCTTGAAGGCAGCGGATGCCAAGGGGCGCCGGGGCCGCTTGTCGGAAGAACAGATGAGGGTCCTGGAACGCATATCCCCAGCGCTCCACGTCCATGTCCTTCAGAAGCAGACCCGTCTGGAGTCGAGCGGTGAGTGTACATGCATCTTGATTGTGAGCAGTGTGTGTGGTGATTATTCAGTAGTGTGCAGGTTGCACATCTGTTTGTATGGGGTTGAGTATGGGTGGGGGTGTACAGGGCCGTGGGGCTGACACATACGAAGGCTGTAATGTGTGAGACATGGATGGTGCTTGTGTGTGTAGGCTTGCATGCCAAATGCAGTTGTGTGGGCACACATGTTTGGATGAATGTGTATGTAAATAGACATGTCCGTGATGTCACGCATGTATGTTGTTTTTGGCTGCATGTATCAGCACTGTGTACATGTGTATGTGTGTGTATTTGACAAGGGTGCAACAGTGATGCAACATGGATGCATGTGACAGCGGTATGTGGAAGCCTGATTGGCAGATGTGACATGGATGCCCGTCTGAACAGTGCGACACTTGGCAGAGGTGTACACATGCATGCAAGTGTGGTGGTGTGTGTACATGTGTGGTGCACTTCCTGTGTTGCATGTGATGTCTGGCTCACCTTTGGCTGCTCATGCTGTTGTATGTGTATGGATGGTGGTGGCAGTTGCGATATGGCTGTGGTATGGCTAATGTGTGCGAGTTGTAATGACATGTGTGTTGGGGATTGTGATGACATGTCTGAGGTTTGCCAATGCCACTCATGTACAACTGTCATGTGTGTATGTGTCCATTGCACAGTGCCCTGATGCCTGTGTTTTGTTTCTCCCTGTCTGCAGCATCAACTGATGAAGAGGGCGGAGAAGGTGCTGTGGAGCACAGCGGCGGGGATCCGACCGCCAGCCGGAGACGCAAGGCCCGGCTCCCCTCCCATGTTGTGATCTCGTCGGGGAGTGAGGAGTCCGGTGCCGCGTCCCAGGCCGCAGCTGCTGGGGGGAGGTCCAAGAGGCGGAGGTTGGAGTTGGACTCCTCGGCAGCAGAAGGGGCAGCTGGGACCCCACAGGGCCCAACAGGGGAAGGTGGCACGGAGTCATCCAGGTTGGTGGGGGGTTTGGTGGAGGAGGAGGCCGTGCAAGCACCAGAGACGGGGTCTGGAGGTGGGTATCCCACTGGTGCTAGTGGTGCAGTGCAGGACCAGGGACAGGAGGCAGCACAGGCCGCCGCGGAGGTGCCTGTGTGCAATCCTGTCCCTGATCCTGTCCTTGCATCATCTTGCACCAGCAGGGATGCCTACGTCCAGACCCGTTTTCAGGCAGGGGATGAGCTCACGTCAACTGGCCTTCCTCTGCCTGCGGACGTGGCTATCCAGGTCCTGGTTGAGCCTGTCCTGGCTGGTGTGGCGTTGCGTCAACGGGCCATGCGAGGTGATCTGCAGTCTTTTCATGAAGAGACTTCACGTCATCTCGAATGGCTCGTTGACCACGTCAGCCTGCTGGGACAGGTCACCCAGGCCAGATTCCTCCGTCTGATGGGGCTTGCTCCGACCCCCTCCTCAACTGGACCCCCTACGCGCCAGCCGTCCTCTGTGCCATCTTCCCACCCATCAGTCACCTGGGTGCCCTGTGGAGCTGCCTCTGACGGTGATGCCAGGCTGGTGGAGGAGGCATCCCTGCCACAGTCGGGAGTCGGACGTCCAGCAGGGGTGGCCACATCAACAACTGCACCCCAGCCGGCGGAGGATGTGCAGGCAGCAGGAGGCAGTGCTGGCATCGGCCGGAGGGCAGGTGGACCCAGGACGGGGTGTGTCTTCTGTGTGGCAGCGGTTGGGCCAGCAGATAGGTGCGGAGCGGCGGCGGGCGGAAGAGGCACGGCTCACAATGGTCAGGGCGGAGAACTCCATGCGGAGGTCCCTGAGGCGGGCCGAGTGCCTCGAGGCAATCCGCAGGGGGTTGGAGGAGGAGACGGCGTCGTCCCTGCGGACCCTCGGGGCCATGGAACAGGACCGCCTCCGGGACATCGAACAGGAGTTCGATGATGCCCTGGCCCAGAACACCACGGAGTGAGCCGCTGGACTTGCCCGCCGCCTTTGTATATAGTTATATAGTAAGTGTTAGGTTTCCTTTATTTTTTTTTTATTTGGTTGCGATTGGACAATGCGCCACGTTTTTGTATGTAGTTCAGTTTTTAGTTAGTTGTCATAGTTAGGTTTCATTTGGTTGGGCTCATGGACCCGGGATTATCTTGTAAATAGTTCTTCAATGGATTTTTCTTTTTTATGGAGTTTTTTCATCGCCATGGAGCAATGTTTTTTGTTTATCATTTACCCTTGGATTTATTTTCTGACTGTGACTTTGGACACCATTTATTTTGATTGTGCTGTGTGTTTTTGATTTTTTTCATGGACATTCATCTTCTTTTGGTTGTTTTGCTTTGTGGTTTTTCTCATTTCATTTCCATTCAAGTTGATTTTAAATACATTTATATTTTCATCCTTCAATGTGTCGTATCATCTCATTGCTTTCATGCATGTCATGTTGGGTGTTTTAACATTCACTTGCAGCCATTGTGTGTGACAGACATGTGTTAATTTGCATTATTTACATTGGGTGTGTAACATGTAATTGCCTTTGATATGTGGGTGGATGTGATAGTTGGTTGGGCCTTTTGGCAGGGGAGGATGGCCATTACGGACATGATTGGGGATTGGTGGGACCCAGGTGCAGGGGGGCATGGATGGGACATGGGCGAGGGCCTGGTGGAGGGTGCCCCTGCACTGCTGGGGGGTGGGGGTGGTGGGAGACATGGGTGGGGGCCTGGTGGCAGGTGCCCCACAGTGCTGGGGGGTGGGGGTGCAGGGGTACATGAGTTGGACATGAGTGGGGGCCTGCTGGCAGGTGCCCCACAGTGCTGGGGGTGGGGGTGCAGGGGAACATGAGTTGGACATGGGTGGGGGCCTGGTGGTCGGTGCCCCTGCACTGCTGGGGGGTGGGGGTGGTGGTAGACACAGGTGGGGGCCTGGTGGAGCCTGCCCCTGGTGGCTGGGGGCTGGGGGTGATGGGAGACATGGGTGGGGGCCTGGTGGAGGGTGCCCCTGCACTGCTGGGGGGTGGGGGTGGTGGGAGACATGGGTGGGGGCCTGGTGGAGGCTGCCCCTGGTGGCTGGGGGGTGGGGGTGGTGGGAGACATGGGTGGGGGCCTGCTGGTGGGTGCCCCTGCACTGCCGGGGGGTGGGGGTGGTGGGAGACATGGGTGGGGGCCTGGTGGAGGCTGCCCCTGGTGGCTGGGGGGTGGGGGTGGTGTGAGACATGGGTGGGGGCCTGGTGGTGGGTGCCCTTGGTGGCTGGGTGATGGGTGTGGTGGGGAACATGAGTTGGACATGGGTGGGGGCCTGCTGGCAGGTGCCCCACAGTGATGGGGGGTGGGGGTGCAGGGGTACATGAGTTGCACATGGGTGGGGGCCTGCTAGCAGGTGCCCCACAGTGCTGGGGGGGTGGGGGTGCTGGGAGACATGGGTGGGGGCCTGGTGGAGGCTGCCCCTGGTGGCTGGGGGGTGGGGGTGGTGGGAGACATGGGTGGGGGCCTGGTGGTGGGTGCCCCTGCACTGCTGGGGGGTGGGGGGGTGGGAGACATGGTTGGGGGCCTGGTGGAGGCTGCCCCTGGTGGCTGGGGGATGGGGGTGGTGGGAGACATGGGTGGGGGCCTGGTGGTGGGTGCCCCTGCACTGCTGGGGGGTGGGGGTGGTGGGAGACATGGGTGGGGGCCTGGTGGTGGGTGCACCTGCACTGCTGGGGGGTGGGGGTGGTGGGAGACATGGGTGGGGGCCGGGTGGAGGCTGCCCCTGGTGGCTGGGGGGTGGGGGTGGTGGGAGACATGGGTGGGGGCCTGGTGGAGGCTGCCCCTGGTGGCTGGGGGATGGGGATGGTGGGGAACATGAGTTGGACATGGGTGGGGGCCTGCTGGCAGGTGCCCCACAGTGCTGGGGGGTGGGGGTGGTGGGGAACATGAGTTCGACATGGGTGGGGGCCTGCTGGCAGGTGCCGCACAGTGCTGGGGGGTGGGGGTGCAGGGGTACATGAGATGGACATGAGTGGGGGCCTGCTGGCAGGTGCCCCACAGTGCTGGGGGATGGGGGTGGTGGGGAACATGAGTTGGACATGGGTGGGGGCCTGCTGGCAGGTATCCCACAGTGCTGGGGGGTGGGGGTGCAGGGGTACATGAGTTGCACATGGGTGGGGGCCTGCTGGCAGGTGCCCCACAGTGCTGGGGGGTGGGGGTGCTGGGAGACATGGATGGGGGCCTGGTGGAGGCTGCCCCTGGTGGCTGGGGGGAGGGGGTGGTGGGAGACATGGGTGGGGGCCTGGTGGAGGCTGCCCCTGGTGGCTGGGGGGTGGGGGTGGTGGGAGACATGGGTGGGGGCCTGGTGGTGGGTGCCCCTGCACTGCTGGCGGGTGGGGTGGTGGGAGACATGGGTGGGGGCCTGGTGGAGGCTGCCCCTGGTGGCTGGGGGGTGGGGGTGGTGGGAGACATGGGTGGGGGCCTGGTGGTGGGTGCCCCTGCACTGCTGGGGGGTGGGGGTGGTGGGAGACATGGGTGGGGGCCTCGTGGAGGCTGCCCCTGGTGGCTGGGGGGTGGGGGTGATGTGAGACATGGGTGGGGGCCTGGTGGAGGCTGCCCCTGGTGGCTGGGGGATGGGGGTGGTGGGGAACATGAGTTGGACATGGGTGGGGGCCTGCTGGCAGGTGCCCCACAGTGCTGGGGGGTGGGGGTGCAGGGGTACATGAGTTGGACATGAGTGGGGGCCTGTTGGCAGGTGCCCCACAGTGCTGGGGGGTGGGGGGGGGTGGGGAACATGAGTTGGACATGGGTGGGGGCCTGCTGGCAGGTGCCCCACAGTGCTGGGGGGGTGGGGGTGCGGGGAGACATGGGTGGGGGCCTGGTGGAGGCTGCCCCTGGTGGCTGGGGGGTGGGGGTGGTGGGAGACATGGGTGGGGGCCTGGTGGTGGGTGCCCCTGCGCTGCTGGGGGATGGGGGTGCTGGGAGACATGGGTGGGGGCCTGGTGGAGGCTGCCCCTGGTGGCTGGGGGGTGGGGGTGGTGGGCAACATGGGTGGGGGCCTGGTGGTGGGTGCCCCTGCACTGCTGGGGGGTGGGGGATGTGGGAGACATGGGTGGGGGCCTGGTGGAGCCTGCCCCTGGTGGCAGGGGGGTGGGGGTGGTGGGAGACATGGGTGGGGGCCTGGTGGAGGCTGCCCCTGGTGGCTGGGGGGTGGGGGTGGTGGGAGACATGGGTGGGGGCCTGGTGGTGGGTGCCCCTGCACTGCTGGGGGGTGGGGGTGGTGGGAGACATGGGTGGGGGCCTGGTGGAGGCTGCACCTGGTGGCTGGGGGGTGGGGGTGGTGGGAGACATGGGTGGGGGCCTGGTGGTGGGTGCCCCTGCACTGCTGGGGGGTGGGGGTGCTGGGAGACATGGGTAGGGGCCTGGTGGAGGCTGCCCCTGGTGGCTGGGGGGTGGGGGCGGTGGGAGACATGGGTGGGGGCCTGGTGGTGGATGCCCCTGCACTGCTGGGGGGTGGGGGGGTGGGAGACATGGGTGGGGGCCTGGTGGAGGCTGCCCCTGGTGGCTGGGGGTGGGGGTGGTGGGAGACATGGGTGGGGGCCTGGTGGTGGGTGCCCCTGCACTGCTGGGGGGTGGGGGTGGTGGGAGACATGGGTGGGGGCCTGGTGGAGGCTGCCCCTGGTGGCTGGGGGGTGGGGGTGGTGGGAGACATGGGTGGGAACCTGGTGGAAGGTGCCCCTGCACTGCTGGGGGGTGGTGGGAGACATGGGTGGGGGCCTGTGGAGGGTGCCCCTGGTGGCTGGGGCTGCAGGGGGACATGCGTTGGTGGGCAGTAGTGCAAGTTGACATGTGGGTTGGCTGGGGGGCATGGCCATGGTGGATGGGGTGCCTGCAGGACATGTGCAGGGTAGGCCCCTGTGGTGTGAGCCACCTGCAGGGGCCGTGGAGGGTGTAGAGGGAACACCTGGGAGGGCCCACACGTGCAATTCACGTGTGGTGCTCCCCGCGCACCCCTGTAATACACGTACCCTGATGGAATCACGTGTCGAACTTCCCCCGCACCCTGAAATACACGTACCCTGATGGAATCGCGTGTGGAACTTTCCGCGCACCCCTGGAATACACGTACCCTGCTGATTTTGCGTGTGTAACTTCCCCTGCACCCTGAAATACACGTACCCTGCTGATATCGCGTGTGGAACTTCACGCGCACCCCTGAAAAACACGTACCCTGCGGAAGTCACGTGTGTAACTTCCCCTGCACCCTGAAATACACGTACCCTGCTGATATCGCGTGTGGAACTTCACGCGCACCCCTGAAAAACACGTACCCTGCGGAAGCCACATGTGTAACTTCCCCTGCACCCTGAAATACAAGTACGCTGCTGATATCGCGTGTGGAACTTCACGCGCACCCCGAAATACACGTACCCTGATGAGATCGCGTGTGTGACTTCCCGCGCACCCCTGAAATACACGTACCCTGCTGAAATCATGTGTGTAACTTCCCCTGCACCCTGAAATACACGTACCCTGATGGAATCGCGTGTGGAACTTCCCGCGCACCCCTGGAATACACGTACCCTGCTGATTTCACGTGTGAAACTTCCCCCGCACCCCGAAATACATGTACCCTGATGGAATCGCGTGTGGAACTTCCCGCGCACCCCTGAGATACGCGTACCCTGCTCGCACGGGCCCAATCACGTTTGGAAATTCCCGCGCACCCCTGAAATACACGTACCCTGCTGGAATCGCGTGTGTAACTTCCCCTGCACCCTGAAATACACGTACCCTGCTAATATCGCGTGTGGAACTTCATGCGCATCCCTTAAATGCACGTACCCTGCGGAAATCGCGTGTGTAACTTCCCCTGCACCCTGAAATACATGTACCCTGCTGATATCGCGTGTGGAACTTCCCGCGCACCCCTGAGATACGCGTACCCTGCTCGCACGGGCCCAATCGCGTGTGGAAATTCCCGCGCACCCCTGAAATACACGTACCATGATGAAATCGCGTGTGGAACTTCCCGCGCACCCCTGAAATACACGTACCCTGCGCGCACGGGGCCAATCGCCTGAGGTACTTCCCGTGCACCCCAGTGATACACGTAGCCCGCTTGCTGTGCTGGTACAGGGTTAGCGCAGCCCTTTGCGCTGGATTGGGTATATTGATGGCTTTTCCCTGCGCGAGAGGCGTTTTTGGGGGCGTAACTGGCGCTGCTGCAGGGTCGCTGCGCCACTGTGCGCCACGGCTGGTTTTGGTGGCTGGAATCCATGAATACGCTGTGCGCGGAAATGGATTTTAGCGCACGCGGCTGGCGCAGGGATTCGCATGCGCACACTGTGCGCCAGCCGCGTGCGCCACTTGTGCTCTGAATTCTATGAATTACCCCCTAAATGTTCTTAAAACCAAAATTTGATAACTAAACTGTACTTAAACCTTAACCTCTTAAATCCCACCGACGAGCCGGCTCGTCGGTGGCACTTAAGGGGTTAATGACGGGGGAAATGTTGGGCGGGTTTTGCGGTGGGTACCGCGATTTTAAAAAAAAACCTGTGGCACTGGGGGGGACAACAATGGCACTTAAAGGGTTAAGTAAACTTGTAATAAAAAAATATAAACTGTTAGAAAAGCTATCTAACTGTCCAAAGATTTGACAACAACTAATCAGATAAATGAATACCACTAAATTAGAGCAAAAAATAGACAGTTAGGATATGCCAATTGGTATCTAACTGTCCCAAAATTTAACAATATCCAAACAGATAAATCAATACCACTAAAATATATAAAAAAATAGACAGTTAGAATATGCCAATTGGTATCTAACTGTCCCAAAATTTAACAAAACCCAAACAGATAAATCAATACCACTAAAATATATAAAAAAATAGACAGTTAGAATACGCCTACTGGTATCTAACTGCTCCAAAATTTTACAATATCCAAACAAATAAATAATATGCTACTGCTCCAAAAAAAATGCAACAAGCTAAATGTATAAAGCATTAGCCAGAAACAACAAGTGAATACTGAAAACAAACAAACAAATAAACTGTAGCATAACAGAAAAAGGTTTTTTTTTAATCCAACATGGATTTTTTTTTCCCACAGACCCAATGATTTTAGAACACAGAAACTGAGCAAATTGCACAGTACTCTGGTTTGTAATCTACTAAATATGAGGGTAAAAAAAACCATGTTGATTATACAATGTAATAAGTCATTACAAAATACTAATACTAACATGCAATTTTCTTTTATCGCAGAAATGAACAAGAAATACATGTACTCCAGTTACTAAACCAAACAGTAAGTATATTATACACTCTATGCCCTGGCCACAACCATCACAGCATATCACACCCATAGTATCTTATAACTTTGTTCCTTTTAAATTTGTTTTTGACCCAAAGTTATAAGCAACTATAAGTGTGGTATGCTGCGGTGGTTGTGGCCAGGGCATAGAGTGTTGGGTGCATGGCTAAAAGGCAATGCACCCAACACTCTATGCCCTGGCCACAACCACCACAGCATATCACACCCATAGAGTCAAATATATCAACTATGGCCAATGAAACCTTTAAATGTCTGCGGACATTATGAGTGTTCTTAGAACACTTTCAACTTGCCAGCGAACAATACGGACAGCATCTTCAGGATACCCCCTACGAATATTTCAGGACAACGCGAGAGTTCTAAGAACACTTTCAACTTGACAAAGAACAATACGGACATCTTCCTCAGAGCACCCCCATTTTGTTTATTTGCGAACATTTCAGGACACCGCAAGTATTCTTAGAACACATTCAACTTGCCAGCGATCAATACGGACAGCATCCTCAGAACACCCCCATTGTGTTTATTTACGAAAATTTCCGGACACCGCAAGTGTTATTTGAACACATTCAACTTGACAACGACCAATACGGACAGCGTCCTCAGAACACCCCCATTTTGTTTATTTACGAACATTTCAGGACACCGCAAGAGTTCTTAGAACACTTTCAACTTGACAACTTAACAATACGGAGAGCGTCCTCAGAACACCCCCATTTTGTTTATTTGCGAACATTTCAGGACACCGCAAGTGTTCTTAGAACACAGAACACCCCCATTTTCTTTATTTTCGAACATTTCAGGACACCGCGAGTGTTCTTAGAACACATTCAACTTGACAACGAACAATATGGACAGCTTCCTCAGAACACCCCCATTTTGTATATTTACGAACATTTCAGGAGACCGTGAGAGTTCTTAGATTAGAACACTTTCAACTTGACAACGAACAATACGGACAGTGTCCTCAGAACACCCCCATTTTGTTTATTTGTGAACATTTCAGGACACCGCAAGTGTTCTTAGAACACAGAACACCCCCATTTTCTTTATTTACGAACATTTCCGGACACCGCGAGTGTTCTTAGAACACATTCAACTTGACAACGAACAATACGGACAGCGTCCTCAGAACACCCCCATTTTGTTTATTTACGAACATTTCAAACACTGCGAGAGTTCTTAGAACACTTTCAACTTGACAATGAACAATACAGACAGCGTCCTCAGAACACCCCCATTTTGTTTATTTGCGAACATTTCAGGACACCGCAAGTGTTCTTAGAACACAGAACACCCCGATTTTCTTTATTTACGAACATTTCAGGACACCGCGAGAGTTCTTAGAACACATTCAACTTGACAACGAACAATACGGACAGCGTACTCAGAACACCCCCATTTTGTTTATTTACGAACATTTCAAACACTGCGAGAGTTCTTAGAACACTTTCAACTTGACAACGAACAATACGGACAGCGTCCTCAGAACACCCCCATTTTGTTTATTTGCAAACATTTCAGGACACCGCAAGTGTTCTTAGAACACATTCAACTTGCCAGAGAACAATACGGACAGCGTCCTCAGGACACCCCCATTTTGTTTATTTACGAACATTTCAGGACACCGCGAGAGTTCTTGGAACACTTTCAACTTACCAGAGAACAAAACGGACAGCGTCCTCAGGACACCCCCATTTTGTTTATTTACGAACATTTCCGGACATAGTGAGTGTTCTTAGAACAGTTTCAGCTTGCTTGCGAACAAAAAGGACACATATTGAGTCCTAAGAACATCCCCATTCAGTTTATTTAGAACATTTCAGAACACCCGTGATGTCCGAAGACAAATCGAACACAACAAGAACGTCTATGACATAAAAAAACACAACTTTCAACCTATCTCATACTCTCCCAACCTCCCCAAACACTCCTACACACCAACACACTCTACTAAATACAAATTTTGAACCATGTTTCACCGCGCTGTCCGCAGACATCCGTGAATCCAAGATGGAGGGCGCTACTGAAAATCTGACGCGCTTCACGCTCCACACCGTCCAATCAGCGAACACGTCGCTTGTCTGCGGACACCACGCAAACTGATTGGCCAATCAGGACACTGTCCGCGGAGCGAACAGCGAAGTGTGTCCGCAGACCGAACACAGATATCACTAATTTTTTATGACCTACTTTTTGGTAATTTTTACAAAAACTACTGGACAGATTTTCACCATATCTGCAAAAGCACGCTTTCGGGACCAAGCCGCTACTCCTGGTCCAAATTTTGTGAAAATCCATCCAGCGGTTTGGTCTGTAGGCACGAGCAATGTTTTTTCCCCATTCAGTCTATGGGGAAAAAAAAAGTTTTGCGACCCCCCCTATAACTTTGCCCCCCCCTGGACGAATCCTCACCAAACTTTGCAAAAAAATTCAGAGTGGGCCATATACTTTTTTTGCAAATTTTGGTGAGGATTCGTCTTCCCTCATTTCCCTCCCCACCTTTCGTTCTAAGCTTTCTTGCCAAAATAAAAATGCATCCGAAAACAATAAAAGAAATGTTCCTTTAGGAACCACCTTTCACAGTTAAAAAACAGAACTAAAAAAAGTATAGACCCCATATACTTTATATTTCTCAGTAAAGTACATATACTCAATAAGATTTTCCAACATTTCCATTTTCTTTTTGTGTTATGCAGCATTGTGGCGTCTATCCCCATTCCCGGGATGGAATGGTGGATACTGGCCTGCCAGCCCAAGTTATCAGCCCAAGAGAAGCGAGGGTGGATAACGATGTCTCCTGACCATTATCCCCCCATTCCAGCCCCTGTAATGGGGGATGAAGGCCATTAGTACCCTAGGTTCCCAAAGTGGGAACCCAGGGTGCTTAAAAAAATATTTTTCTTCCTGCACAGAGACGCCTACCGTGTCCCGGTGTAGGAAGGAAAATCCTTTTCCAAGATGGCGACCATGGAAAGGGAAAGCTGGGTTCTGTACAGGGCTCCTCTTTGCTTTCCATGGCAACCTGCAGAAGGTGAAAAGAGAACCCTATGACCATATTACCATGAGCACATTTTTCTTCCCTTTCAGACCTATCCCAATTTCGAATAACTTTACCGCAAAGCCAGTCCCAGGTGGACATGGCCACTTGAAAACATTTATATCTAGATCTATAATCTTTTTGCAAACCTTTTTTTAGATTTGTCAAATCGCACCACATTTATAAGGCTTTACAATGGTTTGGGATCCCCCTCTAATTTTGCACCGTCTTGACAAAATCCCACCAAACTTTGCAAAAACATTTATGTCTAGATCTATTATCAGTTTGCCAAAATAAGTGTAGATGCATCAAATTGCACCTCATTTATAAACCTTTACATTATTTTGGGACCCCCCTCCAACTGTGCCCCCTCTTGACAAAATCCCACCAAACGTAGCAAAAACATAAATATCTAGATCTATTATCATTTTCCAAATTAAGTGTAGATTTGTCAAATGGCATCTCATTTATAAGCCTTTACATTATTTTGGGTCCCCCCTATAATTTTTCCCCTCTTGACAGAATCCCACCAATCTTTGCAGACTCATTCAGAATCAGGTCAGGATTTAAAATTGCAAAATGTCATGCAGTTTCATTAAGTGGTGCCAAAGTTATAAGCCATCCAAGAATTGATTTTCACCAACCCCGTAATGCTGAGGTGTCCGCAAACTTCTCAGGACTGTTAGCAGACTTTTGTGGTGAAAAATACCTGTGTTTTTTCTTCTTGCAGCCATATCCCATCTCATCCTCATCACCTCACTCATGCTGAAATAGAATTGATTCACAGTTAGGTATGGATACATATATGAAGCGTTAATTAGGAACTTCTTCTTGTGCGACACGGCTGCAGAGAGTGCATGTATTTTTCCACATTTATGAAATCTGGAAGATTTCATTCATAGGTATGTTTTTGTTTTCTAGTACTTGTAGTAAGTACATTAGACATTCTTGTGGATCTTCTTGAGTGTTTATAGTGAATGAGACCATTCCAGCACAGTAGTCCAATTCCTGCCTTATTCCAGAAACACTGTAAGTGTTGTTAGGATTGTTGGTTGCATTTGTATGAAGGACTTACATTTGCAAACACAATTGGTCTGTCCCGCGTAAGTAAATGTTGTCAATAATTGGTGGCAATTTGAATAGAAAATTGATTGCTACATTTGTGTAGCAATTGACACCAGTTGTATTTCAACATTTGAATGGATCTGACAGTTCTGTGTCCAAGTCATATGTTTGGAGTGCATGCTGTTCTTTGAAGAGGTAACAGACTTTGTGCAGTAGATTCTTCTTTGGTCCTTGATGAAGTAGTAGCTTAATTTAATTTATTTGAAGGAATTGCTGTGAGATCCTGCATAATTTGAGAGTGAAGTAGTTTTCTTTTACAAAGTTTTGCTTTTTGCGGAACAGGATAGGTTTTTAGATGGGGGTGTAGAGTGAATGCAGTATATTGTATTCTAGAATGCAAGGAATATCAGAATTGTATTTGCTTGCATCAAAGTTTATTAGAAATATTCCATCAAGTGAACGTAAGAGTGATAGTGATACATATCTCATGCCTGCTTTAAACACTGTGGTACCAATATCTATCAATGTTGTATCTATGGTAAGACCTTGTGATTTGTGAATTGTGACTGAGTATGCTAGAGTTAGAGAAAATTGTTCTCTGCTTACATACATGCCTTTGAAAAGAAGGAAGCGGGCTGTTGAGTGTCCTATCATTTTAACTTCTGATAGTTTGTCAAAGAGAATATTGACAAACTGAATGTTGTTACGTGGGTATGTTTGAAAGACAACTGTACCAACTGCGCCATTAACTAGTCCCTGGTCCACGTCAAGGTTACGTTTAAGCATTACTCCACAGTTTAAAGATAATTTTAATATTTTCTCCAAACTAGCTGTGTTAGAGATAGAGTTGTCTAAGGTATTTAGCCTTGTTGTGGCTTGTTGACACATGGGTAGTGTCAAACCATGTACGTCCAGTTTGTCTGTGGAGCATATTTGAAGTATTGGTTGCATTTCTTTTTTTTAACGTTGTTTCATTACATTTAGAACAGCTTGCAAGAGTTGGCATCAAATACATACAGTTTACATTTGTGTATGCTAATTGTTCCATGAAATCAGTAGCACATGAGTTATGGACATAGAATGCATGGATGTGCCTGGTTTTCAATATAGATTGTGCTTCTTGAGATAGTACACCAACTCTAATAGTTTTTTAAATGTTGGCATATGTGAGGTCTGCAGACTGGCACATGTTTTCAGTTAATTCTCTATATTGGAAATGTTGCCAAAGGTTGACATTTCCTATGCTGCTGAGAGTTTTACGGCATAGTTTGTGCCCTGTTTTAAAAATAGGTTTACCTTTAACTGGTGTTAATTGAAGAAGATCTCCAAAAACTATAATGTGTTTTCCTCCAAAGAGTTCTTCATAGTCTGTTTTCATGATCTCTTGTAATCGAGGTGATTGAAGGCTAACATTAGATTGAAAACCATGCTTACCTCATGTATTAGGAGCATTTTCATTCGTTTGAAAACTCTGCGTAGTTCCATTGCAGCTTATGGGGAAAGTTTCTAACAGTCTAATTTGTTTTGGTGTCCTACTGGAAGGAGTAGTATTCAGTGTAAAGTGACACCGCCTATGTTGTAGGCAGCTAAACCTATGGGGGCAGTAAAAACAGCTGACTGTTGTTTGTCAATTGTTGGAGGAACTTTCTGATAATTTTGATTAAGAACGTTTTGCCTGAACCAGCTTGACCACTCACATATAGCAGTATATGTTTGTAGTCGTGGCAGGCACAATTTTTACTTTCATGCTGCACACCATGTTCAATTTGTTTTGTTATTTCTTGAAAAATGCTACGCTGCTCATTGTTTAGTTGTGATTTTAGTAGAGCACAATCTTCTGTAGATTACTCATACTGACACATGGTCTTTTCTACTTCTGTCATGGCTAATTCTGCCTCATTTGCTATTAGTGGCTGTCCAAGTGGTTCTTGGCTTCCTGTTACAGAAGGTTGACTACTGTCAGGAGTTTCCACATCTAGTTGCACCTGGAGTTCTTCTTCTTTTTGCTGTTCTTTGTGCAACATTGTTTTGTACGATGTAAAGTTTGCGTCTGTTATAGTGCTTTCATTTGATTTGAAAGCATCTTCATAGGAGTCATAAGTATCTATAAATCTTCTTCTTTTCTCCATGGTTTAAAAAGTTGTAGCAGGGACATGTAATACAGTTCTTTATGTTGAGGAGTTTTTAATGACAATTTGATATGATTAACGAAGCATCTTTTGGTAAGTTTCACTAAACTGCCTTGACAATTTTCCACTATGTAGCTACATTTATTCTCATCTGGTTTAATATTATTTTTGTATGTGAAGTTTTTGGCTATTTGGTATAGACACATGGTTTCTAAAGTGGTACTCCTGTTTGGGTAGTATGTGTCTAGTAAATTGTTTTTCACAATATCTTGGATGTTGGGATCATTTTTGGCTATTGTTCCTATGTCTTCATATGATTTCAGAACTCTTTTCTAGATTTTGCAGGACCAATGCTTAGCCATACTATATTTTCAGATTTTTCACACAAGGCAGTACCAGTGAAACGGTCTGCAGCTTCATAGCAGCCACATTCTCTATGGGAGAGCATTTTTATGTCTAAATTGTACAATTTTTGTGATAGTGTTTTGTCAGATGATATACCATCCCAGAGGACTCGGAGCTCTGTTTTCTCTGCTCTGGTTAAGTAGGCTGTGACATATCGTGCAACTGCAGTGGAATTGTCTGCAATGTACTGCACATCTATATTTGCATTCCATAGGAGGGCAATGGTTACAATGTAATCAATGATGTATTTTGATCATTCTGGTCATTTTATGTAATATGTGCTCTGAGGTGATTTACCTGTGGCACTATGTCTAACTGAAGGCATGACGTTGTTAACTTGATCTGTTGTTGAAACTGGTCTAGGGAAACCAAAGCGGCATTTGGTGTATTATTTCCCTTTGTCTGTATATTTGCAATGACAATACTTCCCACATTTGTGTCTTTGAAATTGTACAATTTGTGCTTGAAGGTCAATATGTGTCATTTGTGAAGGGATTTCACAAGTGACATATTTTTGGATGAACTGCTAAACAGTGGCATCACTGTCCTGACCAAAATTAGGAGCATCTTTAATACACAGAAACATGTGAATGTGTGGTGCTCTTCTGGATTGGTATTCTTTTCTCCAAAAGAAATGTTGCACTTCTCCGAGGGGAGGAACAATTTTATTACAAATGATGTGTAGCATAGCAATGAAGCGATAATGGAAATATCTTGATACATTTACAGGAGTTCTCCTGGTGTTTTTATATCTATATTTGTTTTGTTTTTATTTGCTTTGCGTAGGAAATCATGTAAATCTTCCCATGCATATTCTGCACAACTTAATTTCACAAACCAAGTGGGTCACCCAAGGTTTCTTATCATACAGCGTATATCTATGTGGCGTCAGAACCAGTATTTCTTTGTTCCATGCATGTTTGCTAAAAGATTTGTAATGCTTGACTGTAAAATCATCTTTTTCTTGCACTTTTTAGAGTAATTGCGTAGCTGACATATTTTGAAAATTGGTACCTGATTTCAATGTGTGTGCAACTGCATAGCATGGAGTTGCTAGTTCACTTTCAAATAGAAGGTGGAATATCTATTCCATGTTTTGTCTGAATCTGGGGTCTTCAGAATACATTTGTAAAGAGCGGTATTCTGATGTTGTTATTTGTGTGGGTCTATCATCTTACCTTCCTTCTTTTCCAGTAGGAAAGAGTAGAGGAAAGGCACGTGCTTATATACTTTTTTCCCATAATCTGATTGGAGATCCTTTGGCTTGTCGCATTTGGTACATTTCCAGTGCATTATCTATGGTGTCTTTAGAGTGTAATGGGTGAATTGCATAATGGTCTAAAATATTGGATTCTGGAGCAGGATTTAGAAGTTGGAATTGACCAGTTTCTGATGAGTCTTGAATTATTTCATTGGTTTCGCTCAGATTTATTTCAATATTTATTTCTTTGTAGTATTCATTGTTGTCTTTTAGATATTGCAGGGCTTGTCTCACTTTATGTAAGTCCACGAGTTGTTGCCACATTTTTTTGTCTTTTGTAAGTATGCCATTTACTATTGCTTGAAATGGGTGCATTGTTTGAATTATGATGCTCTGATACAAGTTAATTTGTTTCAGGGGTTTTGGTAGTGGGAACATATCCAAGTTATTTGTGATAGCACGTGAAGGTGTTTGGTTGTTGTCAAGTTTTGCATTGCAGTAACTGCAAAGTATTAAGGGGCCAGTCATTTCATATTTGTTTTCTGCTAGAAGATAGTGAGCTAATTGGAACCATTTGGAATCTTCATTGTCTTCTATTTTGTACTTTATGTCTAAAGTTTTTGTGATATTCTTATAAATAGTCCTGCAGTAACACAAACACATGGTTTGGTACTTCAACAGATGTACTTTTAAACTTTAGTGTTTCTTTTTTGTATGTGTGTAGTAGAAGTTTGCCATCTGTAAAGTTGTTGCTAGTCTCCTATAAAGCAATTGCATTTTGTAAGTGGCTTTCACTTCCAAAATATTTTCTCTGGATATGCTCTATTTCTTCGAATAGTTCTTTGGCTGTACCATGTAGAAGATTGTTATTTAATTTGGCTAGTGCTAAAGCAGGACTTTTAGCATAGTACAGTTTATAAACCAAATTTCTTATAGTTGAATGGTGTGTTGATATCATTTTGATATGGTGTAAGGTGCTTTTGCAAATAGGTCCAGAAATACAGGCTAATGAATGTCCTTGCATTCCTGTGTATTTGCGCACTGGAAAGGAGTCCATACTTTGTAATAGTTTTATTTTCAATTTGTCTTTGATTCCCAATACTGATTGAGGAACTGGCGTAAAGATCTGAAATATTTTTGGGCTATATTACACATTGATGTCCACGGCCATTTGTAGACTGGACGCATGGGTTCAGTGGAATAGAGAGTTGACACTAAGTTTTCTGGGGATATTTTTGTTAGCAGCTTTTCTTGTTCCATAATGGTATTCTTAAGTTGTTCATTCCCTTGTCCACTGCTATGCATGGCAGTTGGGTTCATTTGCTTTTGTTTGTATGCTTCTTTGTTGAAATATGGTTCTGTGCTTGTGGTGTGAGTCCATTCACCTCCACAGATGTTTGCGAAGATATCTTTGTTGATATTACGTTTATTGAGAAGTTATTTTTGTAGTTTAGTACTTAGTTTTGTTAGTGGTTTCATTCTGTTTAAAACTGAAATAAATAATTTCCTTTTGAGAAGGATTGCACTGTCTATGAGAGTTTATAGGATTCATTTTCTACAGTAGGTTTTAAGGGTTGTGAGTCATTTTTTGGTATGCTTACTTGTGGCTAGATCGAGATTTATAGGTGCAGTGTTGGTGCACTAGTGGTAGCTGCAGTCTTGTTAATCACTTTCTGTTTTGTTTTACATTTGGAAGAGTATGCAAAGTTCTTTTACTGGAAGCTGGTTTTGTTTCGCTTAGTGACTGTATTAGCTTTTTTGTTTGAAGTTTTTGTACAATGTCTACTTCTGCGTTGCTTTCTACGGAGCTGCTTTTTGGTAGGCATGCTTGGGGGGCTGTCTGAGAAAAAAAGTAAGTGTGGGTTGGGATGTTGTGCAGTGTATGTGTGCTTTGTGCATGAGTGTCTGAATATGATGGCAAGCATGTCTGTAGAGGTGTGTGATTGTTCAATGGGCTGTTACTTCAGGTTGGTAAGGCTATTCTCGTATTTGTGTGTTACTATACCGGTGTTCAGATGTCAATACAAAGTATACAGCTACTTAGCAAGCAGTAATACTGAATCTAATGCTGCAGGTTTAATACAATTATTTGTTCTACAATACTAGAATTCTATAGTGTTTGAATAACAGAACATTATGGCAGTATTGCACTTACTTTGTTGGATGGAAAGAGTAGGTTTCTTCTGAGTTCTGGTTCGTACTTCAGACGCTGCTAGTTTTAAGGAGAGTGGTCTTCACTGCAATTGTGAAAGAAAGAAGTTAGTAAATATGTGTGTTTAAACCACTGTTGTTAATGTGGACATGAATTTGTTTTTTTTGCAGTAGTAGTGCTTTCTGATAACTGTGCATAGCATGTAAATGCACTTTCCTTTGTCTATGTGCATTCTGTATATTTTACTTAGAGTCTGTCAGTTGAACGTGCCTTAGAAATGATTACAATAGTAAGCACACAGAGCACACTTGGCTTTTTAAGGCAGTGTTATTGGATGTTAGGAGATAGGATAAATAACTGTATACTTTTCTTGCTATTTATACAAGGGAAATGGCAGGAACTGTGGGGAAAAGCATGCAATGCATGCATTTGTGAACGTGTGGGAAATAAAGCAGAAGGATTTGTTGGGTTCAGCAGCTTATTACTCTTCAGGATAGTTGTAGGGGAGAAGGTTCAAATAAGAAAACCTGGAAAAGTGGCAAAGTGGCAAAGGGACAAAGCAAGTTTACCAGACTGCAGGAGATTAGCAAACCACTGAGTGATCCTGTGGTGCATGGAGATGGGAGAGTCTGAAATAAAGTAAGGGCTGCAATGAAGGATGTTGTGCTTGCGTTGCAGACTGAAGAAAAGGGGGGAGATGTTGTATGTGTTGGCTTACTACACTGTTTGTACATAGTTGTACATGATGTGATAGACATGACTGCACCTGTGTATAGTTGAATGCTGTGGTACATTTTAGAATGGAATGGGCATGAGAGAGCTGTCTAAATTGTAAGAACAGTTGTAGAGGCAGTGATGTTGTTTCAGCTGGGAGCCTGTCAAATGATATTGGTTATCTGTGCGCATGAATAAAGATGCATGAACTCATCCTGGCTGCGTGTCATTTTATAACACACTACAAAGCCTTCTCCCACAATGATACTGTTATTTCTCACATCTTTTAACATCAAATGGCACTTTGTTAGACAGCTGTCTGTCTTGTGTCTTATTACTATTATAATCATTCCTAAAGGAAGTTCAAATGATAGATTGTATGTAAAATATCCAGAATGTATAGAAATGAAAGTGTACATACATCCTATGCACTTTAATGCATTAAATGCTATTATAGTTGAAATGTTGATAAATAGGTGGCAGTGATTACCTATATGATAGAATAAATGAAGAGATTTGTGATGTAATCTTTGATGTCCTTGGTGCTAGTCTTAGCAGGGCACGGTGGTGGCGCGAGTTATGGTTGCTTAGTTTACCATAACTGGTGAATTTCTGGGGTTTTTCGGTTTTACTTGTAACCATAACGTCCCTTTAACAAAGTTTTTCACTGAATTTCATAGGTTTTTTGGAGCGCAACTTAACCATAACTACCTCTTAAAAAAGATGTTTTCACTGAATAAAGATATAGATAGCACAAATTTGATAAGTGTTAAGTAGAATTTCTTTAGTTTATAGACATGTAAAATAAAATATACTGAGCCCCCTACCTGCGCTAGTGGTTCTCATGTCCGCAGATCATGTGCATGTTCACGGACGGACTCGGTCAACATGAACACTATCCAAAAACTTAGGGGGTATCTTACATTGTTGTATCATCCAATAAAAACACTGAACATGTTCAAAAAGCAGCACATAAATACATTACATTCAATAATAAATAGGAAGTGGAAAGTTTATATGTAAGACTAGAACATATGCAACATAATGGAATATACCAAAACAAAATATATATGCCTCCAACAGAATTACCTGACAGAAACTGCACAGCAAAAATCAACAGCACACCTATGCAGCAGTAACAGAAAAACTGAGCAAGAAACTAGTGAGTACACTACATTTATTTTATATAATTATAAACTTTCTGTATTAGGTACACTAAAAGTAACATATATATATATATATATATTATTTTTAACACAGAAATGTGTAGTACTTTGAAATGGCTGGAAGACAATTTTCCTCTGGATGAAATGAGTGAAAACAGTGATACTAATGGTAGACACTACACTTCTCTAAATAAACCAAGTAATAACCATTATTTTATGTCTACTCAACACATTTTTTACAGACCATACAGACATTAAAAATAATACAGAAACAGAGACCTTAGAAAATCATCTGCAGCGAATGGAGCAAAAAATTGATCTATTAAAGGAATAGTGCGCTCAGAAATATTATTGTCCCGAGGGTTTAGGCATTTGTTTGTAAGCCTATGTTGATCAATCTTACAAACATTTCCTATGCACCTTATGTACTTTTCCTCTTTTTTACACATGTAAAATCAGGCAGCAGGGCACGGCCATCTTGTGATAATCTTATCCGTTGCTGCATCGCCCAAGGTGGACTGCCCTGGCAGCACTAATTCATATACCCCTCCCCTGAGGCTGACATCACCAAACCAAATCATTATCTCTGCCTATCTGCAGGACGTTACTGGGCAGCATAGCCAAACGCGCCAAGTCATCACCTACGTGTTAACATTAGTTGACTCACAACCCAGAATATCAACACACTTCATCTCACAACACAGCTCGTCCCAATTTTGAATATAAAAATATAATTTGAAAGGAAATATCAAAACTGTACAATTTGTAAAGTACATTTTTTTCACAATAAATGCTTCGAGAACATCCGGCGATTGCCGTATTCAAGCAAATGGGTAATTTTTGTCTTTGTTCTCTATTCACAAATGTTTATCGTGAGTCACGCAGTGTTCCTTTTGGGTATAAGAAGCACATTGGACGCACCATCAATCGCAAGGCTTAGGCATCAGCTTAGAGCTAGGCCACCGTAAACGATGTCAGGGTGCTCCTTATCGCCGGTACCTTGTAAGGGCATATCACCCCAATGGCGATCGTCTCAAAAAAGTGTCATTGTGATCCAGCCATTCAAGTGTATCTGCAGCTTCCGGTTAAAAAACCTGTCAGTTGGTATCTGGAATCGATGACAATCGCAGAAAGGCAGGATGTAGCTGTTTGAAAAACATAACAGAAATGTGTGTCAGTAGCCGATCTTTATTAAAATGTATCATTTTACCCATTAATTCGGCCCCTTGTTAAAGCTAAAGATGAACACAGACATGAAACAATGTGAGCACAGACAAAACAGCATGGAAAGTAGTGCACAATTTGCTTCAGAGGTTAGTGCTATGGAGTATGTTCAGCTCCAAATGGGATGCGAAGGCTAACGCTACAATCAGGGAGCAAGCTAAGTGCAAGAAGAACACACAGACAGAATTTTAAATAAATATTAGCATTGAATTACGCGTTTGTGGAACCTGGGGGAACCCAGTGGTGGACTACATGCATCTTGATGCTGGATTGCCCATGTGCCCGGGACAAAGACAAGTGCACACACAGGTTGTATTTGCGTGTCGTTGCAATATGCCACAAAGAACAACCGAGTACAATGTAAGCCAGCAATAACGGTCGGCGAATGATAAGTTGACTCGTTGGTCTATAAAATTGTCGAAAGTAAAACTTACATAATATTCAGCATTTCCATTCACTCGGCATAACGCAGAGACTCCCTTCAAGTCAAACATTTTTCATAAAATGAAATTACATGTTCCTTTGTCCAGTTTTGGAATGGTGACCCTTATCATATTTGACAGTATTACACCCCTCCCTTCATTCATTCCTTTCGGAATCCTCCCTTTCCTTCAAGGTCGAAAACAATTGAACCTTATAATGTGTACGATGCGTGGGTTTTCTGAGCTCACAAGCAAAAATGCAAAGCCGCTGACCTTCACTCAGAATGGGAGCCAATAGCCCTTCAGACCATAGTGAAATCAGAAATATTTCTGAAAACATATGAATTGTTTGCTGCCATCCAAAAATGCTTTGCGAAATTTCTAGTGATTTACTTTGTTCCTCTGGAGAACTTTGCACTCTCCCAGCGACTTCTACAGCCAGCCCACACCACCTGTCAGCTCAGCACATCTCCTGTTTACACGGCAAATCACATAAACATTTTTTGCAAGGAGCAAGTCTCGTGCCTTGCCAAAATGTGCTTGTACGAGAATGTCCGAGCAAGCCCTGCTACAACCCCCTCCTGCCAGGCCGCGGTCCCCTGAACGCATGACTGCAGTTATATATTAGAGGCCTATAATTTGCACACATGTGTTTGTATTATGCCACTTTGGGTCAGTAGTGAGGTGAAGTGTATGGGGGTCTTGCCCGTGAGGCAACCAATGGGAGTTGGAATTGATAGTTGACAGGTCTGGCACATCTGATCTAGAAAGAGGGTGGAGTGACACATGTTAGTTTAGAACAGAATATACTGTGACTGGGGTCTTGTTTTATTGGGAGGAACTCTGGGGTGGTCCGCAAGGAAGGGTCAAACTTCTGCTACATGAAAAGAATAGCTTTGGAGGGGCACAAGGTTGAACAAGCAGTAATTTTCCAGCAGTAGGGAACATTTGTTGAGATGGATGAACAACTACAAGTCATGCGTTGACCCTGACACACACAGGATAGTGATCTCAGAGGAAGATTTAAATGAATACATTCTTAGTTTGACAGAATGACAGAGTCAGGGACACAATCACACAATGCGGCAATGGCCAGAACGTTTCTGAATGGACACACACTTGATTCACTGAAAAATTGAAACAACCATTGATGAAAGTTCTGTTGTGCTTTATTTTGTTGCTGATTTTGATAACACAAATGTACTACACATTATAAAGTTCTGGTTGCAACACAGTGAGGGAAAATCCCCTGTACTGACCGATGTCACTAGGGAAAGTTTCTCTAGTGGCACCAACGACACAGGCGGGTATTATTAGTCCAACGCAATGTCCCAGCCTCCCATGATGCCACCATGTAAACGAACGATTGGCCACCAGTCTGTACAACCTGTGAAAGAGAAAGATACAAACTGTTTTTAAATGAACAAGATAAGTGTATTAAACCTTAGTTGACAATGACAAATGTAGTATCCAATTGCATTGTTGCCAGTACACATGTTACTTAGACACTGTACAATATTGAACGACTATGCATTTCATTACATTTGGGACACAAAGAAATATTGCTTCATGGATATACACGAAATAAACATAAGGAGACCACTAGGATTTCCCAAAATGTGAGTGATGTACAGAATTGCAAGACTACATTTATTTGGCATTGATAGATCAAAGTTACAACAATATAGGAGTCAACCATGCATAAGCACCATCATAAGCACTTCCACATGAGGGAATCCAAGACTTACAGCCACTCCACAGTGATCTGCATTTACCTCTAACAAATATATCCACAAATCTCCCAATTCCAGACAATCTGCTTTCTGAAATGCACAGCGATAGCTATCTGCTCTACTCTCAGGAAAAAGACTTTATGACAAAGTCTCTGCTCACACATCACACCCAGTAAATCCGATTGACCAATCCATTGCTCTGCTAAATCTCATTTGCATGCCTCTCAGCCTCAAAATCCCTGTATGTAATACGCCTGTTCGCGAACCAATTTTAAAATCTGAGCGTGGGGTATTAAAATTTAAATAGTGTGCCCTATTTCCCCTTTGAGGTTGGCTCTGAAAAGAGCTTTTTTTTGGGTTTTTTGCAGATGCTTCAGAAACACCTTTTATTTTGTATTTTTTGGGGCTTTCTTTTCCTAGTTTTCCTCCAAAGATCTTCACATTAGCTTCTCCAAAGCAACCCTTATGTTCCAAAACAGCATGGCCTTTCCCATAAAAGATAAAGACATGCCATGTTCTTTAAATTAATCAACATTACCAGAGTCAATGTTGTCATTGTTGCAAAAGAACATGCCAGCTCTATTCATAAAAGCAAACCTGCCTCGGTTGATTAACTAGCTAGCCACTTTTTGCAAAAAACAGAATTATTGTCCCATATTGCCCTAGGTATCAAACCAGAAAAACATATCGTGGCATTTGGAAGTAGTTTCATTACTGCCTGAACCAAGTTTTGCAGATCTTCCATCAAAGTAGGGGCACTGACATAACCCAAATGCAAAGCACCACATTGCAGGGCAACCACTTGTGGACAGTTAACCCTAGACATATCTTAACAAACTTGTACCATTGCTTGCAAATTGAAACCAGGCACAGTGCTCCACACCACATCCACTCCTTTTACATCAAAATTGATTCCCACATTCCTACATTTAGCATACTGCTCCAAACCATTCACAAACATATCTCCAAGCACCACCACCCTGACTTTCTCCACCTCTGCCATCTTCACTACACACAGCCTCTCTCAATACAAAGCAAAACCTCAACACCTGATTGGCTAATCCCTACAGTCCCCTTTTCATGCTAGATTTGCTGAGAAACCCCGGATGTGGCACGCCCTCTCAGTGAACAGCTGCAGTGTCCGCGGAGTGCGTAACTCTGGGCCAGCCCTTCTACCCTTTTCCGCTTTACTCTCTGCACCATTCCCTCATTGGCTACTATTAAGCAGACACACAACCATCCACCAATCACATCCAAGACCTCTACATCTAACTCCATCATCACAATTCAGTACTTTAGATGTACAGTACAATTGGGCTGTGTCTGCAAAGCACCACAGCAACTACTAGTAAACTCTCCCACATTTCTACTTGCAGATTCATGCGCATCCACATGCATGAACACAAACTACAGGTATGAATATGTTTCACACAGTATATGTACATCTCTTGTATGAATGCATATAAACAGAGTAACTGCCACTTACCCTGTATAACCTGTAAAACAAGCTTACTCTCATTTCTCCCATCTGCTATGATCAAGTGTCACTTGGAAAGTTGTCTGCTCTCCACATTTTTATTTACCCATATTATTAACTGCAATGTGCAAACTGTTATTTTCTTCATTCATTCTATCATTTGTGTAACCACTGCCACGTATTTATCCACATTTCAACCATAATAGCATTCAATGCATTATAGTGCATACGTTGTACATACAATTTCCTTGCTATACATTCTGCATATTTAACATATATTCTATCATTTCCACTTCCTTTACAAATGATTATAATAGTAATCAGACAAAACACACACAGCTATCTAACTAAGTGTCATTTCATTTTAAAAGATGGGAGAAATAACAGTATAATTATGGAAAAAGGCTTTCTAGTGTGTAATAAAATGACATGCAGCTAGGATGTGTGCATGCATCTTTATTTATGCACACAGATAGCCAATATCATTTGAAAGGCTCCCAGCTGAAAAAACACCATTGCCTCTACAACTATTCTTCCAATCTAGACAGCTCTCTGATTCCAGTTGGTTGCCAATTCTGTTATAGAATTTACAACAGATTTCAACTATGCACAGGTGCAGTCATGTCTATCACATCATCTACAACTATGTACAGTGCTGTAAAGCAAGACATACAACATATCACCCCTTCCCTTTAGTCTGCAACACAAGCACCAGATCCTTCCTTGCAACCCTTACTTTATTTCAGACTCTCCCATCTCCATGCACCACAGAATCACCCAGTACTTTGGTAATGACATGCTGAGTAATAAGCTGTTGACCTCATCAAATCCTTCTGCTTTATTTCCCACACCTTCACAAATACATACGTTGCATACATTTCCGTATAGTTCCTGCCATTTACCCTGTAAAAATAGCAAACAAAGCATACACATATTTCTTCTATCTCCTAACATCCAATAATACACCTGAGCTCTGTGCGCTTACTATTGTATTAATTTCTAAAGCACAGTCAACTAACAGATTCTAAATGAAATATACAGAATGCACATAGGCAAAGGAAAGTGCATGTACATGCTATGCACAGTTATCAGAAAGCTCTACTACTGAAAAAAATGAAGAAATACATGTCTACATTAACAACAGTGCTATTAACACACATATTTACTAACCTCTTTCCTTCACAATTGCAGTTAAGACAACTACCTTGAAAAGCAGCAGTGTCTGAAGTATGAAGGAGAACTCAGAAGAAACCTACTCTTTCCATCCAAAAAAGTAGGTGCAATACTGCCAAAATGTTCTAACTGTTACTCAAACAAAGTATAATTCTAGTATTCTAGAACAAACAATTATATTAACCCTGCAACATTAGATCCAGTATTAATGCTTCCCCTCACCAGCTCCATACTTTGTATTGTAATCTGAACACTATTATAGTAACACACAAATACAAGAGTAGCCTTCCCAACCTGATGCAGCAGCCCATTGCACAATCACACACCTCTACATATATCCTTACCATCATACTCAGAAACTCATACACAAAGCACACATGCACTGCACAAGATCCCAACGCACACTTTCTTTTTTTCTCCAACAGTCCCCAAAGGATGCCTACCAAAAACCAACTCCATAGAAAGCAACGCAAAAGTAAACACAATCAAACTAAAACTCTCCAAAATAAGCATCCATCTCTAGCAGAATTTGTACAAAAAGTTCAAACAAAACAGCGAATACAGTCATTAAGCAAAACAAAACAAAACAAGATTCCAGTACAGAAACTTTGCCTCCTCTTTCAAAATCTAAAACGAAACAGAACGTGATTAACAAGACTGCAGCTACCACTAGTGCTAACACTGCACTTATAAATCTTGATGTAGCGGCAAGTAAGCATACCAAAAAAATATATTTTACAAAAAGATTTCCGCCACAAAGTCCTTCAGAACCTTATCAAAACAGGAGAGAAATCATCCACAATCCTTAAAACTTACAGTAGAAAATTAATCCTACAAGCTCTCATAGACAGTGCAATCCTTCTCAAAAGAAAATTGTTTATTTTAGTTTTAAACTGAATGAAACCACTAACAAAACTAAGTACTAGACTACAAAAAAGACTTCTCAATAAACGGAATATTAACAAAGATAGCTTCACTGTGGAGGTGAATGGAGTCACACCATGAGTACAGAACCATATTTCAATGAAGAAGCATACAAACAAAAGCAAATAAACCCAATTGCCATACATAGCAGTGGACAAGGGTATGAAGTGCTTAATAATACCAGTATGTTCACAAAAATATCCCCAGAAAACTCAGTATCAACTGTCCATTCCACTGAACCAATACGTCCAGTCTACAAACGGCCGTGCACATCAATGTGTAACATTGACAAAAAATCTTTCAAATCTTTACGCCAGTTCGTCAATCAGTATGTGAAAGGCAAAAAGTAATTCCAAATTAAACTACTACAAAATATGGACTCCTGTCCAGTGCGCAAATATACAGGACTAAAAGGACATTCATTAGACTACATTTCTGGATCAATTTACAAAAGCACCTTCCATCATATCAAAATGATATCAACACATCATTCAACTATAAGAAATCTGGTCCATAAACTGTACTAAGCCAAAATTACTGCTTTAGCACTAGCCAATTTAAATCGCAATCTTTTACATGGTACAGCCAAACAACAACTCGAAGAAATAGAGCATATCCAGAGAAAATATTTTGGAAATTAAAAAAAATGCAATGGGTTTTCAACAGACAAGCAACAACTGCACAGATGGCAACCTTCTATTACACACATACAAAAAAGAAATACTAAAGTTTAAAAGTGCATCTGCTGAAGTACCAAAACATTTGTGTGTGTTTTGCTGCAGGACTTTTTTATAAATATAGCACAAAAACTGTAGACATAACATACAAAATAGAAGACAATGAAGATTCCAAATGGTTCCAATTAGCTCTCTATCTTATAGTAGAAAACACATACAAGATTAGTGACCCCTTAATACTTTTCAGTTACTGCACTGCAAAACTTGACAACAACCAAACACCTTCACGTGCTATCACAAATAACTTGGAATTATTCCCATTACCAAAACCCCTGCAATAACTCAATTTATATGAGAGCATCATAATTCAAACAGTGCACCCATTTCAAGCAATAATACGCCTTCAACCAAAAACAGCAAAACTACCTCCCTCTGAATTAGTGAAAGGCATTTGTGGCAAAGTAGATTATTTGCCATTAGACCTCAAAGAAAATGTACACACTCTGGGAGTGCAACATCCATTAGATCAATCTTTAATTTCCTTAGTAAATGGCGTACCTACAAAAGACAAAAAAAATTGACCAACTTGTGGACTTGCATAAAGTTAGACAAGCCCTGCAATATCTAAAAGACAATAATGAATACTACAGAGAAATTAATATTGAAGAAAACCTGAGGGAAACCACTGAAATAATTCAAGAGTCATCAGAAACTGGTCAATTTCAACTTCTAGATCCTCCAACAGAATCCAATATTTAGACCATTATGCAATTCAACCATTACACTCTAAAGACATAATAGACGATGCACTGGAAATGTACCAAATGCGACAAGCCAAAGGATCTCCAATCAGCATATGGGAAAAAAGTATAGGAGCACTTGCCTTTCCTCTAGTCTTTCCTATTGGGAAAGGAGGAAGGTATGATGATAGACTCACACAAATACCACCATCAGAATACCGCTCATTACAAATGTATTCTGAAGAACCGAGATTCAGGCAAAATGTGGAATACATATTTCACCTTCTCTTTGAAAGTGAACAAGCACAACTCTATGCTATGGAATTGCACACATATTGAAATCAGGTACCCATTTTCAAAATATGTCAGCTATACAATTACTAAAAAAGTGCAAGAAAAAGATGATATTTTACAGTCAAGCATTACAAATCTTTTAGCAAACATGCATGGTACAAAATAATACTGGTTCTGACGTCACAGAGATGTATGCTGTATTATACGAAACCTTGGCCCACCCACTTGGTTTGTGACATTAAGTTGTGCAGAATATGCATGGGAAGATTTACACGATTTCCTACGCATAGCAAACTAAAACAAAACAAACATAGATCTAAAAACACCAGGAGAACTCTGCTCTCTAGATCCGGTAAATGTATCAAGATGTATCCATCATCGCTTCATTGCTATAAAACACTTAATTTGTAATAAAACTGTTCCTCCCCTCGGAGAAGTGCAACACTTCTTTTGGAGAAGAACATACCAAGCCAGAATAGCACCACACATCCACATGCTTTTGTGTATTAAAGATGCTCCTAACTTTGGGCAGGACAGTGATGCCACTGTTTTTCAGTTCATCCAAAAATACGTCACTTGTGAAATCCCTTCACAAACAACACATGGTGACCTTCATGCACAAATGTAACAATTTCAAAGGCACAAAGGTGGGAAATATTGTTGTTGCAAATATAAAAACAAAGGGAAATACTATACCAAATGCTGCTTTGGTTTCCCTAGAACAGTTTCAACAACAGGACAAGTAAAAAATGTCATGTCTTCAGTTTGACATAGTGTCAAAGGTAAATCACCTAAGAACATATATTACATAAAAAGAAGAAAAGAATCAAAATACACCAACGATGACAATGCAATCATTGCCCTCCTATGGAATGCAAACATAAATGTGTAGTACACTGCAGACAATTCCACTGCAGTTGCACGATATGTCACAGCCTACTTAACCAAAGCAGAGAAAACAGAGCTTCAAGACCTCTGGGATGACATATCATGTGACAAAACACTATCACGGAAATTGTACAGCTTAGGCATAAAAATGCTCTCTCATTGAGAATGTGGCTGCCATGAAGCTGTAGGCCGTTTAACTGGTACTGCCTTTTATGGAAAATCTGAAAATATAGTATGGCTAAGTCTTGGTCCTGCTAAATCTAGAAAAAGAGTTCTCAAATCATATGAGGACATAGAAACAACAGCCAAGACATTTTGAAAAACATTTTACTGGACACATAATACCCAAACAGGAGTATCACTTTGGGAACCATGAGTCTATACCACATAGCCCAAAACTTCACATAGAAAAATAATATTAAACCAGATGAAATGTAGACACAGAGTAGCAAATTGTGAAGACAGCTTAGTGAAACTTGCCAAACACAGCATAATTAATCATATCAAATTGTCATTAAAAACTCCTCAACATAAAGAGCTGTATTACATGTCACTGCTACAACTTTTTAAACCATGAAGTAAAGAAGAGAGTTACTAGCTACCTATGACTCCTATGAAGACGCTTTCAAAGCAAGTGAAAGCACTATAACAGACGCAAACTTTACACAGTACCAAACAATGTTGCACAATGAACAGCAACACGAAGAAGAACTCCAGGCCCAACTAGATGTACACAACCCTGACAGTAGTCAACCTTCTGTAACAGGAAGCCAAGAACCACTTGGACAGCCACTAATAGCAAATGAGGCAGAATTAGTTATGACAGAAGTAGAAAACACCATGGGCCTCATTAGGACCCTGGCAGTAGCCATGCCCTTATTAAGGGCACGGCTGCCGCTAGTATTGATTTTTAAACAGGTCCATGCAATGGCCAATTACCGGGTCATGCCGACCTTGGCAGACCCGGTAATTGCCCATTCCATGGTCCTGGTCAAAATAAATCCCCATTCCCACTTGAGCCACATAGGGCTCAATGGGAATGGGGATGATTCTAACATTGGGACCGTTAATGATGGGCCCGGTGTTAGCATGCTGGTCCAAACGCGGGACCCGCAAAGGACGTCTGGTCTGACCAGACGTCCAGAGCGGGTCCAGCGAGGGAACCTCGTAATGAGGCAGTACGGGGTTAATGGCGCTGGCACCTTTACTGATGCTGTTAACCCCTTACCGCCTCACTTGTAATGAGGCCTCATGTGTCAGTATGAGCAATCTAAAGAAGACTTTGCTGTACTGAAATCACAACTAAACAATGAGCAGCGTAGCATTTTTCAAAAAGTAACAAAATAATTTGAACATGGTGTGCAACATGAAAATAAAAACTGTACCTGCCAAGACTACAAACCTATACTGCTATACGTGAGTGGTCAAGCTGGTTCAGGCAAAACATTCTTAATCAAAATCATCAGCAAGTTCCTCCAACAATTGACAAACAACAAACTGTCAGCTGTTGTAACTGCCCTTACAGGTTTTGCTGCCTACAGCATAGGCGGTGTCATTTTACACTGATTTCTATTCCTTCCAGTAGAACACCAAAACAAATTAGACTATTACAAGCTTTCTACAGAAGCTGCAATGGAACTATGCATAGTTGTCAAACAAATGAAAATGCTGCTAATAGATGAGGTGAGCATGGTCTCCAACCTAATATTGGCTTTGATTCACCTCAGATTACAAGAGGTCCTCAAAACAGACTATGAAGAGCTCTTTGGAGGAAAACACATTATTGTTTTCGGAGATCTTCTTCAATTAACACCAGTGAAAGGTGAACCTATTTTTAAAACCTTAGGGCACAAACTGTGCCGTAAAACTCTTGGCTGCATAGGAAATGTTAACCCTTGGCAACATTTCCAATACAGAGAATTAACTGAAAATATGCATCAGTCTTTAGACCTCACATACACCAACATTTTTAAAAGTATTAGAGTTGTTCTATCGCAAGGAGCACAATCTATATTAAAAAGCACAAGAAAATGTCAATTGTTGTCCTTGATGCCAACTCTTGCAAGTTGTTCAACATGTAATGAAACAATGTTAAAAAAAGAAATGCAAACAATAGTTCAAATTGGCTCCACAGCTAAAGTGGAAATACATTGTATGCCACTACCCATGTGTCAACAAGCCACAGCAGGGCTAAACACCTGGGAAAACTCTATTTCTAACACAGCTGGTTTGGAGAAAATATTGAAACGATCTTTAAACTGTAGAGTAATGCTTAAGTGTAATCTTGACGTGGACCAAGGACTAGTTAATGGAGCACTTGGTACAGTTGTTGGCTTTCAAACATACCCATGTGACAACAACATTCAATTTGTCAATGATCTCTTTGACAAACTATCCAAAGTTAAACGGATAGGATGCTCAACAGCCCGTTTCCTTCTTTTCAAAGACATGTATGTACGCAGAGAGCAATTTTCTCTAACTCTAGCATGCGCAGTCACCATTCACAAATCACAAGGTCTTACACTAGATAAAGCATTTATAGATATTAGTAGCACAGTCTTTAAAGAAGGCATGAGCTATGTAGCACTATCACGCTTGCATGCACTTGCACTTGACAGACTATTTCTAATCAACTTTGATGCAAGTAAAGCAAATGCTGATATTTCTTGCATTTTGGAATACAATGGACTGTGTTCACTCTACACCCCCATCTAAAAACCTATCTTGTTCCACAAAAAGCAAAACGTTGTAAAAGAAAACTACTTCAGACTCAAACTATTCAAGATCTCACAGCAATTCCTCCAAAGAAAATAAAAGAAGCTAATACTTCATCAAGGAGCACAGCCAAAGAAGAATCTACTGCTCAAATCAACTGAACTACCTCTTCAGAGATGCAAACGCACACTCCGAACAAATGACTTGGACACCAAACTGTCAGGTCCATTCAAATTTTCAAATACAACTGGTGTAAATTGCTATGCAAATGTAGCGATAAATATTCTATTCCAATTGCCACCAATTATTGACAACACTTACTTACATGGTACAGAGCAATTGTGTTTCCAAATGTTACTCCTTCATAGAAATGCAACCAACAATCCTGACAACACTTACAGTTTGTCTGGAATAAGGCAGGATTTGGAATAGTGTGCTGGAATCGTCAAAATCACTATAAACTCACACAAAGATCCACAAGACTTTTTAATGTATTTACTATAATTACTAGAAAACAAAAACATACCTCTAAATGAAATCTTCCAGATTTCATACATGTGGAAACATACATGCACTCAGGCATGTAGTACAAAAAGAAGTTCCTAATGAACGCTTTGTGTATGTAGCCATACCTAACTGTGAATTCATTCCATTTCTGCAACTTGAACAAAATGCAAACCATGGCAGATTATGTACTACCTGCAATTCCGAAAATCTTTCCACCTTAAAATTACAGACACATAGTAAATACATAATAGTAATGCTTGTATGTTATAATGCAGATGGTACCAAAAACAACTGCAAGCTAACGGTCTTCACAAATGGTCAAGTATCACTTGGTAAGAAAACCTTCACAACAATAGGTATAATCTACCACGCAGGAGTGACAACCAATGCAGGCCACTACACTGCATATATAAAAAAGAATTGTGGATGGTTTGAATGTAATGATACTAACATTACTCTAAAACAGATATTACCAGCAAATCTTGTAAATGCGTGCTTAATATTCGTAAAACCAAAACATAATAACTAATCTGTGTATGAACATATACAAAACTTGAACTTCAAACTTTCATTATTTAAAATACGCCAACACGTATCTAACTGTCCCAAAATTCTGCAACAAGCAAACAGGTACATGAATACCATTAAAATGAAACAAGAAGAAAACAGTTAGAATACGCCAACAGGTATCTAACTGCCCCAAAAATCTAAAACAAGCCAACAGATCGATGAATACCTCTAAAATGGAAAAATAAATAAACAAATAGAATACACCAACTGCTATCTAATTGCAACAATACTACCACCACTTCCAAATCAAAAACCATACACATATTCAATTCCTTCTGCTGAACTCAATGAAAGAAATATATTGTACCACAACGTAGAAAGTTTTTTTTTTTTAATCCAGCATTGATTTTTTTCCCACAGACCGAATGATTTAATCAACAAACACAGGAACTGAGCAAATTGCACAGTATTCTGGTTTGAACTATAGTACTTCTAAAGTACTAACTTTAAGGGTCGACAAAATACAGAAATGTCTACTATGAAATGCAATACTCATTATAAACTACCTACAATAACATGTATTTTTTTCTTTTATCACAGTGATTGACAAAAAATGTCTGCTCCAAATACCAATGTCATGAAAAAACTGCATACAACCACAAAGTGCCATACAGTAAGTATATAATGATTGGACTCACAAACACCACAGCATTACACACACATTCAAGCAAACACCTGACCATAAACCACAATCCAAAATGTTTGCTTCCAAACACTACAATCTTGACTGCATGGCCTGGCCAAAACTCTTCATACAGCCTCAACAAAATAAACAATAAATGTATAATAATTAAACTCACAAACACAGCCACATATCACAGCCATGCAAATAACCACATCACCAATAAATACATCCAAAAATGCCTAGAGTCTTCAATATCAACATTCTGAACACAATCCAACAAACAAACTAACACACATCATCTCACTATCCTATAAACACTATGGGCCTCATTATAGGTCCATGCCGGTAAAATACCGGCACCGCCTTGGTGGAAAGGGGAATTACTGCCCTATTCCAAGGTTGGCGGGGCGGTAATTCCCCCTGGGTGTGTTATGCTGCGGTGGGTATAGCCAGGGCCTAGAGTCTTGGGTGGATGGCCGAAGGCCTACGGAACTTCGGCCATGCACCCAAGACTCTAGGCCCTGGCCATAAACACCACAGCATAACATACCCATAGAAACAAACACCTACCAAATGACCACAACCCAGAAACATAATACATCCACCTCAAAACCTATCCACTTCAATTAACATTCTAAAAAATAATCACAACCAAAGCATAAACTCTCCAATACATAACCTCTTCACCCATTGCTCATCTAACGACCCAAAACCAACAGCATACTAAACTAAAATAGCAAGTAGTGCGCCCAGTGTTACTATGTCTGCGGACAACTGCAGTGACCGCGGACACTGCAAACACATCACGGCTTTCTCCCACCTAAACAAATACATCATTTGACAAATCTCTTACTCCCCCATCCTCTCCAAGCACTCATACAAACCAACACACTTCCCAAAATCGGATTTATGCTCACTTCCACACTTCACTGTCTGCGGATCCTATATGGCGGGCGCATTGAAACAATGTGATGCACCTCACGCCTCCTCCCAGCCAATAAGAGAACACATTGCATATCCGCGGACATGAGGCAAGCCGATTAGCCAATCAGTGTCCTGTCCGCGAAGCGAACAGGAAAGTGTGTCCGCGGAGCAAACATAGATATCACACATTTTTTTGCATTACTTTTTGGTTGTTTAAAAAAAAATGACAGGACAGATTTACACCAAACTAACAAAATCGGTTTCGGGACCAAGCCGCTGCTCCTGCCACACATTTGGTGAAAATCCGTCCAGCGGTTTGGGCTGTAGGCGTGACAGAAATATTTTCCCATTATGTCTATAGGAAAAAAATACATTTTGGGATCCGCCCTATAACTTTGCCCCCTTTAACCCCACACACTCACCCATTCCACTCAGCCTGGCCCCACCCTCTCACCCTATACCCTACCTCTCCATCCCCACTCACCCAATCCCCTCCCTATCTACCCTCACCCACCCAATACTTACTCTCTCTACCCCCACCCAACCCTCACTCGCTCTACTATCTCACCTTATCTACCCCCACCCTCTCTACCAACCCTATTCTCTCTTCCATCACCCACACTACTCCTGCTCGCTCTACCATCACCCACCCATCCTACTCCCTCTCTCTCTACCAACCCCTGGTCTCGCTACCAATACCCCAGTTTTATCTACCAACCCCTGCCCTCTCTCCACATACTCACCCACCCTCCCCATGCTCTCTCCAACCCCACCACCAAATCCCAACCATCTATATCTTCACACACCCAATCTGCACTCTCTGTACCCACCCAACCTGTCTACAACCACCCACCAGCCCTAACCACACCCTATCTCCACTTTCCCTCCCCAAAACCACGCATTCTACCCGTATTGTCTATCCCGACCCTCCCAACCCCTGCTCTCTCTACCCTCACCCACTCTACCCCCTCCCACTCGTCCTCCACTCTCTCTACCCCCACCCACTTTACCCTACCCCCACTCTCTCTACACCGCCCACCCTACATTCACTCTCTCTACTGCTACCCACCCACCCTAGCCCACACTCTCTAACCCCACCAACCCACCCTACACCCACTCTCTCTGACAACACCCACCCACCCTACTCGGACTCCCTCTATCCTCACCGCCCACCCTATTTATACCCTCCCTAACCCACCAATCATACCTTCACTCCCTCTAGCCCCACCAACCCTGCCTCCGCTCTCCCTACTCCTACCCACTCTCCCTCCACTCTCTATGGGCCTCATTACGACCCAGGCGCTAATGGGTTAATGCCGCAGTAAAAGGCTGCGGCGCCGTTAACCTATTAGCGCCTAATTACGAGGTCCCTTTGCGGGACCCGACCTTAACGGCTGGTGTAGACCAGCCGTTAAAGTAGGGACCCGCAAAGGGACCTTGGTGCTAATTACAGTGCCGCAATTTGCGGCACTGTACTTAGTGCCTTCCCCATTCCCATTGAGTCCTATGGGGCAAAAATGGGAATGTGGAAGGGCCATGGAGGAAGGGGGAATTACCGCCCGCCAACCCTGTAATGGGGTGGTAATTCCTCCTTTCTCCATGGCGGAGTCGGTAACTTACCGGCATGGACCATGGTGCTAATAGCACCATGGTCTTCCGCCAGGGTTGTAATGAGGCCCTATAACTTCATCAACCATACCGCCACTCTCTCTATCCCCATCAAGCCTATACAAACTCTCTCTACTCCCATCCACCCTAACCCCACTCTCTCTACCCCACCCAACATTCCACACTCCCTTCTCTCACCCACCCTACCCCCACTCTCTCTACCCACACCAAACCTGCCCTAAACCCACTCTCGTTACCCCATCCACCCACTCTCTCTACAACCTAAACTCCACCCACCCCTACTCTCTACCCCCTCTCTTCCTTCCTCTCACATTCTCAGTTTTTTCTTACCCTCACTGTCAGCCTTTCCTCTTGTTCATCATCAATGGCACCCTCTAAATCATTCCCTCCCTTGCTGTATTCTCCTTCCTTTTCATTCTCTTGCACACCTGCGTCCGTTATCTCATTCTCCGTTGAAAGGCTCTCCTCCTTGCACCCTGGTGCCTTTAAATGCAAATTTCAAAGAACAGCAGTAAACACCAACACTATTGGCTTTGCCAATGCCTGTTTGTATGGTCATTTGTAAAATACCAGGCATTGTCATGGTTGCTCCATGGAGTGGGTCTTGTGTATTTTTTGGACCCTGGACATGCTGCAGAGGATTATTTTGTTGGCAAGGTAAGCAAAGCATGCTGCAGGGAGCTTATTTCTGTATTGATGGAGGGGTCATAGGAGGGGGTGAAATGCACAGGGCATTATTTTAATGTGTGCGACGAATAGCACATGCCTCAGTATTTTGTTGTGCATGTGCCAGGGTAAGAAGAGGGGCATGCTGTTGGGTATGTTGCATTCCTGTGGCCGAGGAGTATGCTTTAGAGATCTGCCATGTGTACAGGGGCTGGGGTCACGTTCAAATGAGAGTGTCTGGGGAGGGAAGACGTGGTTGTAAACCATAAAACTGTGACAGAGCACCGTTGCTTCTTATTCACGACACTATGCTCCATGTCTGGTTCAAAACAGCAGTTCTGAAATGTGCCATTAGCACAGTTGTACTGTGCAAAAATGCAGGACTACTGGAGGGGTCATGCAGTGCACCAGATCCTTCCAAACTGGCCGCAGTGTTTCGTCGAGGATTGTGTTAGCAAATCAACATTTAAACTCGAATTCTGTTTTACAAGCATGGAATATTTGAAACACAGAGCAGGTTAATATCACTCATGATATGCGAATACGATACGAAGCATTATCTTTAATAATTGGAAGGTCACAGGTTGCCATTTGCATTGAGAAAATCACTGTTGGTCAAAACCACAGTTAAACTGGATCTATGAAATAATCTTCTGGAGTTATGTAATTATTAGAGGAAAGGCACTAGTAGCCATTTTAGAACTGCCTTTGCTAATGCTGCTTCTGAGACCACAACACATACAGGGTAATTCATAGAATTCAGCGCACAAGTAGCGCACGCGGCTGGCGCACAGCGTGCGCGTGCGATAGTCTGCGCCAGCCGCGTGCGCCAAAACCGAATCCGGCGCACAGCGTATTCATGGATTTTAGGCTCCCAAACCAGCCGTGGCGCAGAGTATCGCAGCGACCCTGCAGCAGCGCCAGTAACGCCCCCAAGAACGCCCTCGCGCAAGGAAAAGCCATCAAAATCGCTAAATCATCGCAAAGGGCTGCGCTAACCCTGGACCAGTTTACAGGGCTGCCAAACAAGGAACGCAAAGCGGGTAACGTGCATATCAGGGGTACGCGTGAAGTTATACACGCGATTAGCCAGGGAACGTGTATTACAGGGGTACGCGTGAAGTAGAACACGCGATAGGCCAGGGAACGTGTATTACAGGGGTACGCGGGAATCATCACACGCGAACAGCCAGGGTGCGTGTATTACAGGGGTAGCGGGAAGTTCAACACGCGATTGGCCAGGGTACGTGTATTACAGGGGTACGCGTGAAGTAGAACACGCGATAGGCCAGGGAACGTGTATTACAGGGATACGCGGGAATTATCACACGCGAACAGCCAGGGTGCGTGTATAACAGGGGTAGCGGGAAGTTCAACACGCGATTGGCCAGGGAACGTGTATTACAGGGGTACGCGTGAAGTAGAACACGCGATAGGCCAGGGAACGTGTATCACAGGGGTACGCGGGAATTATCACACGCGAACAGCCAGGGTGCGTGTATTACAGGGGTAGCGGGAAGTTCAACACGCGATTGGCCAGGGAACGTGTATTACAGGGGTACGCGTGAAGTAGAACACGCGATTGGCCAGGGTACGTGTATCACAGGGGTGCGTGGGAATTATCACACGCGAATAGGCTGGGTGGGCCCTCACAGGTGTACCCTGTACACCCTCCACGGCCCCTGCAGGCAGCCCACAAAACAGGGGACTACCCTGCACACCTGATCATGTCCCCCTGCACCCCCATCCACCAGGGGCACCCTCCACCAGGCCCCCACCCATGTCTCCCACCACCCCCACCCCCCAGCAGTGCAGGGGCACCTGCCATCAGGCCCCCACCCATGTCTCCCACCACCCCCACCCCCCATCCACCAGGGGCACCCTCCACCAGGCCCCCACCCATGTCTCCCACCACCCCCACCCACCAGCACTGTGGGGCACGTGGCCAGCAGGCAGTCAGGCAGCAGCAGATGGCAGGTGGGAGCGTGCTCAGGGCTCTGGGGGACTGTAATTCGGCCTCCTGGCCAGGAGCGTGGTCTTTCGTGTTTGGACGCGTGGACAGCCTGATAGGGAGTGATTTAGCACGTGAAAACCCCACACTCAGCGAATCGCGCGAAAACCCGTCACCAGCATATGTGCGTCTATAGTTACCTGCACGTGCAGTGTCAAAGCGTGTGATTGGTGAAAATGGATCTACACGCAGGAGTGACAAAGCGTGTGATTGGTGAAAATTGATCTACACGCAGGAGTGACAAAGCGTGTGATTGGTGAAAAGTGAGCTACACGCAGGAGTGTCAAAGCGTGTGATTGGTGAAAAAGGATCCACACGCAGAAGTGACAAAGCGTGTGATTGGTGAACATGGGCCAAGCACGTACACGCCGTAAGTGACGCTGTACGTGTGGGCCTGTATATAAGGTAGTGTTGAACACCATTTCCTTGTACGTGCTTTTCGTGGAGAGCGAGTGGGTGAATTCTGTACTTCTTGTCGTTTCACACGCAATTTACTTCACGGCGTTTCCAGTTCGTACTCCCTGTTACCTCTGACAGCTTTTTCTCTTTTTCCTCTTGTACTGGTTTACCTGGGCCTGTTCCCTCAAACAGTGTCCCCTTCTACTGTTGTCCTGTCTCCTCAGACAGCGTACACATCTTCTTTTGGCAGGGGTGTTGCCAACCAAACGCGCTCATTTTTCAAGCTCTTTTACCTGGCAGACGGTGAGTCACGCACGTATCTAACTTCTGTGCTTGCCCCGTGTGTAGCCTACCCCTTCAGAGGTAATTCTAGGCTGCGTGTGACACGCATACGTTCATTGTGTTACTGGATGCCACAGCGTAGTGCAGGGTTTTCCATCAGCACACGTGGTCTAGGAGGGGTATTGTGCACGTTCCTTAACTTTTCTGGGGTGCCTGTGCGTTGCGTGACCCGTCATCTTTCCCCAGGGGTGTCATATAGCCTTGCCACTGCACTAGGGTACGAATACCATCTGGTACCCAACCCCTTTGACACCCAATTGCCCAGGACAATTGTGCACACCGACTCCCATACGCACAATAACATCAGTGCCATGGTTGGGAGGCGTGCAAGCCGTAAGGGTGGCAAAGGTGGCCGAGCCACACGTGGTGGCCGTGGAGGATCCACTAGGGGACGTGGTTGTGACTTGCAGGGTGCCCCTGTCCCCCCCAGTCTGGAGGACCAGTCAGGGACACCCATGCCCCCCCCCCCAGTTGAGGGTCATGTGGCTGATACCAACCCTGATCAGCCCTTGTTGGACCAGCCCATTGTGGCAGCAGACCTGTCCGAGGGTGATCCCATCGCTGACATCCAGGTCAGCAGGTCCACTGCACGTGCACCGGTGCACATTGGTGTCATCAGGGCACGCGCATCTATGCCAGATAGGTCATCTGCTGGCCCCCGTATCCAGGGTGTGGCTACATCCACCCCACCTCTCATACACCCTGCCAAGACTGTGTCGGTCCTAGTTCATGCACCTCAGATCAGGCCTGACCCCATCCCACTACCCCCAATGCCTGCACCTACTCCCATGCTGAGTGTGCAATCCCACACACCCAGTACTGAGTCCACCACGGCTCCTGCCCCTAGTGTCCACAGCGGCGTAGGACACTCTGGATCCCCACCCCCTTCCAAGCGCAAGAGGAAGAGTGCACGTCCGGCACAGGCTGATTCCCCAGGCACGGCTGCACAGTCCGGCCCATCAAGGAAGCCAAGCTTCACAGACGCCGAACTGAATGCACTTGTTCAGTATGTGTCAGATCATGATAGGGAAATGGTCATCGTTGCAGGGTCCAAGACCACACATGCCAGACGCCAGGCACACTGGCAGACCATTGCTGACAGAATAAGTGCCCTTGGAGTAGTGAGGCGCACAGCTAGTGATTGCCAGAAGCGCTGGAATGACCTTAAGCGCAGGGCAAAGGATAAGCTGGCCTCAAGTCATGCCGCAACCTTGGTGACTGGAGGTGGGTCCCCAGCACAGGAAATAGAACTCACACCACACGAGTCCGTAGCTGGATCCTACGTCACCGAGGGACAACTCCAAGGTGTGGGAGATCTCCCTGATTACGAGGCATCATCCGGTGAGTGCACATGCATGTGTGTATTATCCATGTGCATGGTGTGTGTGTGAAGCATCCATGTTGGGTGCCTGTCAAGGGGGTGTGTGGCAGAGTAGATAGTGGCACCCATGTGCCTCATCCAGTATGTTCAGTGCAACACCATCTGCCCACAGCACTATCCCAACTGGCAACAGTGCACATATGGCCCTACACCATGGAAGTTGCCCTTGAATTGTCATTTTGTCACTACATTGTTGCTCATACTCCCCTGTCTATTCATCTGATGTCTTACATACCATTCCTATACTTTCCCCCAGCCAATCAAGTTTCATCTTCACATGCCTGACATGCAATGATACCACATGCTAATGCGTCCTCTGTATATAAATGCCAACCAACATGCTGTCATACTGTGGATGTTGCCTTGACATCCACCTCCTACCTGTGTGCTTTGGTACCGTCTGGTTTCGAGCCCCATTCCCTCACACTCCATGCTGCTCTTCATGGTCTATCTTCCCTGACTTCTACAGTTCAGACCATCGTGCCCTACTCACGACACCTGCTTGCTAACAGTCAAATGAGGGCACCCTGCCCTCCAATGCGACCCACCCTATTGCTGACAAGTGCATCTGAGCCTACTCAAAGCCAACTCTCACTGACATCTGCTCATACATGCCTTTGCCTGTCCCATAGACCCTTCACATGGTCCCTGTCCTCTCTCCTTGCTCCTCTTCCACCATCAATGGTGGGACCCGTTGGGGTGTACTCCTGGCCTCCTTCCAATCCTCAGAGGCCACAATTGATGTGCATGGTAATGGGAGCATCTCAGTCCAAGGCCCTTAGGCCAACCTCATTCTCCTTGAGAAATGCTAGCCACATCTCATCAACTTCCTTACCTCTCCTGCTGTCCCCCCTCCTCTCTCCTCATCAATCCTGCACTGCCTCCCTGCACCCTCCCATGATCCTTCTCCGCCTCCCACTCCAACTCCTACACATGCTGCACCTCTGATCTCTAGCACTCCCCGTAAGTCCTCCAAGGCTGTCAACCTCCTCCACAATTACACTCCTTTCACTGCGGCTGCATCAGGCATTCCTCCGATATCTGTCACTTACATGAGGTTATGCACCTTGACATCCTTGGTCTCATGGAAACATGTCTGACGGCCAGCTCTGTCTGCATCCTTCACACACTCCTACCTGATGTTCAGGAGACCCTCTCCTTTGCCCGCCACTACTGTGCAGGGGGTGTGTGCCCTTGGCTTCCCTGAGGGTATTCCTGCCACTGTCACTCCTACTTAGACCTACTCCACTCTGGAATGGCTTGTGTGACGTCTCTCTCTACCACACCTTGACATTCACAAACTGTGCGTACTGTGTCTGGGAAAACTGGTCAAATGTACTACTTCCTTTCTGAGTGTCCTCACCTCTCCTCCTCACTCATGTCCCCAGACACAGAAATCCTCTTCCTTGTTGCTGTACGCATCCACCTGCATGCTTGTTGACCCCCCCACGTGACCTTTCTGTGACCTCAGCAACTCCCTCTCACCCTCTAGACTCCCGTCTGTCCCTACTCATTCTGCAGGGCACACTCTTGATGCTCTGATCTCATCTGACTTTCCCCTCTCCGTCCATCTCTGCACTCCTCTCTCCTGGAGTGATCACATTCTCCTCTCCTCCCAGCTCACCCTCACCACACCAGAGGCAAAGCCACCCTCACCACTGTCACACACCTTCTTGGTATTCCAACCCATGAAGTGTGTGTCAGTCGAGGCTCATGCTGCCAAAATCTCCCCCCCATCCAGCTCCCCCTTAGGCTCACTCCCATCCTGACAGGGCCCACTCCATGCTCCACTCTATGTCAGGTACACTGGATGTCTTTGCCACGGTCATGACCACCTGTCTGAAGCCCCATGCCAATGCAGAGTCCTGGCATGACTCGGATCATGTGAACCCAGACCACAGGTGCCGGGTGGCAGAGAGGGAATGTCCTGCATCATGCTCATCCTCTGGCAAACTGGCCTGCCACATGCTCCAAAGGCAATAGCGCCTCACCCTTTTCACCAAGATGAGATCCCCAATCCAAGGGCACATATCTGCGGCATGTGACAACTCTGCAGGACAGATAGAAATCTGCAAGGACCTTGCCGAGCCAGATGCAGTGTGTACCTCCCCTGTCCCCTCCGAGCCCACAGCACTGCATGATTGTCTCTGTACCCCTATAGGCCACCCCCCCCCAGCACTTGTCTGCGCCTAACACCATCTGCCCTTGACGTTAAGTCCTACTTACCTTGTACAGCACTTCCAGCCGCCACTTCCCCTTGCACATCATTGTGCCACCCACCCCTGCACTTGCGTGACATGAATGACACCAGCACCAGTAGGATTGTTGACTGGCATCCCCTACTGCCCCACCACCCCTCAGTGCTCCGCTGTACCTTCATACATTTCTGGACCGGTGCTTCACGAATGCTATATGATTCCTTTACAGGTGATGGGGAGGTGGAATCTCATTGTTTACTGCATTTTGTTGATGTAGACAAGGCACTGTGCATCGTGGCCAATTTGGACTAGCAGATCCATGTACAACATGTCAACTTATTGATGTGATGATGCAATGTCAGGACCAGAGTGGTAGAAATCCAAAAAAGTTGCCCTCCTCTCCCTCTTCACTTGGTGGCTATGTCACATGCCATGTGTGTGATGGCATGTGCCTTTGACATGGCAATCACCGGCCAATGTGTGATGGCAGTGCTAGGCAGCATGGTGAGCAGGCGTTGCTCTCCAATCTGTACATTGTATGCCCTGAGCCTCCCCTACAGACCCAGTGATGGTGAATGCATAGGAGGTCTCCCAGTCATGTGGGACATGTGTCGTAGAACTACTGCCTCTGTTGTTCATCAGCCCTTGTTGCATGCCATGGTGCTAATGCCTGTTTCCATTTTTCTCTTTCATGTCTTTGCAGGGGACGAAGCACTTGTTGATGCTGGGGATGTGGTGGTTGAGCCGTCCCAGGAGGGCAACCCGGGCCGACCTTCCACAAGTGAGGGACGTGGTGTGTTTGTGGCTGAAAACCCACAAGTGCTGCAGGTCGTGCTGTCGAGGGGTGTCTCTGGGGGTTCCTCCCCCGAGCAGTATTCAGGTGTAGACTCGGAGGATGACACCTATGTGCAGTCGCAGGTGAGTGTTCTTGGGAGAGAATCTCCTCTGTCCGACCCACCTGCAGCCGGGCCATTGCCCTCAATGGGGATGTCAGTGTCGGCAGCTCAGCCTCCGGTGGTTACGGATGCAGGGCCACACCACACAATCTCTGATCCTGTTCCTGGGGCTGCAGATCAGAGAGGGAATGCAGTCCTGCAGCCTGAGGCCTTACCGGCACAGCAAGGCGCAGTCCGCCTTGCCCCAGGCAGGTGTGGTGCCCGTCAACGTGGTGGCCGTATGCCACCTGGCAATACCGCTTGGGAGCAATCCATCTACGGTATGGCCAACCAACAGGCAGCATCATCCGAGATGATTGCACAGGCCATGGATAGGGTGGCCACTTCCATTGTCCCCCCAGAAAGGCTGATGGAGCGACTGGAGCAGGCTACAGAGTCCATCAGCCAGGCACACAGGGAGGATATGTTGGCGTCCAACAAGGACAGGCGGGCGGCACTGGCGACTCTGCGGGAATCACTTTCCATGGAGTCCCAGCGCCACAGGGAAGGCCTGAGGGAAGAATTCCGTCACCTCAGGTCGACCCTGTTAGAGCTTGAGGCTTCATCCCATAGAAGGACAGAGGAGCAGCTGGAGCGTCTGACACGGACGCTCTCGGCCGAGATGCAGGCAACTCGTGCGGAGGTCAGGTCATCCCGGGAGTTACTGCATGGGGACCTCCGCATGATTATAACCCAGAACCAGAACTACCAGACCCGCCTGCTTGCAGCCATGGAGGAGCAAACTCGTGCTTTGCGTGGGCTGCCTCCCATTGTCACACCATCTTCTGAGGCAGCTCCCCCACCTCCTGAGTCAGCTGCAGGGTCTGGCCAGAGCGATAGCGACTCATCTCCCACAACAGAGTAGCCGTGTGGGCCACGAGCCTATGGGGTGTTTTAGTTTCCCATGATCCACACAGGTGGATTGTGGCGTGCATCCTGTCCTCGGACCTCATAGGTGCCCCCCCCCCCCCCGCCGGCCCTTTCATGGCCATTTTTTCTCAATTTTCTTTTTTCTTTTCCAAGAGTGTTGCCTTGTGTGGGTACCTGGGCATACACTGTATTGTGGCTGGGCACATGCAGGCTTGTCCTGAGTTTGGTTTAGATGCTTGGGTAGCAGACATCCACACCCCTCCTGCTTCCGTTTCCATGGGCTTGCAAAGGGTGTGCCCAAGTGACAGCAAATTACACGGTGACATTGGACTCCCATGAGCTGTTGGCCAGTCCATAGTCAAAACTGTGTAGACATTCATAGTGTACATTGTTGTTGCACCTAACTATGCATGATGGTTTGATATGTGCCTCTACTTACATATGTTGCTCATGTTTTGCAGGTATTTCACACAGTTCTTCACACGGGCATACTCTCTGGAGTCAGACTACATGTCGGTAGATGTGCACTGACACTTTTGCGTGGCGCCATCACTGTACATCTGGACGGTGAGGACATACCAGCAGAATCAGGTAATGAGACTACCATTGATTACATGCATTGTGTCTTGTTTGGGTGGGCTTCAGGGTGGGTTGGTGTGTAATTTGATTGAAATTACTCTTACACAGGTGTGTAGTAGTGGCTCCAGCGCGGTTAGCTGTTCAAGTGCGGCTATGTCCCATTTGGGGCACTGCTATTTGTGACACCGGTGTCATGTTGTGATGGCCAGTTTGTTTGCTCTCACATACCATGACATGGTGTCCTCAGTGGCGGGACTGTGAAGGGAATGGGTGACATGGCAATGTTGTCATGTAGTGAATCGCCTGTGGCAATGCATATTTGATTGATGGAGTTGTGTCTTCTCGTTGTGATGCATTGCTGGTGTATGTGTAGGTAGGGGTGCACACATAGTGACACTTCCATGTTAACAATCTCAGGCTGATGTGTATCTGACAGTTTATTGTCGAGTAATTTTGTGACATTGTCAGGTAGTGTCATCATTGATTGTCAGATGGTATGTGCCAGAGCAGTGTGCACTAGCCAGCACTGTGACTCCTAGGTGAAGAAGTTGGCCACCAGTTGCGTACGGGCTGCCACCCCCCGTGCCCTTTCCCCTCCCATGCGCAGCGGGCGTGCATGTGGTTGTGGATGTGGGGGCACCACCATGTCCACGGGCAGGCCCCGGCGTGTTGCAACGTTGTGCAGGACACATGCTGCCACTATGATCCTGCACACTATTCGGGGAGCATATAACAGCTGCCCGCCAGAACGGTCAAGGGAGCGAAAGCGTGACTTCAGCACTCCGAATGTGCGCTCCACTATGCCCCGTGTTGCAATGTGGGCTGTGTTGTACCTTACCTCGGGTGGCGTGGTGGGGTTCCGGATTGGGGTCATCATGTGGGGGCTGATAGGGTAGGCACTGTCCCCTGCGGAGGTGGTGATGGGTATCATTAGTGGTGTTGTGTCATGACCCAGTATCTGACATGCATGCATGTGCAGTGGCATTCATGCTCACCAAGCAGCCATGTATCTCCATGCTGGCCAGCCTCCAGGTCCCGGCATAGTGTAGACATTCTGTAGATGAAGCTGTCGTGGGTGGACCCGGGATAGTTGGCATATACTGATGTGATTATTCCCTTGGCATTGCATACAACTTGCACGTTGATGGAATGCCAGTGCTTGCGGTTTCTATAGATGTGCTCTGTTGCCCTGGGTGGACGTAGAGCCACATGTGTGCAGTCAATTGCACCAAGCACTTTGGGGAATTGAGCCACACCATAGAATTCCTGGATGCACGTCCGCCTTTCTGCATGAGTCCTGGGGAGATATATGTGCCTGCGGACTGATGGCCGTGCAGTGATGATGTTCAAGACCTGGTGTAGGCAGCGTGACTGCGTGGCCTGTGACACACCACCCACTATGGCACTTGTCCGCTGAAAGGATCCAGTGGCCAAGAAGTGCAGTACATTCAGGACCTTCTGCAGGGGGCTGAGTGCTTGGGAGCACAGGGTGGGTGATGTGAGGTCATCCTCCCACTCACTGACCAGGTCCAGTATGATGTGTGCTGGAAACCTGTACCTCCCATACACCTGGTCATCAGGCATCCCGAATAGGCTGGTTCTGGGTGTGAATATTCTGGCCCTGACTCTCCTCCTCCTCCTCCTTTGGTAGCCCACTGCCACTGCTGCTAGGAACGGTATGTTCATCCTGGCATCTGGCTTGTTTATTGATAAGTGCGCAAATTAATGCCTTGTGCGTGTTCTAGGCGAGCGTGTGACCCTCGCACCCCTGGAATCTAGTTCCCACTCCAATAGCGTGTGGAAATTCCCACGCAGCAGGCATACAGGTGCGCTGACGTACTTGCGTGTGTAAGTGCCCGCGCACCCCTGTAATACACGTACATAGGCCAATCGCGTGTACGCGCACTTTTGGCCAATTACACGCGATGTAATACACGTACATTGGCCAATCGCGTGTACGCGCACTTTTGGCCAATTACACGCGATGTAATACACGTACATTGGCCAATCGCGTGTACGCGCACTTTTGGCCAATTACACGCGATGTAATACACGTACATTGGCCAATCGCGTGTACGCGCACTTTTGGCCAATTACACGCGATGACACTCTGACGTGCAGTATTTCCACGTGTGCTCCGCCATCACGTGCTGAGTGGGGAACGCCCGTGCGGATCACGTCAGACGCGCTTACGCGGTGAGGGACTCTGGTCCAATAGAATCGCGTATGCGTGCTGATGCACTTACGCGCTAAGGCCCTTTCCTCGGATTTCACGCTGACGTGCAGGAATTTCACGTGCCAAATCACTCCGTATCAAGCTGGCCACCCGAAAACACACGGAACACCACGCTCCTGCCCAGAAGGCCGAGTTACTGCCCCCCCAGTGCCCTGAGCAGCCTCCCACGTGCTATCTGCTGCTGCCTGCCTGCCTGCCTGCCTGCTGCCACCGTGCCCTGCCATTTGGTGCCTGCACATCAGCCATCTGCAGGGGTCCAGTTGCTGTGTCCACCCCTGCTGGAACTGAAGACTCCCAACTGGGATTACATCGCTCCACAGCCCAGCCCCAGGACCCAGTTGCCCACCCACACCTGCCTCTGGGGTTGCCATGTCGGGCACTTCGACATCTGGCACCAGTGGCAACCCCAGGCCAGAGGGGCAGAGGGGCACCAGCTTCACTGCCACCGAAGTTGGTGTCCTGGTGGAGCATGTCCTGGGGCAGTATGATGCCCTCTTTGGATCGTCCCGCGCCAGCAAGGAAGGACGGGAGAGGATCTGGGCCGACTGTGTGGTTGCCATCAACGCGGAGGGGGTGGCAACCCGCAACGTCCAGAAGATCAAGAAGCGCTGGGAGGACTTGAGGTCCAGGACCCTTGTGAAGGCCCGGCGCCTCGTGGAGGGGGGCCGGGGCCGCATGAGTTCCATCCAGAAGAGGGTCCTGGAACGCGTACGCCCAGCGCTCCACGCCCAGGTCCTTGAGAGGGAGGCCCGTCTGCAGTTGAGCGGTAAGTGTGCAAGCATTACTGTGTGAGACAGGGCATGTTGCGGTGTGCTGGTTCTATGATACTTGCCTGTATGTGTGCCATGGGCCATGTATGCATGTATGTGTGCAGGGACATCATGGTAATGCATGTGCGACCAGTGATGTGTGACCCACATGGTTGTTGCATGTGTTGAAATGTGGCATGGGGAGCCCTATGCAGATTTAGGACATGAGAGCATGCCAGTCTCTGTACCTGGACATGGATGGGGGTGAAGGATGGGTGCTGATGCCAGGTACATATATGGTAGCCATGTCTGTGTGCCTGACCTGCGTGTCTGTGACTTGTGCATGCCATGGATGCATGACACATGTGTGTGACAATGCACAGATTCTGTGAGGCACCCAACTAACCCTTGTTTCGCCTGTGTTCGTTGTGTTTGGGGCCAGATGGATGTGACTGAGGTGAAGTGTGTGCATGTGATATGCATGAGCCATGATGCATGTGAGTCACATATCATTGAATGTTTCAAGAGTCAATTGGACATGCATGGAAATGTGCATGGCATGCACCATGCCTGTTACTGTGTGTGTTTTGCCTGGACTGACCCATGTGTTGTGGAGGGACATGATGGAAGTGTACTTTGACAGGGGTGCTCATCTGCTATTGCTTCCTGTCTAGGGGACCATTTTACAGTAGCCTGATGCTTGTGTCCTTTGTCTCCCTCTACGCAGCGGCTAGTGAAGAAGAGGGCGGAGACGGCGCTGTGGAGCAAGGCGGCGGGGATGCCCCCACGGCTGCAGCGGAAGGGGTGGGTGAGCCCCCACAGGGGCCTGCTACGGCGGGAGACGGTGAGGAGCCATCCAGGTTGGTGGTTTGCACAGAGGAGGAGGAGGCCGACACTGGTGCACACATGGGGCCTGGTGGGAGCATCCCTGCTGGTGCAAGTGGTGCAGTCCAGGGCCAGGGGCAGGAGGCAGCACAGGTCACCGTGGAGGTGCCTGTGCATGTCGCTGTCCCTGACCCTGTGAGTGCACCACCATGCACCAGCAGGGATGCCCCGTCCCAGGCCCGTCCGCAGGTAGTGGGGATGTCCATGTCAACTGACTCCCCTCCACCTGCGGCCGTGGGAACCCCTGGCCGCGTGGAGCAGGTCCTGATTGGGGTCGCGATGCGCACGGCTGTGATTCGTGATGACGTGCGTGCTTCCCGGGAGGAGCACGCACGTCATCACGAAGTGCACCGTGCCGACGTGGCCCAATTGGGATCGGCCATGTTCGGGGGGTTCCTGCATGTGTTGGCCAATCTGATGGCCCTCTCCTCCTCTGTGCAGGCTATCCAACGGTCGTTCTCCTTGCCGTCTTCCGGCCCAGATGCCACCATGGCCCCCTGTGGACCTGCCCCGACCAATGCAGCCAGCTCGGTGGGGATCCCATCCCTGCCACAGTTGGGAGTCGGAGGTCCAGCAGGGGTGGACGACACAGCAAGTGGACCCCAGCAGATGGAAGATGTGCCGGCATCATCGGGCAGGGCACGTGCACGACGGCGTCGGTGGTTACCATCAGCCTGGATGCCGTCGTGCTGGCAGAGGCAGTGGCGTCGGAGGCAGCAGCGGGCTCGACGTGGGAGGCATCATGGCTCAGGGCCATCAAGATCAGAGGGGCAGGCATCGGCCGGAGGGCAGGGCAACCCTGGCATGGCGGTGTGTTCCGTGTGGGAGGAGTTTGGCCAGCGGATAGGTGCGGAGCGGCAGCGGGCGGAAGAGGAGCGGCTCGCCATGGCCAGGGCGGAGATCTCCATGCATCGGGCATTGAGGCGGGCTGAGTGCCTCGAGGAGGCTCGCAGGGATTTTGGTGAGCACATGGGGTTGTCCCTGCGAGACCTCGGGGCCAGGACAGAGTCCCGCCTCCAGGACATTGACATGGAGTTCGAGGATGCCCTGGCCAGCATCACCAAGTGAGCCGCAGGACTAGCCCGCTGCCTTTGTATATAGTTTTTTAGTTAGTTAGTGCTAGGTTTCCTTTATTTATTTTTATTATTTTGGACCGCTCGGACAATGGCCACTTTTTTGTACATATTTATTTTATTAGTTAGTATTAGGTTTCATTTGTGCTGTTGGGCTCATGGACCCTGGAACATTCCTGTATATATTGATATATTTTGGGAGATACATTTTTTAATTTTTTTATTGTTTACACCATGACGTAATGGTTTTTCTTTGATTTCCTACTACATGGTTTTGCTTTGGACAAATTATATTTATTTTTTAATCCTTTGTTTTTTGGTTTATCATTTTTGTTCTCGGACATGGACCTTTTATTTACTTTGCCGCATAGTTGTAAGTTTTATTGGTTTACTTGATTTGTGTTTTTAATACATTTTTATATTATCTTACACTTGTGTTATTTTCTCTTTGGTTTCTTACATGTCATGATATGGGTTTTGACATTCACTTGCACCCATTGTGTATGTGTGTGTGACAGACATGTGTTCTTTTGCATACTTGCCTTTGGGGTTGTGTCATGTGATTGCATTCACTATGTGGGTGCATGCAATCCTTGCCTGGGTGTTTGTGCTGGGTATGCTGGCCATTACTGCCATGATTGTGTATCGTCAGGACCTGGGGCCAGGGGGAAATGGGTGGGGGCCTGCTGGCAGGTTCCCCACAGTGCTGGGGGTGGTGGGAGACATGGGTGGGGGCCTGGTGGAGGGTGTCCCTGGTGGATGGGGGGTGGGGGTGGTGGGAGACATGGGTTGGACATGGGTGGGGGCCTGCTGGCAGGTTCCCCACAGTGCTGGGGGTGGTGGGAGACATGGGTGGGGGCCTGGTGGAGGGTGTCCCTGGTGGATGGGGGGTGGGGGTGGTGGGAGACATGGGTTGGACATGGGTGGGGGCCTGCTGGCAGGTTCCCCACAGTGCTGGGGGTGGTGGGAGACATGGGTGGGGGCCTGGTGGAGGGTGTCCCTGGTGGATGGGGGGTGGGGGTGGTGGGAGACATGGGTTGGACATGGGTGGGGGCCTGCTGGCAGGTTCCCCACAGTGCTGGGGGTGGTGGGAGACATGGGTGGGGGCCTGGTGGAGGGTGTCCCTGGTGGATGGGGGGTGGGGGTGGTGGGAGACATGGGTGGGGGCCTGGTGGAGGGTGTCCCTGGTGGATGGGGGGTGGGGGTGGTGGGAGACATGAGCAGGTGTGCAGGGTAGTTCCCTGTGGTGTGTGCTGCCTGCAGGGGCCGTGGAGGGTGTACAGGTAATGCCTGGGAGCACACAGCCATATCGCGTGTGGGACTTCCCGCGCACCCCTGAAATCCACGTACCCGGCCATATTGCGTGTGGAACTTCCCGCGCACCCCTGAAATCCACATACACGGCCATATCGCGTGTGGAACTTCCCGCGCACCCCTGAAATCCACGTACACGGCCATATCGCGTGTGGAACTTCCCGCGCACCCCTGAAATCCACGTACACGGCCATATCGCGTGTGGAACTTCCCGCGCACCCCTGAAATCCACGTACCCGGCCATATCGCGTGTGGGACTTCCCGCGCACCCCTGCAGTCCACGTACACGGCCATATCGCGTGTGGAACTTCCCGCGCACCCCTGAAATCCACGTACCCGGCCATATCGCGTGTGGAACTTCCCGCGCACCCCTGCTATCCACGTACCCGGCCATATCGCGTGTGGAACTTCCCGCGCACCCCTGAAATCCACATACACGGCCATATCGCGTGTGGAACTTCCCGCGCACCCCTGAAATCCACGTACACGGCCATATCGCGTGTGGAACTTCCCGCGCACCCCTGAAATCCACGTACACGGCCATATCGCGTGTGGAACTTCCCGCGCACCCCTGAAATCCACATACCCGGCCATATCGCGTGTGGGACTTCCCGCGCACCCCTGCAGTCCACGTACACGGCCATATCGCGTGTGGAACTTCCCGCGCACCCCTGAAATCCACGTACCCGGCCATATCGCGTGTGGAACTTCCCGCGCACCCCTGCTATCCACGTACCCGGCCATATCGCGTGTGGAACTTCCCGCGCACCCCTGAAATCCACGTACATGGCCATATCGCGTGTGGAACTTCCCGCGCACCCCTGAAATCCACGTACACGGCCATATCGCGTGTGGAACTTCCCGCGCACCCCTGAAATCCACGTACCCGGCCATATCGCGTGTGGAACTTCCCGCGCACCCCTGCAATCCACGTACCCGGCCATATCGCGTGTGGAACTTCCCGCGCACCCCTGCAATCCACGTACCCGGCCATATCGCGTGTGGGACTTCCCGCGCACCCCTGTAATCCACGTACACGGCCATATCGCGTGTGGAACTTCCCGCGCACCCCTGAAATCCACGTACCCTGCCATATCGCGTGTGGAACTTCCCGCGCACCCCTGCAATCCACGTACCCGGCCATATCGCGTGTGGAACTTCCCGCGCACCCCTGAAATCCACGTACACGGCCATATCGCGTGTGGAACTTCCCGCGCACCCCTGCAATCCACGTACCCGGCCATATCGCGTGTGGAACTTCCCGCGCACCCCTGCAATCCACGTACACGGCCATATCGCGTGTGGAACTTCCCGCGCACCCCTGAAATCCACGTACCCGGCCATATCGCGTGTGGAACTTCCCGCGCACCCCTGTAATCCACGTACCCGGCCATATCGCGTGTGCAACTTCCCGCGCACCCCGGTATGCACGCACACGTTTATTTTTTCTCTCAGCGCGTGTCTGTGTTTGTGGGTACCCCTTTGTACGTCATTTGTCCTGGAGGGCCACAGTATTGGACATTGTTCATGTCTGTATATAGGTGCTATTTGTTGGCGCACCTTTTAGCGCACATTTCTTGCAGGCGCAGAGACGCTACCGCCTGCTTTCTTGTGGCGGTCGTGTTTGTGCCTGTTTGTGCCTGTGCGCTGCTTTGAGCGTGCGCTTTTTTGCCCTATTCTATTCCATGAATACGTGTTGTATGCGAGCGTGTGGGCGTTCCGCGCACTTGCCTCCTATACTTTCCCGTGCCGCCCACATTCTTCCCCATTCCGAGTGTTGTGCCCCATTTTATTCCCCATTCCGAGTGTCCCGCCCTGTGTTCCGCCTACTTTAGAGCTGTGCGCTGCGCTCGGAGTGATAGCGCAGTGGCCGTGGCGCACGACGTTGGTTGACCTGTGCGCCGGCCTGCGCCGCGCGATTTTTCCGCGCACGTCCTCTGCTTTTCTTGCGCACGGACTTCCATGAATCGACGTGCGCTGGTTTCCCTGCGCTTTTCGCTAATTTTCGGCGCAGCGCACGTATTGGCCCCTCTGCGCCGGGATTTTCGGCGCACATTTATTCCATGAATCGGCCTGATAATATGTACATGGGGATAAGGAGTGTTGTGTACTGCACTTCTGACGGGCCTCTCTGGCTGTCTATTACTACCAAGGTACATTACACAAAGTCTACCCTAGTGTCGTGCAGATATTCAAGTCACATGTGTGTACACACGGTACATATTGGATATCTCGCAGAAAAGAAGAGGCACCGACCACTGCAATTCTCTAATTTCATGGCTGGAAACCAGCCTAGTGACACAAACTGTGCCAAATGCCAAAGATCATTGCAACATGTGCAATAAGGTGTGCATCTCAAAATAAAAGCACCGCAAACAGGTGGGCTTACTTGTAGTCGTGGATTATTTGACGATGACTAGGTGCGCATTTTTTCCAATATCAATAGGACAGGATGAATCAGTGATTTGAAAGCAGAAAATGTCTCAATGCACGACTGTTAAAACAAAATAGTACCAAAACATTTCAAAGCATAGTCTCTAAAGGATAGCTCAGGGGCAACGTGTTCGCTTTGGAAGCAAGACAAGGCAGAGCAACAGAGCTTCGATCCGCGGGTCAATGATTAGTAACCTCTAATTAAAAATAAACAATTACAGAAGTCCATCGTTCATTTTAGGGATAGATGCAACATGTTTAGATTTGACAGTCTAGGTCATGGACTACATTTATTACAGGCATAGCGCTCAGCAGATCAGTACCTGCTGAAAACTGATGTAAGCTCTGATGAAAATGGCAATGATGTGGAGAGATATGAAGGAGATTTTAGTTGTGAACTCTGATGAGACAGGCGGAATTGACATTGAGGATGAATCTGAAAACGACATCAAAAGTACCTGTCACATTCACCAAATACATTAACGGTTTGAAAAACGAAGCAATAGTAAAATCTGTTTAAAAGAACAGGTACAATGGCAAGAGAAAGGAAAGCATTGCTGTTTTTATAACCACCATCACAAGTTACATCTACACCACTCGCTTGTTCAACTTGTGCCTTTTTGACACAATGGCCTCATCACGAGTTTCGCGGTAACCGTTAAATGCGGCGGTAATGCTATTAACGCCATATTTAAGGGTCTGCCAATCACAGTAGTAGCACAGAAAATTCCCCATTGGGCCCAATGGGGAATTGGCAATTCCCGAATGGGCCCAATGGGGAATAGGAACTTACCAGTCTGCCAAACCCGTGATCCAGCGCTAATAGCGCCGGGGGGTTTGACAGTAATGCTAGTAGCCCCGGCGGTAATACCACCGGGGATACCGCCCAACTCGTTATGAGCCCAAAGAGTAATTGGTGGTGCGGTCGAAAAGTGAAATCCAGTTTCTCAAATCTCATTTCCAATTATGCTTTTGAAAAATTGGGAACTTTGGGGTCACCTGTAAATGGGGTAAACACGTATTTCCGACTTGTTTATAGCACTGAATATGTCATCTTGAACTAAGTAAGTCCATACCAACTGGTTTTACGAGCAACCATTCGAAAATCTTGAATTTGGAAAGCTCACCCACACACTTCAATGATTCCACCCTATATCACTCTACATCACCACCGTTCAAAGAGAGAATGTATCAATTAATCATGAGTGGAAATAGTCTGAAAAGCTGAAATCTGGGTCTTCAGAGTTTGACAAACTGCCTGAACTATTAAGACGTATGTTGTCAGATTATGTTTTAAGTATTGACAGCTCAATTTTTATGAAACATTTCTTACAACTGTGAGTTAAAAATGTCATAGACCTTCCTGCTCGTGAATGATCAAGCAAACACATTTTCTGTTTACAGGACTGAAACCAATAGTACCAATAAAGCATTTTCTGTAGTGGTATGCTGTTTTAATCAGGCCATAACGCCCCCTGCACTGGTCTTGGATTGGGTGTTGATTGTTAGGTCTGCTGCAAGACTCTCTCAATATTTGGGCACTACACTCTGTGTTTATGATAAGTATTCGTAGGTCAGTGGAGGCTGCACATGCTACTAAAAGTATGTTTTATATTTTAGTAAATGCACAAATGCATTCAGAACATTAAACGTACATGTCACAGCAAGAGTGAATGTCCTATTTCAACATATTAGTGGTACTAATGCCTCCATCTAATCTTTTTTAAATTCCAAGAATGCTTTTGATAAAGTAACAAATAGGTGGCACCAGTATCTAAGCATGTAAAGTTAAACATGCACAATGTGCCACTAAGGTCACTAGATAATGGTGAGCGTGTTTCACTATGTAGAGCTTTTTCAACGCAACATCAAATACGTGGCCTATTGGTTGATAACGTGCATATTGCAAATGCATACTTAATTCTTATCCATATATTAGTCAGGGCATCTAGTTATGCTTGCAACTGCTGGACACACAATGGGGGTAATAGGACACAAAATACAACTTGTATACCTGTACACACAGGAAACATACATGTCAGTGCGTGCATGACACCTAATAGATTTACAATGGTATGATTCAGGCACATTATTTTTACTAATTAATTAACCCCAATGCAAGGCTTCATCATTTTTTGTCTTCAAGAGCAGAGAATGTGGCCACTCAATAATGGGAGGCAACATATCAGTAAATGATTACAAAATAAGGGAATAAGCTATTGTTATGTTAAGTTTAATGTATACCTCACCAGTCACCATTGTAGTGGTCGTACAGCACCACCTGCTTGTAAATAGGGGCACAGTGACCTCATCAGAGATGCACAGACCAAAATCTAGAGCAGTGGTCTCCAATGGTTTTATGCTGAGTCTCTATTATACTGCCCCCCCAAATGACATATCTGCTAATATTTCCTAATAAGCAGTCACCTACTTCCCATTTGGAAGATCATCCTTGCCCCATGGACATCCTTGGGGCACCCTTAAGTAGGCCAGCCCCACAGTTTAAAGACCACTGCTTAAATTAAGGAAGAGTAGTAAGGATAGTTAAAACAATAACGACAGGAACGATGAGTTGATGAGACACTGAGTCAAAAGGGGATTATCATGATGTGGTTGGCGGAAGAGATGGTTTCATTATGTGCATATGTGTATTGGGCGCTATTGGAAAAATGGTCATGGTAAATCGATATCATATAAGTCATTTATAATGCGCCTGTACGCAGGTGTTTCTGGGTGCGACAAGACAAGGGAGGAAAGACAGAGGAAGGACAAGACAAACGATCTTACTAGGCCATGTTTCATTCAGATCGTGCACGTGCGACAATGCCAAGTGCAGGGAGAAGGGGAAGTGTCAGGTAGAGGGAAGGAGGAAGTGCAATCAGGGCAGCAATGCTCTGAGTAAGTGCAGCCAGGGCAGTGCGGCTCTGGGTAAACACAAGGAGGCAGGGGACTGTAGAGGTTACAGTTACAGCCCTTAAGTGTGTGGTAGGCCCAGAGGCAGTGCAGGGGAGACTGATCATGGAGGAGCCTGGTACCCAGAGATACTATGACGGTAGCCAAGCAACCAGTCGGCACCACACACACTTGGTCAGCAGGGGAGGGAAAGAGAGAAATCAGAGAAGAAAAACAAAGGGTTGATCTGCGTCTGGAATTTCAGGTGGTCTGGCTCAAGTTTGAGTTTAGATTAGTTTAGTTAGTTTATTTATAAAGCGCAGCCAAACCCAAGGGTAACTGGGCGCATAGACATGATGAACAACAAAGTTACATAAATGTTGCACATACACAATAAAGTAGATAGCAAGAGAACCGGGTTACATAGTGGTTCGTGACAAGATTTCAGAATACACTACTAAGTACATTGAATGTGAGTGAGTAGTATTTATATTCGGTTCCATGTGATAATTTCTCCCCATAAATATCGCCATTCAAAAATATCGCCATATTTTTGCGGCAAAATTCACAATGGACCCTGTGGGGGACACCCCCGCAACCCCTGCTCCCACGTAAAATCCCCAATAAAAATATTGCCTATGGCGAACCAAACGGCCATATTTACGGCAATATTTTTGTTGGGGATATTATTACCTGATACCTTACATTCTTACTGCGATGAGAGCCATGTTTTTACTTTAGCTATGAAGGTCCAGAATGATTCTTCAGCCCTGATTATCATGGGGAGTGTGTTCCAGCATTTTTCTGCAAGCACAGGGAAGCTAGATCCTCCTGCTGTTTTCAGGTTGAATTTGGGAATGTTCAGTTGGTACATGTAAGGTGTTCTGGTGGGTCTGGATGAACTATGTCTAGAGAATTTGTCAGATAAGTAGCGTGGTGCAGTCAGTGATAGGCATTTATGTGTAATGACAAGCGATCTTAGTTTGATTCTGTCTCGAAAGGGAAGCCAGTGGATTTCCTTGCTAATGGTGGAGATGTGTGCCTTGCGAGGAAGGTTAAGGGCACATCCGAGGGCATAATCTGAAGGACCTGCAGTCTGTTCAGATTGTGATTAGTGGAGCCCAGGAAGAGAGTGTTACAGTAGTCAAGTCTGGACAGTATCAACGCTCTGCATAGTGTAAGGCAGCTGGTGGTTGTGAGAAATGGCTTACAGGCATTGATTAGTTTGTTAGTGTAGGCCGTGGGTGAGATAGTGGCGTTTATTTGTTGTTTGAGTGATAATGTCAAGTCAAGATACACACCTAGCGTTTTGACTTCCTTTGATACTTTAATGATATTGCCGTCAATAGTGAATGATTGGTACCTGGGGTCCAATTTTTAAGTCGAGTCTGGGAACCTACTATACGTAGTTCCGTCTTGTCATCATTCAAGCAGAGGCTATGGGTGGCCATCCTTGCTTGAATTTCAAGGTAGATTCCATTCAGTTTTGCATCATCTTTCTCATAATTCCCAGTGAGTGTAATGAGGACCTGGGTGTCGTCTTCATAATTGGTATACGTGACACCCAGTTCTTCAAGTCGTTCAACGAGGAGATTGGTAAAGATGTTGTAAAGTGTCAGGGAAATACAGGAACCTTGGGGTACTCCACATTGGATTGGGATGGGGTCAGCTGCAGCCGCTGGTGCAAAGACCCTAGTCGACCTATCGGAAAGGAAGGACCAAATCCAATTGGTGGCGTTCTGTGAAAATGCGGCAGCTAAAGAGAGGTATCGGTGAGAATTTGATGTTCAACTAAGTCAAAGGCTGCGGAGAGATCCAACAGGATCAAGATGGCCAAATTGTCCTTGTCTTTGGATTCATCCATTTGGATTTTTAGATCCAGGAGGGCTGTTTCAGTCCCGTGCCTGGGTCTAAAGCCGGATTCTCACAGGCCTAGGAGATTATTGTCTTCCAAATTGTCTTCCAAATGTTGTTGTAATTGGAGGTATGCCACTCTGTCTAGTATTTTAAAGAGAAAGGGGACAGTCGTAAAGGTAGAGTGATGCAGGGATTCTATTGCAGAGGGAAACATCTGTAGAGGAGAGAGATCTACCTCCCGCTCTCTGCCTGGAGAACATTCTGAACCTCAGAGAGTTTGCGGTAGCTGAGCAAAGGGCACGAGAAGGAATACAAATAAAAATGTGTTTCTTTATGGAAAAAAACATTTCCAGTGAAGGCAGATTTCCAAAATGTCAGAGAAAAGTGATTGGGAAATAAGCGAAGCATGATGGGCCGAAGAAGGCTCAGGCATTCCTTCATAAAGTGTTGGCCAACCTTTTTCAGGCGATGTTGACATTTACCCATTCTATCACAGATGTGTAAACTGGGGTCGGCTGTGCCATTTGTCAGAAGTGACATAGCTAAGAGTGTGAAAGGTGAATGTGGGGAACACAGAAGGAAAACTAGGTGAAGGAAATAGTGCAATCACTAACCTCTAAGAACCATCCTATCATCAACACTTGGTGATGGTAAGATAATTGAAGCAAATCTCCTGATTTAACAATGGTGTTTTTTAGCAGAGCAACATTCCATATTCACAGCTTGCCACACAAGCTCCAACTTCACATTTAACCTCATTTAAAAAGAGCGGTTTCCAAATGAATTTTCAGGTTATTCTCATATAGAGCAATTTGCACTCATTGTTATTAATTACAGGTTACATGTTACTGGGAAAGGGGTTGTATGTTCATTTATATTAGTATGTAGGTTTAATGCAAGCCAGGCAAATGAAATATCGTCCTGAAATAACACATACTTTTAAAACATGCTCTCTGTTCCTGGACCCTGTGCATTTCCCATCTGGCACACGCTGGCTACATTTGCCACCTATACCTTGCATATGCTTATATTTCTCTATTTCTGTATAAAGCCCACACTAACACTAAATGAGCATACTAAGCTAATAAAGCCCTGTACTCACAGCCTCCAGCTATTCAGAGCCCCCTATCTATTCAGAGCCCCCCAGGTACTCCTACAGACAGTTCTAGCCTTTTGTATGAAGTGAAAGTGTGATTAGAGTGACGAATCCAGGTACTTGGTTTAGCTCCTCAATCTAACTAACTGACCATCAGATCCCTTCCTCCACTCTGCTCAGTCTCCCTGCTTCTCACCATCAGTAGTATCATCAATCTTCGAGACTCACATTTCTCTAGAGAATAAATAACTATCTCCCCACCCCCAATCCCCAAAATAAACAGCTCCCTGTCAAGTGTGCATCAGATTTGGCTAGTTTCAAATGGTGGAAGATCTAACACGGAAATACAACGATGGAAATTGAAATATGGCCATATCCTGAAATCACATTTTGCAATATGTTGAAATGCTGCGCATCTCTTACAAATCTTAATCTGTAGCATATTGTGAATGGTGATATATGGGTGAAGAGCTCAGCAATGTGAAGCATAGTTATAGAATACAATAACATCACAAAGAATATGGATACATCACAACACGAAGAAGCAAAGGAATATGTTTTATGCTATATTATGTTACGGGGTGCTATACTGTGCCAAATAACGACTGTAGTATTCGCAAAGTGCCTAGATTGACCACAATTTGGCGCACCACAATCCCACCCAGAGTGACCAGATCTTAGTCTTATTAGAAATTATTTGGTTGAATATAATGCTTTTCAATAAACAATGTGCATTTTGAAATGCTTTGCTTTGAAATATCATGTAAAGTAATGTTAAACATAACAAGAACCAGTCTGGCTGAAGGAATAGCTCAGGGGAAACAGGTTGTCTTGGCAGCAAGACAACACTGAGCAACATAAGTTTGATACCCTGTGACTCTGCCAAAATGTGTGGTATGAAATCCATATGTAATTTATTTTTTAAATTCCAGAATGAAATTAACTTATGCAAAGGAGATGCTGTTGTTATGCTGCCAGGTAAAACATTAATATGGTGACCTGTTCACTTGCATTTTAGTAGTCTGCAAGCAAATTATAGACAGCAATCATTTCAAATAACATGAGTGGTTTAGTCTATTTATGAAAAGAACACATTCTTATTTGAGTGTTATTGGAAATAGAAACATGGTAAATAGTACATTTCTGTTAGATGAGATAGGACATCTAATGTAGCTTTATGCACTATAAAACTTAACTATGGAACCTGGTTCACACAAATGGTATGTTTATGCAATTATCAGACATCTTAAAACGAGTCATTCGAAGGCCCATTAAATTCTATTGGATCTGATGTAAAGGCATGGCTGTGTGTACCCAGAACATAGTCCTAGGTGTAAAATAAATAAAGGAGCCAGACTGAACTCCACATTTAAGGTTGTCATGGTCTGATTTTTTTAAGCTGATCAGAAGGTCAAGAAGTTCAGTGTTTTGTGGATCATTAAAGTGCATTCCTAAAAGCAGAGTCCATGATCAGACCTTGGGCAATCTGTTCCATGAAATCCACTTATTTAACTGTTCGTTTGTTTCAAAGAAGATCAACCTCAGCAGTATGGCGAATCAATGGAATACATATATTCTCCCCAAGGGGTAGCCCCATAGGGAAGTGAGTCTGCTCTGCAATACCCTGCCTAGGGGTAGAGGGGTAGAGCCAAGTGGGGCCCCACTGGGAGAGACTCCCCTTTTGGAGACAAGGACTCCCATTCCCATAAGGTACTCCCTGAATCTGTATACCTGAAGATGCTCTCAAACATCTGAAATCTTTTTCCAACACAACTGGGACCAATAAACTTTGCAGGGATGCCATTATGTTATTGAAAGGGAATATGTTCCTTAAAAACAATATAACCAATATACTGAAATGAATATGTTCATTAATGTCAGTTCGACAACACACACTGCGAGAGGAGAGAGAGAGCGAGAAGACAACGTCGGCCTTGGGAGGTCCCGAGGCACACAACACCTGCAGGAAGCAGGACTCTAAATGCTTGTGAGTTATGAACTCGCTTACCAGTGGGAAGCAGAATTTCAGAGCAGCAGCGTTGGAGCAACCCAAGAAGCCAGGCTGACAAAACACCAAGAGCAGGTAGTGACGAGAGCTCGGTCGACGACCCATAATGGACCAGAGGTCCAACGAACTCCTCTGATACCATTGCATATGAGCAGCAGCAAGGTGCTTAGTATCGCATTCACATACCAGAAGGATGAAAGACCAGAGAGAGAGGAAACGCGACAAGGAAAAATGAATGCAGATGAGGAAAAGTCTGCAGAAACTGAAGCCAAACAAGAAGGTTTGCAAGTCGGCCCCACAAGGCGCACTCCACTGAAGGAGAAAGTAACCGGGAGTATGGGAGTCATGGTTGGCCTCAGAGGGAGGATCACTATATCACCTTAGTACTAACATTCAAAGAAAGTTAAGCTTCCAACCCAGGTAGACAAAGTTGCATTGAATAACCAAACAAGTTATTGGGAACCTGAATCAAGTGAACGACCCAGGGATTGTAATTTTCTGGGTGAAGGGGAAAGTATGCAAAACAACCATAGTAATATAAAGTCTGAGAAAATAATAGAACGAGTTATTAAGAATCTGAATCCAGTGAAAGATCCAGTTATGGTAATTCCCTATGAGAAAGGAAAATTATGTGAAGGAATTTAAATTAGGACAATAAGAGTGAGCACACCATTGAAAACTTGAGCAGCAAACCTGAGAAGCCAACAAGAATGATACCCGGGAGGAGGGCAGAAAGAGTGCCACCACATGCCACAGGGGAATCATTGACAACACTGAGAAATCCCCACAAAAGGGTAAACTACCTTAAGAAAGCAAAAAACAAAAGACTTATAGAAAGAAGAATATCCCAAAGCTCTATTGAAGAATTGCAAGGACTAATTAAAGAAATCATAAAAGGATATTTGAAAATCCCATACTGAGTCATGGACTGAGTCCTTGCTCTGATGGATAAAGGTATCCTGGGACAAGGGAGTCATTCTCCTGATTTAGGTTAGTTCTCATAGTGGTAGCGCCAGTTAGGTTAGTTTGGACAGTGGACTTTATTATTTGGACTTTGATGACTGAGGGACAGGAACATTTATTATTAAGATAGGCAGGGTCTACCCATAGTGATAGAGAAAGTTATGCCTTACAGTTATTATTTAATAAAACATCCTGAAGCTGTCACATAATAGTCTGTGTCTTTCTTCAGACCGGCCACAGCAGATAGACTCAACTAATAAAATTGGGTCAAAAAACACACACCCTCGTACACTTGCTGAATTGAAGCTGGGTTGAATAGTAAAATGTGCACTAAAAGTGCATTTGAAAATGAGAAGTGGGAAGTACCTTATTGGTGCTAGTTTTAGAGTTGTTTTTCTGGTTTGAAAAATGTAAATGTAAATGTAAATGGGTCTGGATTCGCCTGAGGCTGATGCTGCAGTCTCGGCGGTCTGCTAAGGGTTGTGGAGACTGCAGCATCAGCCTCAGGTGAATCCAAACCCAAGACTGGGACCCAACTAGGAAACTCCCAAAGGGGACTCAACCTGGAGAACCCATCCCCACATCCTACAAACATATACCTTGACTTAATAAAGACCCCTCGAGGTCGAAACACATGTTGGCGGACCACTACCAGACTATAAGTCTATACCAACATAAAATTGTCACTGTAAACAAACCGCTTGCGTGGTATTGAACTCATATAAAGGATTCTAATTTCATGCATTGGGAGTTAACCGTGACTGCCTCTCTATACTTACCTGGAGGTGTGGGTTCACCTCTACCTAACTGTGACCTTGAACGGTAAAACCGATGATCAAAAGACTAATACATTGAGATCAGCACAGGAGTGTTCATAACTAGAGCCAATCTCTCTCCGTTCTGGATATAATTACAGGCATAAGTCCTTTGGGATTGACAATTTAAAGGCATGGTCTAGTAAAAAATGTTATTTAAAAAATAGATAGGCAACATAAAAAATAAAATACTAGCATTCTCTTTTTTAAAACTTCCTATGTAAAATTTTGAGCTAGTCAAGCTCAAAATTTGCAAAAGCAAGCACATGGGCGCATCCATTTTGTGAAATGGATGCCCTCCTGTGCTGGCTTTTGCTTTTGCGGCACTAATGAAGGAAAAGCCAGCCAGCTGTAGTAAACAAAAGCTACCGCTGGGTGGCTTTCCCTTCATTAGTGCTGTACGCGGAGGATGGGGACTGGCACAATGTGCCAAAAAAGCAAGCACAATGTTTTACTAGACCATGCCTTTAAATGAAAACCCTGGTTAATTTGACCTTAATAAGTCTTTTCTACAGTATTTGGGGATATCTGGAAGCCTTAGACATCTAAAATGTAAATGTGGAATGATGCGTCTTTGTGGTTGATGTTGGCCCTAGTCAAGAAATAATTGCATGCTATTCAGTAATGAACTCAAAGAACTGGGGTTTTATGCGGGGGATATGATTCCTAGAGGAATGTGAAGACACTAGGTATGACTGTCCCAGAATTTCTGAAAATAAGTATGATTCCTGCGTCCAAGCTTTCAGAATCAGTGTATCTAAGTGAACCCAAAAAATATTCTTGTTACTACGGCCAGCTATATCGTTTGTTCATTCATAAAAAGCTTTATTCAACATAAGTTGCCGAGCTATATGCCAGAAACCAATAGTGCAACTGGATTTGTGTTCAACATTTTACAGTTGACTACGCCCTTGAACAAGAAAGCCATATCTCAAGTCAATATTTTTCTCTGATGCCACACTGTCCAATGGTTTCTGAGGAAGGTAAGTGAATTGTTTTGGTTCAAACTCTAATATTCGAAGATTTTTTTAACCTTTTTGATTGTGTGTGTGTGTGTGTGTGTATTGTGAATGTAAGCATACATCAGGCGGTTCTTTTTTCATTTCTGCAACCAATCTGCCTGTATTTAGATGGAATTTTGTGGGTGACTTCCCCAGCACAGAATGTTTCTTGTCAAGGATTGTGGGGTCAGAATGTCACATTGTGGGCTATTAGACAGGGAAATATTTCAGTAAAATGATTTACAGTCTGTGTAGGAAAAATACATGTGGATTAGAGGATGCTAAATCATGCTAAATCATGTGCAAGAGCAACAGAGAGAGGAAAGGTGTGAGGTGTGAGAAAAGACATGTTTGTGATAACTTGAAAGCGTGTGAGTCATTTAGGGTGGAACATATTTCTAGATGTCAGAAAGGCGGTATGTTCTAAGCAAGTATTTAAGCTATGCATAATATGTGGGGCAGCTTCAACGATCAATATGTAGATAATAATGAGTAATGTGGCTTATTTGAAGGACTTGGGAAGTGCTCAAGCTGCACATGAAAATTGTGCTGGCTCCAGGACCGAGGATCATTTTTACATGTTTCATGTGGCCAAACTCCAGAATAGTAGTTCTGGAAGTGCCAAACCAGGAAGTCAAGAATAGACAGTAAAAAAAAGTTAAATGTAGCTGGAGAACAAAAGTGTAAGATGGGTTTCTATGGATCAGCTGTTACTGATATGTTGCATTTCTAGGTTTGAGAACATCTCATTGTCAGAGTCCCTTCTCCCTGCATTGTGCAAAGTTCAGGTTGATGCAGGCAGGTCTCAGTTTTCTTTAAATGCTGTGCAACAATATGCTCCTAATGCACAGACTGTTGGCACTAATTTGCATTGCCACAATGAGTAAGACATGAGCCACTGCAACATCGTACCTTGTGCCCCAAACATCCTAGCACCATCTTATTGCACCTACTCACACCAACTCTTAGGACTCCGGCCCACAACAGCCCAGTTGCTACAAACCGCCACTCCTCCCCGATCCAAAGGCATATACTCTTCCTGAACATCACATACAAAGGGCCGCCAACACGGAACCATTAGACCTGGAGTGAGATTGTTGCTCTATGCCTCTGACTACCACAGCCTAAGTCACATTCTCTGAATGGCGAAATTGTCTCCATTGCCCTACCGTGGTGCTTCTCTCAACACACCATCCTACCCACTCTGCCATCCAAGTGTTCCAAATTCACTGCTCATTTCCACTGGAGCAGAACCAGCACCACCACCACATAACAACAAACATTTATATATTTGCAATACAAGAGTCATCAGCATTGTGTGCCTAGACACTGCTGTTCATCCTGAAGAAAGCATAGAACTCCTCTGGCCAGTCCCCGTCCTGGAAATCCCCCAAAGGCCACAAAGCTCGCTCCTAAAACATCCATACCAGGATTCCGACAGACCTTTGAGAAAACACTTACACCCCCCCCTCTGAAAGTCCCTGGCTAGTCCCAGTTCAGTGACTCACCGCCAATCTTCTGCATAGCTCCAACTCTCAAGAGGACCCAGAGTCTTGAAAAACAAATGCTGTCCCCTCCCAATCTGGCTGCAAAGCCAACCAGTGCCTGTCCCCGACTCTCCAATCTCCCCAAAATCGTTTGTGCCTCTGGGTCAGCCTGGTGCACACCAATAACCACAACAACCTAAACCTCCTGCACACCCCAGCGGCATGTACTATAACAAATATCAAATCATGCACACACTATTGCACCCCCCACTCTATGCTTCTGAACTGAACAGTCACACTGGTTGTCCGAAAAATTGACCTTCCTATGTCATATGTTCATTTGTCCCGGGAGGATAGCTCAGCCGCAACGTGCTTGCCTTGGAAACAAGACGACACAAAGCAACACAGGTTCGATCCCCAGGTCTTGGAAACCTCTGGGTATTAAGCATGTTATAAATACGCAACTAAGACATAGAGCTTCATTACTAGCTTGGCGGAACGGTACCAGTAAGCATGCGAGTACTGTTGTATCCGGACCAGCAAACTCTGAGTTGTGCTTGCGGCATGTCGGATGCACCGGCACCGTTATAAACGGTGCCGGTGCATCCGACCCTCCGATTCCCATTTGAGCCATAGGGCTCAAATGGGAATGAGGAAGATTCTTTTCCCAGTGCCAGGAATAGGCAAATACCGGGTCCAGCAAGGCCGTAATGACCCGGTAATTGGCAATTTCTGGGCGCCAGAAAAAAATGAATACCGGTGCCAGCCGTGCCTGTGTTACAGGCACGGCTACTGCCAGCCTCGTAATGAGGCCCAGAATCTGGAAACAGCACGTCGATGCCCCCGGGCTGTGTGAGCGCTTTAAAAATGCAAAATAAATAAAAATGTCACCCTCAGTGTGAAAATATTATTTTGAAAAACGTTGCTTTTTTTGCAATACACATTTCAGCCAGTTAGGAAGCATGAAGTGTATGAGTCTCGTAAATGACCAAGATGTTTCATAAAGCTGATTAAAAACCTTGTGCTGTCAAAAAACGGGCATCGGCAGGGTTTTGCTCTACCGGCAGAGCTCAGTTAATTGAGGGAAACTGCTAATGCCGCTCCAACAGCTGATTTTTCCTACCACCTCTAGTGATAACTACTTGAAGACCTATGGCCTCGAGTAGCAAAGGCCTACAGAACGTGCTTATTCCACCTCTTAGAGAAGAACATGCTTTTGTCCTTGTGATATTCCTTTACTGACAGTTACTTAAAATGCAAGCAGTGGTTTTAGTGCTAGTTCCATATTTTCTTTCTGTGATCTTTACACTCTGATGTTTTAACCTCACTGGAAGCATGCAGGAGCAGGACACAGAGCTCACCGAACTGCACAATATTGCAGCCAACCATTCCCAGGCACTGGCTCCACCAACTAGTACCCTGTGTTGAGCAAAGTGGAGTGAGCCACACTGCATCTTTGCATCTCCAGAGCCAGGACTTATGAATCATTTAGCTCTGACTTCTCTACATATACTGGAACTTCTGTTCAGTGTGGCCACTGCTGTTTAGGAGGCATTCCGTTGAGACCTAACTGGGTTTTTGTTGTTTTACCCCAGATCGAAGACTAATATTGCGCTTTTCGCTTGTCCATGTTAATGAAGATCAACAGATCTTCCAATCTTGGTTACACTATCTAGAACTAGAAATGACATTGTTACTCTTGCAGCCGGAGCCAAACGACACCTTCAGAAAAGTGTCCAGAAATGGTTTTATACTTTGTTCAAGAATGGCTCTAAAGTACTGGAGTGCTACAATACCAAGTAATAAGTTCAATCAAAAAAGCCAGAGGCTCCAGATTCTGCGTAACCAGTAAGTAGCCCTCAGTCACACACAACAGTAAAACAACGTTCATGTTTCTTAATGGAAAACGGGCCACCAACGCTTGAACAATAGAATCTGTAGAAGGTGTGCCAATCCAGGTATTGGCCCCTGGTTACTGAGTCACTTTATGCCGATACCAAAGAGTTCACTTTCACTTATGCCCTTTTGCAGAAGCTGGTGAGGCTCGGATAACAGATACAATGATTAAATCGATACGCAAATCAACATAATTCAGTACTGTTTCACACATAAATCAAGCAAGTGGCTAATTTACAAGCTGGACTCCAAAACTCTATGATAAGCGCCCCCACCCCCCTGGTTAAAGAACCACAGAAAATGCAGAAGAATTCAAATACATTCAGAGTAAAAAGTGGATTTTTTCATCCGAGTTAATGGCTAATGCTGAACGTAAGTCCATAAGTAAGTCTTCAAGAAATAAGTGATTCCCAGAGGAACTTCAAGTGCAAGTGTAATGCAAAATTTGAGAAACAAATACTGCTTGGATGGTAGGAGTATGACAGGTCAAGTACAGGGGAAACACACTACGCTAATAGGTGAGTGAGTTGCTAGTCTGTCTAAAAATGTGAAAGAAAATACCTAAGGCAGTGCTGCGTATTAATCTGTTGCACAGTAATCAAGTGAATCACAAATATACTAACTGTGAAAGTCTGCAGCCCTCAGCCAACAAGAAAAAATAACAACAATTAAAAAGCATAATGAACTGATCTGTATTGTAGGGGAAAATTATGAAATGAGGGAGTGGGTCAAGGGGTTGATTGTAAGAAAAACATATTTTACTGCTTCATCATGATGTCATCTCTGTACTGCTGACCCCAGTGTTTATTATTGTTCTGTTAAACCTTAGCAGACTTGGATTGGGACATCGCTCTGTCCCTGCTGACTTCAGCTATTGCTGAATACTTCCATCTGGACTGCGCACATGCACCTAAATTGCTAATAATGGACATTCGGCCTGCCTCAGGTTACTGGGACAAAATTGTTCAATTTGAGCAAGTGGATTGTGCTGATTGGACCAGAAGACGACATGAGCCGCCATTTTTCACTTGGAAACACTCCACCACATAACATTATGTGGGCATTGACATTGTAGAAGGAGAAGTGCCTAGCGAATGTGGAATTCTTTGTTCCAGTCGGAGGTGGGATTAGCATGCCGGAAAGTCCACCTAACGATTTCCCAAACTTTTGGGTCAAGCATCTTAAAATGATAAAAAGGAGCAGGTCTAAAAGGGTGGGGCGCGATGGTTGATTGTGAAAAAATGCCTCGAATGCTGTTTGTCTTGAAAGCAAACCTTGAGTAACCTTTTGCCTAATCATCATCTAAAATGAAGACAATTCTTTTTGATGTTAACACAACACAGCCAACATGTGGGATTATATTCAGACTCAAATTTGCCCTGAACAATAGACAGGAGCTGGTCTTACACAAATCACAAGGAATGAACATTCTAATCTTATAAAAATGTATTTGCTCTGTCACACAGGTTATACAGTGTCCAAGCGTGGGACAAAAATCCAAAGCCCAGCATCTTGCTCGTTCAGGATTGTTAAGCATTCTAATGGGATGTCATAAACCAGACCAGGACTTTTGCCACAGGCCTAGGATGCAGCGCACAATTTAAACACTTTTACTTTATTTTCTAAGAATTCAGATTGATATGGCACCCAACCCGTCTCACACCCCCTTTTACAAATTCCCTGGGCAACAATGGACAATGAACCAGGCCGGTATTTGGTAATACAATATTTATTTATTTTAAAATCCAAAGGAAATCACACAAATGTAATATTGAGCAGCAATCACCAATGGGGGTCAGGTACACTATGCAGCAATCGGAATTAAAATACGACTTACTCCCACTGAATTGTAGGTGAAAAACCAGATTTAGATCCCAGAAAACTGAGCAAAATGGCCCACGAAATTACTAAATATTCATTGTACATGCGCGGTTGAATGAAAAAGGCACAAATGAGTATAACAGTATCAGAGCACTAGCCAACAACAGAGCAATGTCCTAACAACAGGCATACAGTTCAGAAAATCCACTTTTGAAGGAAAAACACAGTGGGCCTCATTACGACATTGGAGGTAGCCATGCCGCTATTTGCAGCGTGGCTACCCCCATTCCAAGTACTGGGTCGGGGTTCCCTGAATGGGGAAATACCGGGCCATTCCGACCTTGGATGGCCCAGTATTTCCCCATTCACGGGACCCGGTACAGCCCCATTCCCATTTGAGCCCAATAGGGCTCAATGGGAATGGGAAGGATGCAAACAACGGGCCCGTTAATAACCGACCCATTGTTTACATCCTGGCCTGCTTGCGGGACCCGCTAATGAAGCCTGGTTTTACCAGGCATCCTTACCGGGTCCCACAAGCAAATGTCGTAATGAGGCAGTAGGGGGTTAAAAGGGCCGGCGCCTCTACCGGTCCCGTTAACCCTCTATCGCCCAACATGTAATGAGGCCCAGTACAGCCAAATTGCATTTTCTTATTTTTACGGGTTTAAATGTAAAAACTGCTTGAAAAACGGGTTCAGCAGACAAAATCGGAATGCAGTTTTTATGGTAAGGGACAGATACACATCACAGGGATAATATAAAATTGAAAGGGTAACTCTAAATAAATGACAGGATTAGAGTCTTTATGGGAAAGGAAATTTGGTTTTAAAAGTGCAGCAGTGGACTGGGAAAATCGGTTTGGGAAAGGAAATGAGCTAGAAATGGCTAGAAAAGTGAAACGCTGCCCGCAACACAGGTTTCTTTGCAAGTGTAACCCCTTTGTGCTGTGTGTCTCTTTAGATGGGAATTTAATAAATTTATTCCAAATATGAATAAGAACTTATGTAATGGACTAGGTAGGAAAGAATGGCGCTAACACATGGAAATCAAAAACAGGATGCACAGAGGATTCTGATAAATTTAGACAGTTACTAGAGTACTTTCAGGATTACTTATAGGGTGGAACAAAGGGCAAAGTATCCAAATGGGATATTCTATATTTTGCTATGAGATGGGATGATACTTACAATAAACACTTGAATATGGGATTATGGACCACCAACCGGGAATCTCAACAGCGGGGCAAGGGTCTGGCCACGGCACAGCGGCGCATTAGCTGGATAAAGCAGGAAGCAGGGTAAGCAGGTAGCGCCAGATAATACCAATGAGGATTCAGCCACCTTTCCCTTTTCTCCCTGTATTAGTGGGATTTTTGTGGGGTTTAATTCTGAAGGGTGGTTCTGCCTGGATAGGAGGGTCTGGATCAGCTATCCCTTTCCTGGCAGTGGATTCTGGAATCTTGCAGGGTGAGTATGACATGTCTGGTCTCGGGATATGCTGAAGCTGGAAGTCAGGCGAGTCAGTCCTTTGTCTCTCTGAGCCTCCACCTTTTATACGGTGGATGACATCACAGTATTTACTATGGGGGCAGACCTTTGGCCTGACATGCCTCTAATAACTGTCAGTGGGTTGGACTTCAGGGACATGACATCAGTTTTATGATGAGTGCTTTACTATGTACACGGCCATCCCACAGTTAAATTTGCCAAAATCAGGTATGATACAAAATGCACATTTTTATAGTTGTGGTGCTTTTGAAAATCACATAGGCAGATTCCATATTTTACACTGAACCTGTCATTCCAACTCCCACATTTCTACCATTTTATTTAGTTATTCTAATAATCTTTCACAATTTCTAGTGGGAACCTCTTCACCTACAATTCTACAATTTTATACATGTGTACATATTATCATGACGCATGCTTGCTTTAAATTTAAAAGTTTCACCATGTATACTTTTCCCATGAATTACATTTTCCTGTTGTTTCTCTGCCCTACATGCTATGGAAAGCTAAAATGTCTTATTTTAATGCCACAAAATTACATTTCAACCGTTAACATTTCGCATGACCATGTTTTCGGGTGCAGAAATAAACGTCTTAACATTTATTAAACAAGAACAGTCTTTTGCCCCAGATGGGCCGGTTTTATCTTCCAAACAAGGGCCTTCTTCCCAACCCACAGCCAAATGTCAGGCTCTAGCCAGCCATAGCCCAGCATTGCCATGGAGTTGCCTTTGAAGCTCTTTAGTTTGAGTTGAGGGGAGGTGCTACCAGAAAGTCACACCTATGTGTCCTGGAAATCCTTTTTCCCAGGCTGGAGTACTGCCGCTTTGTCTGACGAGGGTGCAAGATCCTCCATCCCTGTCTATTCATATGCCCAAGATGCTTGTCCACTTGAGGGGAGGTAGATCCTGTAGTCAGTCCTTTGAAGCCCGGGCCTATAAAAACCTGTTCTGCAGGCCTCACATCTAATGTATTTATTCATTTATTTTTCTTTACTGAACCAAAAAGCAAGTCTGTTGGAATTAAATATCCTGTATATGTTTTTAAACAAACCCCCATAACATTTCTATGCAAGGACAGGGCCTAAATTCAACAATTTACTTTTAAACAAACATTTTCTTGTTTGTAAAAAGCTCAATTTTACATTTTTGGTTAATTTACCTCGGCTGTCACTTTACAATGCAGCCTTCCTCTCATCCATTTTCTGAACCTTTCCAAAGCCCCAATCATGTTTCTAATGCACAGGTGTCTGTTCAAATAAAAGGTCCTTTGAAACTAACATGAGCTAGGAGAGAGAGGGGGCTTTTTGTAAAGAGTTTTTGTTGCAAAAGTAAAGTGTTTTGCGTATGGCTTGGAGTGAAGTTCTTTGTTATTTCACAGATCTTGCCTGGCACAACCTGTCTTTCAATGAGAAATGCCCCCAGTTTCTGGAGCACAACCTGAATATGGATGAACATAACTGGGTCTGACTGGAAACACGTTGTGTACTGCTGAAAAGGTGGAGAGAGTATCAGGGCACAGTCATTTTAAAACACAGAATATTTTATTTTTCAGCAAAACATTTTGAATTGGCAGCATAGCAACGCTGTCTTTGACTTCTTTTCTCTGGTGCAAATGAAGACAATACTGGCAGCAATTTACGGGGTGTTCTGGGTTTCATCTTGCCCATGTGTGGCTGGTAAGACAGCTCAGCCATTCTTTTGGTGACTGCAAAACTCAGTTTTAATGCAAGGTGATAGTGCTCAACAGGGTCAGTGCAGCCATTCTGCTCTGCTGGTGACTGCTGAGATGTGGTTTGGTGACATTGGGGAGTTCTGCTGCGTGGATAAATGTACCCCACAGGATGTAGCGCTTCAGTTCCACAGTTTACACATAACCCACCCTCAATTGCACACACACACTCGAAATTACTTCTGCCCTGCAGTAGTAAAAGGGAGAGTAGTGTATAAAGAGCCTACTATGCCCTCAAACAGGCAGATTTAAGAGAAATACCACCATTGCCTTTATGGTAACTTGGGCCGAGGAAAGGCTACACTCTCAAGATGATTATGAATTTGATTCAGCACCACACAAACAGCAATAGTAAAAAAGTTAAAAATAAAGGGAATGTCCAATCAAGGATCTATAAAAATAAATATACTTTATAATGAAGCACGCCATTTGTAAAAATAACAAAATAGAAAAAAGCAATATAAAACCACCCCGAGAAACGAATAAAGAATATATACCGATAGAAAGATGCAGCACTATGGGTCATTAATCATGAGTCTAAGGCAAGTAAAGACCACACTCTTTGTTAAAAGATATGTTTGACTGCAAAAACATGATTAAAGTTACCTTAACCAGTTTATAGGGCCCAAACATGGACCAAGGGGGCAGTTACCAGTCAATAATACTTTCTGCAGTCCTTGACGGTTCGACAGCATTGAAACAGGGTTCTTGGTGCTGTTGGTTTGATTCACAAGGTTCAAGTTCAGCCGTCACGTTGTTGTAGATGGGGAACCATCTTGAGGAGTTGCTGAATATGGGCCTGCTGCATTTCGAAGGTCCCTCCATATTCAGGGTGCTCGAGCAAAAAGGGGGCATTTCTCATTGAATGAAAGGCTGTGTCAGGCAAGATCTGTGAAATAACAAAGAAACTTCACTTAAAGCTGTACACACAAAGTTTTACCTTTGGAACACAATAGCAGAGATAAACCCTTCATAAGAAGCTTTCTCTCTCTTTATTCATGTCAGTTTCATTGGGCCCTTGCTTTGAACAGGTTGCTGTGTAGTAGAAATTGACTATGGCCATGGAAATGCTCAGAATAAAGATGCCAGGAAAAAACACATTTGAAAGTGACAGCAAAGGAAACATAAAACACGTGTAAATTGGTGTGTTTTACAAACATTAAAAGATCTCTTTAAAAGTGAAATGTTGAATAAAGACCCTGTCCTTGCATAACAATGTGATGGGGGTTTGTGTTAAAACATATTTAGGATGTTTAATGCCAACAGTCTTGCTTTCTGGTTTAGGAAAATAAATAAATAAATAAATGCATAAATAAATAAAGTTACTGTGAAACCAGCAGGACAGGTTTTTAGGCCCTGGCTTCAAAGGACTGTCTACAGGATCTACCTTCCCCCAAGTGTAATAGCAACTGGGGCCTATGAATAGGCAGGGGTGAAGCATTTCACGCCCTCATCACACTCCGTGGCAGTGCTCCAGCTGGGTACAATGAATTTCTGGGATTCCTAGGTGTGACTTTTTAAGCAGCACCTACCCTCAACTAAAACTGGGGAGCTTCAAAGGCAAACCCATGACACATAGGGCTAGCGGGTTGAACAAAAGAAATCCCTTATTTGGAAGACAATGCTGGCCATTTGGGGCAAAAGACTGTTCTGAATTAATAAACTTTAAGGCTTTTATTTCTTCAATCAGGAAACTCAGGAATGCAACCGTTTAACAGCTTAAATGTAATTGTTGTTGCATTAAAACATGATAGTGTGGCTTCCCCTAGCATCTAGGAGACACAAGTGGCAGACACATGTAAATCGTGGTAAAAGTATACTTGGTGCAACCTTAAACCTGTATGCAAACATGCTCTGTGGTAATAGGTACACATATACTAGACTGACCGATAATGACAGATTATTGATTATTACATCCTCTTTCCTGACACTATGCTGTCCCTCTATTCATCTATGCCCCACAAACTACGTGTCGAGGGCTCAAATGTGTTCTTGCTTTCTTGAACTGCTGCTCATGTATTCCCACATGAATCCCGTTATCAAGCTTTCCACCACACTCACATTTCAAGTCTCAGTTTACTGGGTAGCTAGGGTAGCTAGGTCTAAAGTTGTCTCTATCTGTCACTCTTATTTTTTTAAAAAGACCTATCATATTCAAATATTGTTTTCTGTGTGATCTGAATGACAGATCTGTTAAAAACTAAATTTGCTAACACAATTACAAGTCTCAGCATTCACTAATGTGGCTATTGGCCCCCTGATAAACAGGCTAATATTGCTAATGTACTGATATCAACAGCTCTTTTTCTTACTTGTTTTAACGTCCTCTTCCCAGAGATTTGTGTGATTATTTAGCTATTCCTTTCACCTCACGTTCATTACTCACCAAACACTTATCCTTCTTACACTAAGCTTTCTCTATTACTCACAACTGTTTCTGTTTCTTCTCCACTTTGCTTTGTAAAAGCTGTGTTTGTTGGTACCATGAAACTGTTGAGTTAAAAACAGAAACAAAACCTCCAATACCTAGTAAAACCTTTTTAACAACACTAGATGAAACACTTTACTTGTACTTACAACAACTCTATTATAGCTTTTAAAAATGTTATTCCCCACTAAGTTATTCAAAGTCTCTGAAAACGTTGTCAACTGCTAATCATTTTTATGTATTTTTTACTGTAAAAATACAATCCATGAGAATTATTTTTCTTCTAAAACTCTGTATTTATTTTCCTTTATAATTGGTATTTGATCTGGAATAGGCACACTTCGCCATTTGATTCCCCCGTGTCATTGAGACTGCTTTTGCTCACTTTTTATCATAATTGCGGGAAATCCCCTCCTAAAATGACCACGTCCTTGCTTAAATAAGCAGATTCCCTTGAATGTGTATGTTTTCTTGATTCAGCATGGACATCTGTTTTCAGACTCTCTGGTAGAAGTGCACATTTGACCGTTTGTAGGCACATTTCAGAACAGGCGGGCACCAGATTAGCTATTGCATTACTTGCCCAAACATACTCTTCCCTGCTTTATTATACTCATTCCTGAATGCTTCTTGGCTGAGCATGGAGTCGGCTGTCCTTTATGAGGCGGTTGATTGCATGCACATTCCTATTGCCAGATGTTCTCTTTGATCTCATATTTATCTTTAACACAGGAAACCCTGAGGGTTCAATTAGCAGCTCGTATTCTGATGTTGGCTTGAGTGGTCTGGTCCTGGTTGGGTTGCCTAATTGATAATGAACCACACTCAATATGTGTGGGTGTGTCCCTTCGGGCCAGAGCCTTTATGATGCGCTGTGGAGTACCTAGAGTCTTCATTTTTGTCCCACTTATTTATTTATAATATATATTAATACTTGCCTTGTAATATGTTGTTTGACCCTCTGGGAGACTTGGCTTCTGTGTCAGGCCTCTTGGGACACCAATATGGGGAGGACACCCAACTCTATCCAACATGGTTATCACTAACTGATATGCATGTACTCTCTCACTAGCAGCGAGGATTGGATGTCCATACTTGAAATTTTATCCCATTAAAGCAGATCTGTTTGTTGGATTTTCACTAGGACTTTAAAAGTCCTTTTTAAATTTTAGCTATAAGCTGTAAATATTGCAATGCAGTACAGCTGGATGGAAGGATATGGGGTGCATGTGTTGTTTGGTTATTTATTTACCTACTGAGTACACATGGTCATGCAAATACCTTTGGCAATTCCTACCCACTCTTGACCCTACTCAACCAAAACGTTTCCGCCTGGGATCTCTTGAGCTGCTTTATAAATCATTACCATCAAACATTGTGCTGTAAGTGCCTGCCAGTCACCGCCAGTATTATTTAGAAGCAGTCTTCTGAACGTTAATGGCTCATCTTGGGCCTTAAATGCGCTACTAGTGTAATACTTGTGCCACATCCCGTTTCCGCTCCTTCCATCTCCTAGCCCCCTACACTGGAAATCCTTACCTCTCTCACTCCGCTCTATTTCTACCTTTTCCTCATTCAAACTTCCCTCAAATCTCTCCTTCTCCATTCCCCTCCATGAAACCCCCTCCCACCTTGCCTTACCCCCTTGACCACCTCCCCCACCCCCATTCTCACCCTTCACCCCATCAGTTTCCCTCCTCTTCCCCTCCTCTCCCACTCCCTCTCAGTTCTACTGCACTACTCTCCTTCTCCCCTCCACTTAATTGCTCTACTTATCGTTTTGTCGGTTGATTCTCAATTGTAAATTGCTTCCACTGTTACTGTTATATTGTTAATTGTTATATGTATCCTGTTGGTAAAATGTGCAGTGCTTTGGTGTAAAGCACTATATAAACTAAATAAATACAAATACAAATAAAAAGGTTTGAACCAAGTGTGCTTCCAGCGTCTTGATTTGTAAGCAGTATCTATGTCCTTGTGCTGAAGTCCTATTTAAAACATGAATGGGAAAGGCCAACAGTTTTGGCATGTCTTTAGGTATTAGGCACTGTGTCCAGGTGTTTGCAACATTTTGCTGCTGCTACCGTTTATGGCCAGTTAGCACAATTATGGCATTGCCTGACAACTGCCTATCACATGCCTAGGCAAAGGCTCAAACTGTTGGCATTTCCACTGCTGGTTTCATTAGTGTCTTGATGTGTGCACATGTCTATTTCTTTCAGGCTTTCATTGTTTTAGAATGAATCGTCAAGCGGGTTTTCTCAATATTGTACAATCAACACTGTACCGTGTGTCATTTCTTTTCGAATAGGATGCACTTGAAAATAAAATGTAAATAAGAAATATAACTCCATTCATCCTATATGATTAATATCATGCACATATTCTGATGGAGTTTCGAAGAAACAACATATGCATTTTCTTCCACAGGGCATGCTGAATTCTGCAAACAAGTGTATGCTTTCTCTCATATCCGTGTTGCTGAAGCCTGTTGAATCTCTTACTTGTGTTCTGTGCCCATTGCTCTTTTAATGCTCGTCGGCAGACACGGTGCTACAATATCGCAATTATAAGTAGTTGCCTATTGTGTCACTAGCAGAGCGGCAGCAGGGTTCACAATCAACAAACACCGTTGCTCACTGTAAAGGAGAGCAGTACAGCATGGCACATTGCCTGCAGCGAGTCCCTGAACCAGTCCTGCTCCTTTCCCAGCTCACGCTTTTTGGGTACTTATGGTGACCTGATCCGTGCTTTCAAGACTAAGACCTGGCAGCGCTTTCTCAAATGCAGGAAACACCTTTATAAAGAACAAAACATGTGTGTTTGTAATCAAAATGTGCTTTTTAAGGTCGGTAAATCAAAGCCCAGCAAAAAGTAGTTTCTTGCCATGTTGTACATTCTGTCTCAGAACACGTCCACTGGCTGTTCATTACGGTTGAAATATGGATACTTCTTGTAAATATGTTTTTATAATCTGAATGGAAATAGAAGGAGACCGTTGAGCTAAAACAAAAACTGCTACAAGTTTAGGATAATACCAAAAATCATTACGTAGAACTGGAATTCAACTGCTTGCAGTGTTCTGTTCAGATTTTAATTACTGTACTTAATATTTGCAAATAAATCTCACGACCATCAGGGGTGAGAGTTGAGGGAGGCATTCAATGAACCCAACTCTGAAACATCAACTTTCTGCATGCGCTTCTCATAGTGAAACACAATCAACCACAGCAATCTGCAAGTACTTCACCACATTGCAACAACAAATTAACAACACATAACCCGCCACAACAGCACATGGGAATTCGCACTGACCCAAAAACCACACATAAGCTCAGCAATCTGTGCAAAACGAACTGAAGCTGCCAACAGGACATCACAACTCTCACTTTTCTTTTCCCACTGCACCCTTCTCTCCTCATATATCTGACGTCTCTAAGAAGTCACACTACCAGCTGCACCTCCTCAGAGGTATTCTTCCCTTCCTCTCCTTCCCCCAGAAGCTCACTGTCTCACGAGCCCTGGTTCTCTCAAAGCTGGACTACTGTAACAGCCTCTATCTTAATCTGCCTGCCTCCACTCTCCGCCCTCTGCAACTCATCCAGAACAGAACTGCGAGACTTGTCCTTGGCCTTAAGCCCAGGGACTGCATCTCTCCAGGACTGAAGTCTCTACACTGGCTCCCAGTGGCTCCGAGATAAAGTTCAAAACCCTCTGCATTGTCCACAAGGCCTTCTGGGGCCTGGGGCCTAAATGCCTTCAACTCTCTCTTCCTAAATATCTTCCTTCCCGAGCCCTTCGTCATCCGTCTCCAACTCCCTCTGGGTCAGCCGCTTCTCGAAGCAACGAGCTGGGGGTAGATCTCTCTCCGCGGCAGGGGCCTCCCTCTGGAACAGCCTTCCTGCCTGCCTGAAACTTGAGGAGAACCATCTACGGTTCCGGAAGCACCTCAAAACCTTCCTCTTTGCTTCTGCTTTCTCTCTCCCTCTCCCCTGCTAATTCCTCGCTGAATCTGCACAGAATCTGCAACTGGGCCACTCTCGCCGACCTCGGTCCTGGGCCCAGCACTTCTGCACTTGCACTGCCTCGCTGGCAACCCCTGCTCTGCGGGACTGTCTCTGTATCCCTACCGCCACTGTTCCCAGCACTTGTCTGCACTTACCTTGCACTTGCCACCAGCTGGCCCTATTCATTTTATTATATATACTTACCTTGTACTGCACTTGCCCCTTCCCCTCCCCTTGCGCTTTGTCCCTTCCCCCTTCCCCTGCACTTGCGCGATATGAATGACACCTAGCCTAGTAGGATCGTTGTCTGTCTTCCCCCGTTTCCCCCTCCCTGCCTCGTCGCGCCTTGAAACACTTGAAACGCTTGTGTATAGGCACGTTACAAATGCCATATCATATCATATCATATCATATCATACTAACGCTCCCACTCGCCCCTTTTTGAACACCCTCCTTTTCAGATCCACCAGCGTGTCTGGGGACCACTCCGGTGGTGACTGTGCGCGGTACAAATACCTTTAACATTAACATGCACACTGAGAGAGAATAATGTATGCTTTGTCTCAGCGACAGAACACAAACCTAGATGATTTTCACCTGCGTGATTCCATAGATCTTCCTGAATTGACTTCATTCTTGAAATGCTGCCATGGAAGGATATCTCAGGGGCAACATGCTCGCCTTGGAAACAAGACAACACAGAGTAACACAGGCTTGATCCATGGTTCCGTGCTTAGAAACCGCTGGTTATTAAGCACCTTATAAATAACCTATCATATCATATCCAAAATATGATTTAGCAAAGTTAGCAAAATTGAGAATCAGTGGTTAGCAATGATGCTTGCAACAGAGAAGAATGATGGAGGGAGGAGCTGTGAATTAATCATAGTCAGTGGCTATTGCTTCCAGTAGTCTGCCAAACCATCTTTTTTCAGCACGTTTTGCCATTACAAAGGGGGAAGACATATTTAATTTAGGCTTTGTTCCACCCAAGAAGACATCATTAAGTGTGTACTATGTCACACATTCTGAAGCTTGAACTCTACGGTAATCCTTACACCTCAAAGGATTGAGGGTTGGTATTATTTGAAAGAGCACTAAATGTGGATCTATTTTACATCATCCGAATGTAGTCCTCCTAAAACATATATCTTACAATTATTTTATATTTTACTGAAGATTGGTATTTATTCAAAGTCAGACCATCGTTTCTATTTTAAAGGTTATAGACGGAAATATATTTTATTTCCATGGAAATGTGTTTACCTTGTCAAAAGATAATAGACGTTAGGCAGAGGTCCTCCAACAAGTAAGACTTTCAGTCTGGTGTTATTGTTATTATGGGTATGCTGTAATGCTGTACTCGTATTAGTTAGAAATAATACGTTACAGGAGATTTGTATTTTAATGTCTGTAACTTTTCTATCTTCCTCTCTTCCATTGTGCTATCCTCCAGCATTACATCCTATCCATATCATTAAAAGGACAACTCAATAAAATGACTGAACTCCAACAAATGTAGTCGCATCCCTGGACACGGCCATTTTGAACATTCTCTAGTCTGTCGTACTGCCTTTTTGACCCTGCAGTTGCAATACTTGAATAGTGTTACTTGTATATCTCTATGGAATATTAGCATTCCGTGATATGGTTCATGCTACTCAAACAGAGAACATTTAAAGTATCATATAGATAAACACGTACCGCATTGTTACAACGTTAAGTCTCATTACAATTTTGATTATGTGTTCGAGAAAATGTGAAATCTGTTGAGCATGAGACCTTGTTCTTTAGCAAAAAATACAATAGTGCAATATACTTCAGGCATGTGTTCACACGTTAAACCTCAAAGGACCCCCGCACTTAAAGGAAAGCTATAGAACTGGGAAGCTTTGTCGATGAGCAGCTGAAAGAAATAATTGGTAGCTCGCAAGATGCCCTCCCTGTGTTCCATGTATTTATTTATAGCTGATACAGGGCAGTTACTGGTCCCCTGGCAGCATGCTATCTGAATGCAAGACTGAACACAGTGCTATGGTACAGCATTTGTCAAATGGATACACATCAAGGAATGTGAGGAGGGTAAGACAGATGAGGCCCATTTACAAGAAGGTCTCGAGAATTGGGTCTCCCAAATGCCCTCATCCGAGACATTGTCTAATAGATACCCGTTTAGATGGACAAGAAGAACGATTGGCTGACCCTTAGAGCAAAAGGTGCAAAGAACACGACTCTATTAGGTAGTAAACTAATAGCAACCGTGTGTGCAGAATATTTCTGGCGCAATCATACCCGCCTGCAGTATCCCTTCATCTAACATTAAAGCATCCCTTTGCCCAGCATATATATATATTCTTGTTTGCGTGTTCCATTAATTCTTTGGACAATATTCAGACACAATACTAAGTGAGTTGTGAATGGATAATACTTTGACTTGGCTTTGAGACCCAGCACACTCGGCTAACTGGATATGTCTTGTACCGAAATCTGAAAACATGGTTTCCAGCCTCACACATTTGATATTTTATACGGGCTTTTCTGTGGTATCACTACGGATCATGCTTCTATACACCTCTACTATTCATGAAATCTTCTGCTAGATGCAGGCAAGAGTAAGCAAGTCCCGGACTCTGAAGAAGAGGAGGCACATCCCACTCATGGATAGGCCTACAGATCAGTAAAGATGCTGAATCACACTCACACTCACGATGACAAGACTGTTTGATGGCTGAATTTGATTGTGTCCCTTAGATAATGCTTCCAGTGGGTGAATATATGAACTGGAGGGTCTTAAATAAATGCACGTAATAAGCAGTAGCAACCAAGTGCAAAGAGGGAACTTGACCCAATCACGGCAGGTTAAATAGTGGGTTACAATGGTGCGTGTTACAGTGCTTTCTGTGACAATTTGGCTAATAGGCCACAAAGCTTGCAATCAGTTTTGTATGGTAGACTTGAAAAAGCCCAAAGGAGGCAATTCACCAACAGTGCAGAGGATTATTTTCCAATGCATTTTCCTGATGCAGAACACATGCAAGTATATAACATATGTTTAGGTATGCTGCACCAATATATGGCAGATTTACTACTTAAGGACACCCAGCCAGTATAAAATGCCATGCCACAGAAAGAAAGCATATCCACTCTAGCTTTACCAATACAGGCCAGTGTACCATGTAATCACACCTATGTTTGCTTTTCCCCTTGATGCAAAGTACAAACATACCATGACACACAAAAAATATGTGGCCAGACTGGAGCCACCAATGTAAGCCAGTCTACCCATGTACTATCCTCATCATGTTTGCTTTACCCTGGATGACAAGTACAAGTAACAAATGCCATGTCACAGTACGAAGGCAAATGCACATTTACACCATAGTCCAAGCTGGCCACGTAAGAAAACTTATCATATTTGCTTCACCCCGATGCCAAGTAAAAAAAAATCCATGCCACAGAAACAAAGCATATGGAGGCTTGCACCAGTAATGTAGACCAATCTAAACATTTGTGTTTTAGCCTTTTTCCCAAGCAAAAAATGTGATGCCACATTAGGAAAGCATATGCAGACTGACACTAGTAGTGCCAGTCTGCATATGCATTCTTATTGTGACATGGCATTATTTACTTGGCATCAAGGGTAAAGTAAACATGCAATGTATTTTTTACGTGTTTAGACTGGCCAACATTATATATAATCATGCAGTCAGTTCAGAGAAATTGATTGATTGTTTATTTATTATGCGCTTATACACATGTGTTTCAAAGCACAACCATGCAAGGGAGGAGAAGACATAGGGAAGACAGGACAAACAATCTTACTAGGCATGGTACATTCAACGCAAACCTTCTGCCATTCCCCACTTTCTCTCTGACCTACAGTTCTCACTCTCCTCCTTCACACCCAATAACTCTTCCACCAACACTGCCTTCTCTAGCTTCCAATCCCTACTATACGACTCATTCTCCTCTCACTTCCCACAGCTTACTTTCATCCCTAAGCCTCAGAGTCCCCAATCATGGATCATCCCATTCGTATGCTCTCTCCGTACAGACTACTGTGCAAATGGGGACGCACCCACTCTGATGAGGACCTGCAACTCTACCTCTCTTACCTGGACTTTCTCAAGTCCAGCCTTGATAGAGCTAATAGGGAATTCTTCCTAATCCTCATTGACTATCACTCCAACCATCCTCGCCCCCCGGCTAGAGAGCACCTTAAAATCACTCCTCACTTCTCCTAAGTCCATGACTATCAACTCCACTCTCACAGCTAATGAGCTAGCTGAATAATTTGCTGCAAAAATGACCAAAATTATAGACGCTCTCCTGACCTTCCTCACACTCCCTCCTGCACATTCATTTTACACTCTGCCTACTCTATCATCAGCTGCTGTCTCCATTTCCCACTTTAGTCACACTAATACTGACAAAGTGATATCTCTATTGATGAAGGCTAACCCCTCTTGTACCCCATCAGAACCTTTTGGTCCTCAGCTAGTCAAGCCTCTTGCCCCTATAGTGGCTGCTTACCTCGCTGAACTCTTCAACCTGTCCTACAACTCTGCTTGCTTCCCTCTGTTTTCAAAACAGCCAAGGTCATCCCTCTCCTAAAAAAGCATAGGGCTGACCTGAACACTCCGGCTAATGTTTACCCTGTGTCTCTCCTTCTGCACTACTCTGAAGTGCTCAAAAGGGTTGTTTACCACTGTGTTACCAATTTCATATACATCGACAACCTTCGAGACCCCCTACAAGCAAGTTTTCGCTCCTGTCACTCCACCGAAACTGCTCTCATGATTCTGTCCAACTTCATTGCCTCTGCTAAGCAGTCACACCTATCATCTATCCTAAATCTCAATGACCTGTCTGCTACCTTTGGCACTGTCATTCACTCTGATCTCCTTAATACACTCTTTCTTCTTGGGATTCATGATCAAGCCCTGGTCTGGATTTAGTCCTACCTTGGACCTCACCAATTCTCTGTCTCCTGGAGCAAGAACAGCTCTCACCTCACTCCTCTAACTGGTGGTTTTCCACAAGGCTCTGTCTTAGTTCTGCTCCTCATTACATTCTACATTTCTGCTCTTGGGGCATTAATCTATACCTTTGGGTTCTCATACCAACTCTTCGCGGATGACACCCAAATATTTGTCTCTTTTCCTGAACTCTCCTCTGATCTCTCTATCAAAATTTCCAATTGTCTGTCAGCTATTAAATATTAGATGGTGTTGGCTTAGGTATACCAGAAGGACTCGGGTCACATTACAAGCACACCGTTCCAGCTCCCAGGGCCCAACAAACCCTCCCCTAGTGCAAAGACAGAGGACTCAGCTAAGGGCAAGTTAGAGCTGTTGTTTATTACTCAAACATACAGGGACCATATAGGAAATTGAAAATCTCCCAGACTGGCAGCTCCTAAACCTGTGTCTGGCTGACCATTTTGTTCAATTTCTACATCACAACTTGGGACTTTTCTCCAAAAACCTATGAGAAGACATGATTGAGTAGTTGGGGTGGTAACGCCTAGGCATGGCACCTATAGATGTCACTTTCTTGGACCTCACATGTCAGGTGACTTGACAGCCCTTTCCCCAAAAACAATCAATTACATTGTTGAAGGGTCACAGGATTACCATTGGCCCTTGTCCTCTGCCATCCATTTCTGTTTCCTGATTGGCTGGAGCTAATCTCACCAGACCTGGGACCCAGCTCTGTTCTCAGCACTCAGTGCACCTTCTCAAGGTGATAAGAAAGACTATGGGCCTCATTACGAGGTGGGTGGAATGGGTTTAATGGCGCCGGTAATGATGCTGGTGCCGGTAAACCCATTCCACCCTATTACAAGGTTACCTTGTGGGACCCGCTCAGAACGTCTAGTCAGACCAGACGTCCTTTGTGGGTCCTGCAAGGGGACCAGGGAGCTAATAATGGGCCCGTTATTAACAGGCCCGTTATAAGCTCCCTCCCTATTCCCACTGAGCTCTATGGGGGCTCAAATGGGAATGTGGATGGGTTTTTTGAATGAGGAATTACTGGGTCCTCCATGGTTGTTTTCTCCACCTCCCCTCCCCCCTGCAGCCACTTCCTGATCCTCCCTCCCTCCCTCCCGCCTACCTGCCCGCCCAGCCCCCCTTCTGATTGGTGGCCTGTTGTGTCCCTCCTGGACTAGTCGACGGCTGCTCTCCCCGCTCGCGTCTTTGCAGAGCTGAGCGGGTGTGAGCGGTCGCTGCTAGCCCAGACTGCTGCTTCCAGCCCAGCACGGGCCCCGGGCCTCCAGTGAGTTGGTTTTGACTATTATTTAATTGTATATATTTTTTCCAAGGCCCACGCTCTGAGTGGGTTGTTTTCTCCACCACCCCTCCCACATGCAGCCACTTCCTGGTCCTCCCTCCATCCTGCCTACCTGCCCGCCCACCCCCCTCCCCTTCCTCCCACCCTATTGGTGCTTCTATGGTTAAACTGTCCCTCCTGGGCAGCCCCCCTGCCCGGCAGCCCCCCTCGGCTAAGGGCCCCTTAGGCAAAGGGCGGATCCCTGACAGGCAGCTCCTGGTGTTATCTGCAGATGTCTGCTGGGGACGCATGTTGCCTGTTGCCACCCTGTTCTTCGGTCTGGGCCCCCTGTCCACTATGTCCACCTGGTTTGACCAACTAACTCAGCTGTGGTCTCACTGGTCCAACTATGCACTGTCACCGTATTTAAAGTTGCTCTGTGAAACCTAGGCCTTTTTCTCCCTCTTTAGGATTCTCAAATTTAGGTGGGATTTTCTACCTGTTATAACATGCACTGTCACCGTATTTAAAGTTGCTCTGTGAAACCTAGGCCTTTTTCTCCCTCTTTAGGATTCTCAAATTTAGGTGGGCTTTTCTACCTTTTATAACATGCACTGTCACCGTATTTAAAGTTGCTCTGTGAAACCTAGGCCTTTTTCTCCCTCTTTAGGATTCTCAAATTTAGATTTGTCTTCTTTCCTGTCTTAGAATGTCCTGTGCCTCTCTTGCGTTCACCGCGTAAGTACCGTCTTGTGCCACTCTCCTGCTCACTTGCCTCTCGCTGTCTTGTCTGCCTACCCCTGGAACCCCTCCTCTCCCACCTATTCGATGGTGCTCTCTGTCTCCCCCATCTTTTCAAACTGTTTCACTATTGACTATCCTGCTCTCCTCATTAAGTCTGGTAGGAAAAAGTTTAATAAGAACATCCTGGTCTCCAACCCAGGCCTCCCTATCGCTGAAACCTACATCAGTGCTTCCTCCAAGGAAACTCTCACTGACATCGTCTTTGTCGTTCCTTCTCCAGATCTATGGATCCCACATATGTCTCTGTTCTCTCGCCTTTCTCCTCTTCTCCCATTAATGGTGGTACCCGTTGAGATGCCCTCCTGCCCTCCTTCCTTTCCTTTAAGGTCATCATTAATGTCTACTCTAATGGAACCATCTTGGTCCAAGGCCCTCAGGCCAACCTTCATCTCTTTGATAGACGCTTCCCATGCCTCATCAACTTCCTTTCTTCTCCTGCTGTCCCCTGCCCCCTTTCCTTGGCTACCTTGCCTGCCCCCTCCCTCTCTGCCCCCTCTCAGGCACACTCAACACCTCTGCAGGGCGTACCTCTGATCTGTACCCCTCCCCGGAAGTCCTTCAAGGAGGTCAACCTTCTCCACATTGCCACTCTAAACTCCCGCTCCGCTGTCAAACACTCCTCTGATATCCTCCGCCTTCTTGAAGATCTTGACCTTGATGTCCTTGGTCTCACTGAGACATGGTTTACGGCCAGCTCTGTCACCAGCTTTGACACACTCCTACCTGATGGTTACAAGATTCTCTCCGCGCCCAGGCCCAACCGATCTGGTGGGGGCATAGCCCTTATCTTCCCTGAGTGGATTTCTGCCTCGGTTATTCCTGCGCAGGCCTACTCCTCTTTTGAATGCCTCATCTGCAGGCTCTCTCTCTCGCCTAGCCATTGCCTTACTGTGGCCACTATCTATCGGCCACCTGGTCAGGTTTCTTCCTTCCTCTCTGAGTGGGCGGACCTCTACTCCTCACTCCTGGCCTCAACCACTGAACTCCTCCTTCCCGGAGACTTCAACATCCACCTGGATGCCTCCTGTCCCCCCTCTGAACTCGTTCGCGACCTCTGTGACTCTCTCCCTCTCTCTCACTATTCTCCCCTCTGGCCCCACTCACACTGCAGGGCACACTCTTGGTGTTCTGATCTCTTCAGACCTTCCCCTCTCTATCCCGCTCTCCACTCCTCTCTCCTGGAATGACCACTTTCTCCTTTCTTGCCACCTCACCCTCCCTAACCCGCAGGCAAAGCCACCTCCGTCACTGCCACCCACCTTCTCGGTCACCCGACCCATGAAGCACGTGTCAGTTGAGGCTTTCGCTGCCACCTTCCCACCTCCTCCTCCCCCCCTGCTGACTCTCACCCTGACAAAGCCCTCGCCACTCTGCTATATCTGATACTCTTGACATCCTTGCCCCTGTCATGAGAATCTGCTTGAAGCCCAAAGCCAAGTGCAACTCCTGGTATGACTCAGACCTCGTCAGCCTAAAATGCAAGTGCAAGGTTGCCGAGAGGAAAGGGCGTGCTTCAAGCTCATCCTCTGAAACGGGCCTGCCGCCTGCCGCAAAGGCAATACCGGCTCTACGTCCTCACCAAGAAGAGAGCTGATATCCAAGCCTGCGTCTCTGCGACATCTAACAACTCGGCTTAACTCTTTAAAATCTGAAAGGAACTGGCCAATCCTGCCGCAGTTTCTACCTCTCCTGTCCCTTCCCAGGCCCTCTGCATGGCATTGGTCTCTCATTTAATTTCTAAAACTCAGGACATCCTGTACTCACTCTCCTCCTCTCATCCCCCTCCCGCTATTCCCTGTTCTTCCTCTGGCCCTTCTGCTGACACTCCTCCCTCCTTCTCTACCTTTCCCCTTTTTTCTCCAGACGAGGTTTCTAGACAAGTCCGATCTATGAAAGTCTCGTAGAAACAGGTTCACCCCTGTTCCTCCAAAACTATCAAGGATCACATCGACTCCCTTGCTCCTGCCCTAGCGGATTTATGCAATTATTACTTTGCCACTGGAGTCTACCTTTCCCGCCTGAAGCACTCCCTTGTGCTCCCTCTTCTTAAGAAACCCTCTGCCGACCCCTCCTGCCCGGCTAACTATCGCCCAATCTCCATAACTCCCTTCCTGGGCAAGCTCCTGGAGAAACTGGCCATCTCCCAACTCAATCTCCACACTGAATCTGTTGGTTGTCTTCATGACCATCAGTCTGGCTTCAGAGCTGCCAGAAGCACGTAAACTGCTCTCCTGAACATCCGTGAAGACCTGTACTTCAACCTCGACTCTAACACCCCTTGCGTTCTTATCCTGCTTGATCTCTCTTCTGCCTTTAACACTGTCAACCATGCCATCCAGCTCAACCGTCTCTGTGACAACCTGGGTATCACTGGTCAGGCTCTGACGTGGCTGACTTCTTTCCTCTCTGACCGACCCTCCCAGGTACAACTTGGGTCCTTCCTCTCCGACATTGTTTTCTCTACCTGTGGTGTCCCCCAGGGATCTAACCTCTCTCCCTGGCTGTTCAACCAATACCTGGCACTCCTTGCCCACCGCATCGCCGCTCTCTGTCCCAACTTTCAGTGCTATGCGGATGATACCCAGTTCCATTTTCAGGCTACCCTCGGCCTCCTCCTCCTCTCCTTCCCTCATCTCTGACTGTCTGTCTGCCATCCAGGATTGGTGTGCCACCAACAACCTCTGCCTTTATGCCAGTAAGACTGAGATTCTACTCATTGGCACACCCACTCCCTCCTTCCCTGCAGCTCTCTGGCCAGCCTCTCTTGGCCCTCCTCCCTCTCCCACTTGCAAGGCAAAAAACTTTGGGGTCATATTCGACTCTGCACTCCCCTTCCCCCCTCACATCTCTGACGTCTCTAAGAGGTCACACTACCAGCTGCACCTCCTTAGAGGTATTTCTCATTTCCTATCCTTCCCCCAGGAGCTCACTGTTTCCAGATCCCTGGTCCTCTCCAAGCTCGACTACTTTAACAGCCTCTATCTAAATATTCCTGCCTCCACTATCCGCCCTCTGCAACCTATCCAGAACAGGACTGCGAGACTTGTCCTTGGCCTCAAGCCCAGGGATCATATCTCTCCAGGACTGAAATCTCTGCAGTGGCTCCCAGTGGCTGTGAGGATTAAATTCAAAACCCTCTGAATTGTACACTAGGTCTTCTGGGGTCTGGGGCCGCAATACCTTCAACTCTCTCTTCCTAAATATCTTCCTTCTCGAGCTCTTCGCTCATCTGCCTCCAACTCCCTCAGGGTCAGTCGCTTCTCCAAGCAATGAGTTGGTGGCAGATCACTCTCTTCGGCAGGGGCCTCTCTCTGGAACAGCCTTCCTGCCTCCCTGAAACTCAAGGAGAACTACCTCCGGTTCTGGAAACACTTCAAAACCTTCCTCTTTGCTTCTGCTTTCTCTCCTCCCTTCCCTTGCTGAATTCCTGACTGAAATTGCACTGGTTACATGGCCACCCTTTCTGATCTCTGGCCCAGGCCCTGTCAACTGCCCACCTGCACTGCCTCCCTGGCAACCCCTGCACTTGGGAACTGTTTTCTGTATCCCTTCAGTCCCCTTTCCAGCACTTTGTCCGCACTTCCTTGCACTTGCCTGTTTTATGTTTTTTTATTTATCTTATTTATTCCACTTCCCATGTACGGCACTTTCCCCTCTCCCTTCCCCCCTCGCATTTTTCCTCCCCCACTTTCCATGCACTTGCACAATCTGAATGACACCTGGCCTAGTAGGATCGTTGTCTGTCCTCCTATTGCCCCCCCCCCCCTTGCTTCGTTGCGCCTTGAAACACTTGTGTATAGGCGCGTTATAAATGCCATATCATATCATATCATGGTTGGAATGACCCGGTAATTCCTCATTTAAGGAATCCGCCGGACCTGGACCCGAGTTTGGAGGCAGTCATGGCACTAATAGCCCCATGGCTACCTCCAAACTCGTAATGAGGTCCTATGTGTCCCCAATGTAACAGTCAAAGCTACCACTTTTGCCTGTGAGAGTGCCCTCGGTGTTGCAAGGCTGTTGAAGAATCCATGTTTCACTTCATGTCTGTGTTGCTGAGAACCGTTCATCTTCCCACCACGGGTGATTGACCCTTGTCCGGCGTGGCTGCACCATGTGGCATAGGACCGCGAAATCAAGCTCTCAGGTCTGCAATTCATGAGGATGTATTATGCTTTTCTGCAAATGGCTCCTTGTCTCTTAGCTTCGGAATGTGCTGTTTGTCTCTGATCTTGTCTACAGGCCCTGGCCTGCTGTTCTGTACAGCCTAGTTCTGCTTCTCTTCGCCTTTTGTCCTGTGGCTTGTGGCCTCATGTAACCTCATTATAGTTATACTATAATTTCTATATATCTATACTGTGCTGTGTTTCTTATACGTTAGCAGTATTCAGTTCTTCCAGGCTTCATATGCAATCCTTTAGTTCCATAGTGCTAGTTGCAATTAGCATCTGCAAGCTTGCTCTGCATCTCTGCTTTTACCCTGAATTCAGATTTTCTGCAATCGATTAATGAGAAAAATAATAAAAGCTTTCGACAGTATGTAGATGTATCTGTCCTCTATCTACAGAACTGTGTAAGCATTTTCTTCGCATGCGTATGTAACTTTGTGCATGGCTACGAGTTTGTTTCATGATTAACATTGCTATGTTGTGGTGTCTCTAACGACATCAGCACAATGGTTTTCTGCTGTTAATCAATCTGATCCATCAAGGCATTTTAATCCATGATCAGTGTAATGGAGCCTGTGTCCATAAAGATATTTAATGGAAAGGGTTTGAATGGCTGTGTAAGAGAATATCTGTTTGCATATGTGGATGTCCCTGGCCTTCCAGGGGTCTGTCCAAACAGTAAGTTGCTTTGTGCGTTCTTGACTCTTTGGGCTGTCATGTTCAATGGGGTAATGAGGGGCCTTCCAGGGACACTCTCTTCAGTTCCCCCTCTGGACGACTTGTCGACCAATCCACCATACTTTGTCTTTTTTGCTTTTGGTACCAGGTCTTTGTTACTCCTCCAAGATATCTGTAGTAATGTGCATTGTCATCGAAACTCCATGCCATGTAACTGCAGTCTCCTTCTCAGTTGCACCATATCCATTTCACCCAGTACTTGTTGCTATCAAAGGGATCATAAAATGTCATCATCTTGGTCAGGAACAGTGGGCACTCCTGTATCCTTGCTCTCATATTATTTCTTTCTTCCACTATCATGTCCTTTTCTTCTTCACTGTTTATATTCACTCACACTTTCATCCCTAATGTTTTCTCAGTCGTTGTGTAATGCAGATCTTAATCACACACAGTCCTAGTGTTAATGCTCCTAATAATACTTTTATGTCCATCCGCCATCCATTTTGGCATCAATGACCATCCATCCATGACAGCCTGTTCTGATCTTTTCCTGTTCCTTTGGCTTCCTCCTCCATTTTGCCGTGTATTCTCAATAATCTTGTTACTGCTTCGGTCAGTGTGCCCTTTTCTCTGTCATTTAAGGGCACAAACATGCAACAGGAGGTTCGATTTTGGTGCAAACTTCTCCTTCCATTGCTCTGAGAAGGTCCACAACATATCTGGTCTGAAGAGTCATCAATCTGATTGCTCGGATCTCTTATGGTATCATGTTGAAGCCATTTACTGTTGAGTTTATTGTCTGCATCAGCTCCCATCTCGTTATCTGCAGCCATTTCACGTTTGTGTATATTTGCACAGGTGGAACTACTGACGCAAAATAAATTCTGTTCTACTGAACGCCGGTGTTCAGGTGGCACATCGTCCAGTGATGCTTCTGATGCTGATGAGAAATAGTTGTCTCTTTTCACAAAATAGTTGTCTCTTTTCACACTACTCACTTCTAATGACCTTTTCTTTCTTTTGTATTGTCCATTTTGGGATGGACCTTGATGTCCTTCAGTGGTACTACTAGTGTTGGCATATTGATGTGTACCAACAAACAAACTTCTCCCAGGTTGGGTGGCAGCTTCTCGTACGCTTTAGTTCTGCATGCCCATTAGTGATCCATTAGTACTGCTGTCCCAGTCTTCATTGCTAGATGTTTGTGTACCTGGACTCTGTGGTTTCTCCAGCCTTTACTGCTCCATTGTTCTGAAACACAATGCTGGTTTCTTCAGTGGTATTTTGGTCATTGGTCCAGCTTCATTGGCCACCCATGTGTGTAACCTTTCGCTTGCATCCCATTACTTCAGGAACTTTTCATTTTCTTCTTGCACTGTGTATACTGCTGCTTGTACTAGGGTGTGTGCCTTGCTATCTACTACTCCCTCAGCAACTGGGTTGCAATGCTGGGGGCACATCTTAGGCTACTGGATTTGCCCTGATTCGCAACATATACACATACTGGGTTCAGTCCATCCTATTCCAGAACGGCTCTTTGTGATTTGATCAACTCATGGAACTACATCTGAACACTGGGTAGTTATAACTCTGTGACAGGACTAGCTATCCTAAGCTCGTCTGTGAGCACCTCCATACATTGGAAGTTGTTCTATCATGGGGATCTCTTCCTCTTGGTGATTCTGCTGGGCTACTGTAACCAAAGACACAATACACATTTGCTGTGTACTCAAGAAATTGTATTCCATCCTGGTGAAGGCCATAAAATTGTGACACTGCAGTTGGTTGAAGAGACGGCCGAAACACACCATGTCAAATTTTTAGATACCGCTACCACAAACACTTCATAAGCTAGGGCAGGTTAAATACAAAGAAAAAAGGCACTGTATTATACTAGGGTCCGTTAATTGTATAGTGACAAGAAAGACCTATGTGGTTCATAGATCATAACTGTATACCTTGTTTCTTTTTGTGTATGTAACACATATGTGTTGTCATGATTGTATAAACCATTGTATGAATGACCTTTTTTGGCTGAATGTGTATAAATTAATTATTTTAAAGAAAAATATGTATTATCCTGGTACAAAATAAAAAAAAATGATGTTTATATTGGAAATGGAACATTCTATGGTACTTGTATGAATAACTAGGTAGTGTGACATAACAGCCACATAATAGCCTTGGTCGATTTGTTGTTTTTGCTTTACCTACTACTCCCTCCTTCCATCGTTCGGCTGTGTATACTTGGCCATGCACAAGCATTTGCTGTCCTTCCCAACATCCTCCTATTTCTTTGGGTTCTCTCTTAGGGCATGGTCATTCCTAGAGTATTTTTCGTTTTTATCACTCATTTTTGTGGGCCATCAGTTAAGCATTGTATAGCTGGTCTAGCTGCCAGTAATTGATCACCATGTCAAGTGTATTTAACTGCCTTCATATGGAAGGTTTGCCTTGGACATCCATCTCAATGATGCTGTTTTCCCTGTTTGCTCTTGCTGCTGGTATTTCAGTTGCTATAAACATTCTGGAGGCACTCATATCATATGGGATTAGTGAGCAGACATAGCAGCTCCACCCAGAGGTTTCTTTACCTATCATGGTCATGTGCTTGTACCTCATTTAGTTAGATACTGGAGCAGTATTAGTGAGATAGAGGTTCACCCCCCCATGTCTGCATCTGCACTGCGTCTATCTCTCTTTAGTGTACTTACAATGCTTACTGGTCCAGCTGATATGGTCATTTCCCCTGTTAGAGTTGGGATAGTATTAGTAGAGGATACAGCAACATTTCTAGCAACATAGGATACTTGCCAAAAGATGAGGGCAAAAATACCACATGAGAATAAGACACAAATCACAATAATCATCATTTTAACAATTTTGCCCAGCACTTACACACTTTCTGTATCCTTGCGTAGTTGAAGATATCAGTTGCCCAATTGGAATGTGCAAAACAAGCATTATTGGATTAGTATTGTATTAATTCAAGGCCTGTGAACAAAATAGTCTGCCATAGCAAGAAGGAATAGCTATTCCCACACAGCTTTTATTCTGTGGTCACATAATACTGAGAGTACACATGGATTTCCCCTTTCCAGGTGTTAGAACTCCTAATGAATTGGACAAATTGGCCTTGGAAAGTTTCTAGATGAGGATCAAGGGGAATCATGGAACAAATGCAACAAAACAGTGGCACTTTTCTACATTGAATGTGTGCAGAAAGAAAATTAACAAACAGACCATGCGCCCTCCCTCTAGATGTGTAGGAAGTCCTTGCCCTATTTCTCCTGCATGTAAGTGGGCAACCATTGGATGTCCTCTGCTGCTGGGCTGTGCTGATTCCAAGTTATTGTTCTGCTCTTCTGTTTGTGGATCATTGGCCCCTTCAATATTGTTGCTAGGAGAGGCCACCGCTTTGTAGGCCGTGATGTCCCTGAGGTGGTTCTTCCTGGCAAGTTTGACTGCTCATTCAGTGATTAGTTCAACAATATGCAGTCCTATTAAACGCGGTGCGTCCCACCTTCTAGAAAAAATGTTTAAGAGATCTTGGTCCCCCGGATTTAACAGTGGCTGCTTAACTAAGTCCTCATTGGCTTTGGTGCTGTTGCTATCATCTCCTGCTACAGGTCTCGCCCATCTCTGCAGTTGGTGAGAAATTAAAGAGGCACTAGCCATCAAAGAAGTGGTATACTCGTACATTTCCTGACCCAACACATCAGATGCATTCTCAGCATCTTTGATTGCACTAGTGGGAAGAGCCAGGGGAAGTCACATGTGCTGTCTTGTTACCACCTCATGTGGGGTTAATGGTGGTCAGACCCAGGCTTATTGTGCAGTGCAAACAAGGCTAAGGGTAGGCAATGGAGCCAATTTGTGTTCAGTGTCTTTTCAGTTGTGGCTTTATTTATCTCGAATGAGCCATTGAGTTGCTCACATATCAGCGGTAGCCATGCCGCTATTGGCGGCATGGCTGTCGCCGAAATCGCGTCCGGGTTCCCAGAATGAGGAATTACTGGGCCATTCCGAGTTCGGAGGGCCCGATAATTCCTCCTTCTAGGAACCCGGACCCGGACCTTCTCCATTCCCATTTCAGCCCCCATAGGGCTGAATGGGAATGGGCGAGGGAGCAAACAATGGGCCGATTACGAGCGGCCCGTTGTTTGCTCCCTCCCCCCCTCGCAGGAAACCAGACGTGCAGACCGGGTCCCGCGAGGGGACCTCGTAATCAGGCGGGATGGGGTTGACGGTGCCGGCACCTTTACCAGCGCCGTTAACCCCTTCCCGCCTGGGTTATAATGAGGCCCAATGTGTTGGTTTCCTAACACGGTTGTGATGTGTTGGAACATCTCATTGGTGAAGTGAGGGTGATTGCCAGACCGCATGACTTCACACACGCCCCATTGTGGGAATATCTCCTGGACCAGGAATTTTGCTGCTCTAAGGGCATCATGATGGAAACAAAGACTGGCCTCGATCCAACGGGAAAATTGACATACAAACACTATCACATAGGGGTTACCTTTGCAAACTTGGATCATGTGAACATAATCGATGTGCAGGTGTTGGAATGGACCACTGGGCGAGGTATGGCTCCTCTCACCACCCTCAATGTACGACCTGCAATAAATTGTTTACACATTAGTCAATTATTAATCAATTCAGCCATGTGTTCTGCCAAGTTAGGACAGAACCATGTTTCTCCAATAGGAGCCGCGAGGACCTCCTTCCCTGTATGGGTCGGATAGTGTATTGTGTCAGTGCAGTGTGCAATAATGAAAATGGCATTACTACTTTCCCTGTGTTGTTTTGCCACCGTAGAGCATTTGTTAAAGACACTGTACGCCCCCTCTTTATCCAAAACTCATTTCTTCCCTTGGTGCAGCTCCCTCCAGCTCCATAATCTGTGTCACTGGTAATGTGTTGTACCCTTCCTTTACTATCATTGTTCGTACATAATCGCGCGTTGGGGATTATGCCTCCATTTCTAAAATGTCCTCAAAGTAGACAGCCATTTTGCTTCTGCATCTGCTGCTGTGTTGCCCCTTCAGATGGGATACTCCCCCATGTGTGCTTGGCACTTTGCTACTGCTATTCACTCTGGGAGGTATATTGCTTCTATCAATCTGCCCAATAAGAGTGCGTGCTGCACCGGTGACCCATCAGCATGCCTGAAGCCCCTGTGACAGCCCAGAATGCACTGTGGATGTCACATAGGCAGAATCTGAATATGCTCTCATGCTGTTTACTGTGTCTGTGGCGCAGCTGTCCTCCCGTGCCTGTTAATACTGCCCCTTCCATGGCATATTTAGATAGCTTCTTCTGTACTAACTTCGCCTGCTCCTGCATTCTTTCCTTGCGTTCTCTTGCATTACCAACAGTAATGTACTATTGTAAGTTGTATTTCTGACCATGGTTTTGCTTCCATTCCCACCACCTTCTTCAGTTCCCTTTACACCTGTTCTGGCAACCGTTGGCATAATATATGATAGAATAATGCCACTGTTTTATGCCATGGTTCTTGCGTTTCAATGTATCAGAGCTCTTGAATAGCTTGAATATATTGTAGAAAGTCTTTGTCTTCCCCCATTCTGCGGGCCATAATCGCACTAATGTCTGACGTGTCTGATTGCTGCGTCCACAGGGCTTGCCATACAGCTGCTTGTCAGTTAGTGAATGGCAAATGATTGTGCAGTGTGTTCTGGGTTGTTACTTCGGTATAACACCCTTCACCATACGCCATCAGCGGCCTCTGAGAGGGTTACCACTAGTAAACCTTTTAGGTCCCCTACTGCTAGTTTCTGTCCTGCCGTCATTCTTTCCATCTCGTATATCCATTTCCCCACACACGCAAGGGTAGCCTACACCTCAAGTTTTCCGAGGTCGCCCCCCTCAGTTTTAGAGTAAGCCCATCTGTGTGAACCTAATCTCCCCTTCCAGTTCTCTTATCAACTTGATTTCCCCCTCTGATCTCCCAGTGTCTTTGGTGGTTGTGAACACCATTACCATTTCCCCCCTCCTTTGTGCTGAGAGATCCCTGAGCCTCTGTGCATATGGGGTTACCCCATCCAGGCTGTGCGATGCTTCTTTGGGTCATTTGGTTCTCTCGTCTTTGTCACCCTGCAATTCCCCTGAGTCTATGTCTGCTCTCCATGTCATGCTTCGATCGGTCTTATTCACCATCGACCGATGAGCAGGTTGTCCCTTCCCCTCATCCTCACTTTATACTAAATCATCTTCTGACTCGGTGTCTCCCAGGTCACTGTCAAAATTGTCATGGAAGCTAAGTCTCCTGAGTACCTTGCTTCCATGTGGTTCCCCTCCTAAATCCATCAGGTTCCCACTGTCCTTCCTCATTGAGGACCCTCCGTCGGTTCAGTCTGGCAGCGGAGCTGCCTTTTCATATGTCTTCTGCGATCCTGCTCTGCTTGCCTAGCTCTTCCCACATTATCGTCAGAAGAGATTAATCACCATTTCAGTCTAATATCTCTCACAGCGCACTCCTCCTCCTCCTTGCATTTACCTTCTTACCAAGCTTTGCTCTTTTTTCTCGTCTTCCTCTATTTGTATCTCTATCTCATCAAGCTCCCTCTTTCTCCTCATCTCTGCCTGATCCTCTTCTTTCTCTTCTTCCTTTTGCTTAGCTCGTCGCACCCTGTTGCGTACCTCCTTCTCTTCCTTCTCTTTCCTTTCTTCTTCTTCCAATATCTCTGCTCACTCTCGTGTATCACTGCTTCCTTTACTTCCAGCTACTTCCTTACTTGCCCCTCCTTTTTCTCCCACTGTCTTACCATCTAATTTCAATAATATTTGCCCTCCTAACCACTTGTTCGATATTATTCCTCCCAGGCCCTCCTTGGCGAATGTCTCGCTGTGTCTCGTTGTGTGTCCCTTTCTGCCCCTCCTCCTTGGTATATGGTTGAGGTTCTTGTCAATTATTGCAAGCCTCTTTGAGTGCCAACCAACCTTTCAGGCATGATCCGCGCACCGCCCTTCTACAACTCTCTGCTTCCTCAGGCATGCCCACCAATCTTGCTCATATGTCTTCCCCACACAGCCACTGACCAGCTTAACCTGTCAATTGAAAATTGTGAACACCAAATTTTGTCCCTCCTCGTGCTGTCCTAGTCCTATGCACAGACCCTATGAGGGACATCACCGCTTCACTACATAGGGGAAGGATAGAAATTACAAACAGAGCTCAGACATATTTATGAACCCAACATATGGTTGTAGCTGTCTTCCTTCCTCCTAACAGGCATACTAATATTTCTTCTGCTCAATCTGTACCTACATCGTCACCTTGTAGGTAAAATGCCTCTGCAAGACTTAACCAGAAGAACACCTTCCACAATTTAGGCTAGCTCCATTTGCTAAGCCTTTACACAGAGATAGCATCATCCATGACCCAAGCTAAAATGCCCAATCCACAGGGAATGCAATCTTAAAATGACTTTTATCATCCATACCCTTAACTCAATAGTCTAGGTTATTTGCCATAACCTTTCACCTTGAGACCAAATGCTCCCTAACCACAATAACAACATCTATCTCTGCTCCTTTCCCTACTATACTTCACAATACTCAACACTACTAAACGATACTCAACAATAATTCAGGGATACTCAACAATACTCATCATCACCCCACCCCCGACATTACTTTACCACATCCGGCAGTTGCTGTGTGGCTGAGTCAAAACATACACTCCACAATCCACTGATGCTGCTCGGCTACTGGCTCTGCTAAAGCTGCCACATCACCCTTCTTGTCTGCTGGGCCCTTCACGGACCGCAGGCGGGATATTCTACAAACTGACTCCTGATGGCCTCTGCACAGGGGTGCACCTCTCATTGGTCTCACTTTCCATGAGGCACACCACAGCCCTCCATGCAGTGCTGTGGGAGAAGCAGCTTATGCCAAGTGGGCATAGTCAACCATGCCTCTGCTACCAACTTGCTGGCTTAGGTATACCAGCGGGATTGGGGGTCACACTATGAGCACAATGTTCCAGCTCCCAGGGCCCAACAAACCCTCTCCCAGTGCACAGACAGATGACTCAGTCAAGGGCAAGTTAGAATTATCTTTTATTACACATCAGACATGGTCATACAGGACATTGAAAATCTCCTGGACTCACAACTCCTAAGCCTTTGTTGGGCCATTTTGTTTGATTTCTATGTCACAACATGGTAATCTGCCTCAAAAACTATGAGAAGACAAAATTGGGTAGTTAGGGTGGTAGTGCCTATGCATGGCACCTATAGATGTTACTCTGTTGGTCCTCATATGTCCGGTAGCTTGACTGCCCCTTCGCAGAAAACTATCTATCACATTGTTGCAGAGTCGGAGGACTACCATTGGCCGTTGCCCTCTGCCATCCACCCCTGGATTTCTGTTCCCTGATCGGCTGGAGCTGATCTCACCAGGCCTGGGACCCAGCTCTTTTCTCAGTGCTCAGTGCATCTTCTCAAGGTGATGCGAAAGACTATGTAACCGTCAGTGCTACCACTTTTGCCTGTGACAGTGCCCTCAGTGTTGCAACATTGTTAATGAATCCATGTTTCACTTCATGTGTGTGTTTCTGAGAACTGTTCATCTTCCCACCGCAGGTGAATGACCATTGTCTGGCTCGGCTGCATCACGTGGCCTAGGACTGCAAAATTGAGCTCTCTGGTCTGCAATGTATGAGGATTTGTTCTGCTTTTCTGCAGACCGCTCCTTGTCTCTTAGCTTCGGAATGTGGTGTTTGTCTCTGACCTTGGCTGCGGGCCCTGGCCTGCTTTTCCGTGCAGCCTAATTTTGCTTTCCTTCGCCTCTCGTCATGTGGCTTGTGACCCCAAGTAACCTCATTATAGTTATACTATGATTTCTATATATCTATATCATGCTATGTTTCTCATAGTTTAGCAGTATTCGGATCTTCCAGGCTTCTTATACAATCCTGTAGTTCGATAGTGTTAGTTGCGATACACATCTGCAAGCGTGCTCTGCATCTCTTATTTTGCCTTGATTACAGCGTTTCTGCACTCGGCTAATGAGAAGAATAAAAAAAGCTTGCGACAATATGTAGATGTATCTGTCCTCTATCTACAGAACTATGTTAGCATGTTCTTCATGTGCGCACGTGTGTGTCTGTGTAACTTTGTGCACTGCTGCGAGTTTGCTTCATGAGTAACGTTGCTATGTCGTGGTGTCACTAACAATGTCAGCACAATGGTTTTCTGTTGTTAGTCAGTCTGATCCATCAAGGCATTTGGATCCATGATCAGGGCAGTGGCATCTGTATCCATAAAGACATTGGGCCTGATTCATGGAAGTGTTTTATAATGATGCAATCCCATAGGAAAACGTTCCAGGAATCAGGCCCATTGACTGGATAAGGTTTGAATGGCTGTCTATGAGAATATCTGTTTGCATATGTGGATGTCACTGGCCCTTCTGGGCGCTGTCCAAACAGTGAGTTGCTTTGTGAGTTCTTGACTCTTCACGCTGTTAAGTTCCTGGGGTGAGATGGGGCATTTCGGGGACGCTCTCTTTAGTGGATTCCCACTCTATATGTTAAACTCTACCAAAACAGATGTATGCTTCTTCCCTGCCAAAAGCGCTCTCTCATCTCTTCCTCTGCCTATCCAATTCCAACCTGACACTCTCCCCTATTCTTCTTCAGTTAGAAACTTTTGCATCATCTATGACCCTTCTCACACCTTTCATCTGCAAAACTGGAACAGCAGCTCACCTCAACCTCGCAAATATTAGGAAAATCCGGCAACTCCTTCTTTCCACACTGCAAGCATCTCTTCACCACTCTTGTCTTCTCTAAACTAGACTACTGTACCAGCATCCTCTTTGGTCTCCCCAAGTATGCTTTCTGTCCGCTTGGCAAGATTATTAACTTTGCTATCAGGATTCCCTTTGAACTCCCTCACTTCACACCTACTTCCTCATAACGAAACCATGCTGGATAGCTGATGAGGCAAAATGAGGCCAGAATTAAATTTCTTCTCCTGGTTCACAAATATATCCACAGTAAGGCAGCACTGTATCCATCCTCCTCTATCCAACTTTATTAGACTTCTCGTAATCTCCACTGTGACTCCTCGACTACCCTTGTGTCTCCTCACCCTCCCTGTGCTTCCTCTCACGTTTGCTCTTTCTCTCTTCTTGCTCCACTTGCATGGCATTATTTTCCCCCAGACATCTGAGAAAAAGCCCACATGGATGTGTTCAAAGCAAAACTAAAAGCTTACCTCTTTGCCTCTAAGTTACCCTCTCAATCTACCTCTCACCTACCTGCTAACTAAGATTTTCCCTAGCCTCTAACCTGCTTCTGTTTCTCACTTCCTCTGCCACCATTCTAGCACTTCACACATCATGGTCACGTCCCAAGCACAGTTGGCTGAATCCCCTACCTGCACACAAAAATTACCAATGTTGGTTGTCCTTAATCTATGTATGTCCACTTATATATATATTGTAACTTTCTATTTACTGCCCTCCACAACCTGATCAGTATGTCCCTCAAACTCACCCCATTCTAAGAAGCTCACTGCTTCCCGTCAAATCTGATTTCTTATCTAGTGTATGTTCTTTTGTGATCAAAAGAGCATTTTTGCTCCTGTATATAAAATAACATAAATAAAATAGTACCCTGCTTTGCATTCCACCAGTAAGCCAGATGATGGTGCAGGCATGTTTTGTTTGTTTATGGCCAGCCATGAAGCAGTGGCTGTGAATAATGCCTCATGCCAGATACAGTTATATTGGGACCTTACGTTCTTATAATATACTTGCTGCATTTTTAATGCTGAGGTGGCAGTGTGTAAATTGAGTTTGAAAAATGGAATTCCACTGGTGTGTTTGCAGGTAGGTTCGTAGTGGATCAAATACAAAAACTCTCCAGTCTGTGTAGTTATTTTCCTTTTTTCCCATGCCAAGGGTATACAGCCGTACACGATGTTGGGCAGGAGCTCCATGTGATATATTGGCCCAAGAATGATTAAGTTGTAACCCGAGTGCTGTGCTGCAAACATTTTTAATGCCTTCACCTGTTGCTTTACTTCTAATTTCAGATGTTCTATATGAGTTCCCCAGCTTAGACTGCTGATGAGGAGGCCTAAGTGCATGTATTCTTTCACCTGTTCCAGTTGGGTCCCTTGTAGCGACCTGTGTCTCGCTCTGCTTAGTGCCATGGAATGCTGTTATCTTTGTTTTACTCAAATTCATTAAAAGGTGTGTGATTGTACGAAGGCCATAAACATGTTTTATAATATGCAGTCAATTTGGAGTGAGATTGAATAGCACAATGTTATCTGCATAGCCAAGCTATGTAATGGCAAGTAACCCTAGTTTCAGAGGGAACAATATTTTGGAAACCAAAGTAAGAGAAACATAAGCCAGGTATAGATTGAAGAGGAGCGGTCCCAGAACACATCCTTTCCTTAACCCAGTTAAGGTTTAAATGGGAGCAGGTAAGGAGCCATTTGTATTGATTCTCACCCTTACAGAGGTGTTCCAGTACAGGGAACTAATGATATTAAGAAGGCCACTTGGAATGTCCCAAGCATCCAATTTCACCCATAATGTGGTGTGGTTGACTGTATCGTGCTAAAATCCATGTAGGCCACATATACCATTTGTTTGCAGATACTGGAAGCATTTTCAAATAAGGCGGTAAGTAACATTATTTTGTCAACAGTGGAGCAAAGCTTACAGATGCCCAATTAATTGGTTAAAAGGCATCATTTAATGTTGCTCCACCCATGCAGCTCACTTGGACAGTATTACCCTGGCAAAGATTTTGTCCAGCGTGTCCAACACTGCCAATATTCGATAGCTGTTGGGATCCCGGTGTGAACCTTGTTTATACTTCGGCTCGTTTATACTTTGGGACTATTATACTTTTAGTCCAGCTTTCGGGCAGGTGACCCATCTCACTGATTTTCTGTAGTATTGCAATTAAGAGCCCATTTCCCAGTTACCCCTAGCTGACCTTCTCTTGAGCCTTAATCGTTATCTAATCTGTTCTTGATGAATTGCATCGAGGACTCGCAAGAGGCTCCCACCAACTGTGCAGTACTGTTCCTCTGTTGAGAAACTAGTTTTCAACAAGTTGATAGGTCATTGTTCCTTGTTGAAAACTAGTTTCTCAACAGAGGAACAGTACTGCTGTTGATAGGTCATTGTTCCTTACATACAGCACAATGACTTAGGAACAATGACGTGCCAACTTGTTGAAAACTAGTTGCTTGAGGTATTCCTTTGGAATGTTGAAGGCTCTCTCCATCTCATTAGGTAATTTTGCGTTCAATTCGGCCACAATCATTATAGGTAAGTGATGTGAACAATTGTAGCATTGTATTATTGTGCCCATATTAGCTATGATTTCTTCAGTGTGTTTCATCCCTGGCAGACCATAAATATTTATTACCATAGTTGTCTTGTGGTCACCTAACCAAAACCTTTCAATGATAACCAGTAGCAATGTATCAATACCTGCAGAAATTCTTATTAGAAGACATCCCTTTGGATGCCCTGAAGGGCCTTGACTGGCTGGGATTTGGAGATCATTTCTTCCATCATAAATCAAGGTATCAACTGCCCAGGTCTCCTGTAGTGCAACTATAGCGTAATCTTTGAGATCTCTCCAGATGCCCTCCGGTTCCATGCAGTGAGAGTGCCCTCTCATGTTCCTAGAGAGCACTTGGGCCTGACCATTAAGTTTTAGCATCACTTTAGGCTGTAACACCCATGGGCATAATTTTAGGGTGGGACGGGGGTATTTGTCCCCCCCAACTTTCATGGCACACCATTTTGTCCGCATTCATTTGGCTGGGGCACCTTTCCTTCAGATGTCATGTCCCCCCCAACATTTTCAACAAAGCTACTCCACTGGTAACACCCCAGCCAGCCAAGTCTAGTAATATTGTTCTGAGTTTAGGTGGATGTTGGTGCTTTGACATGTGCTGTTCTTACCCCATTACTTGTAATTCAATTTTCCTTGATCTGTGTATTGGAGCTATTGTTAATGATATGTCTGCCTGTGAAGTCCAAGGGCATTTGATTGCATCAATGTCCTCACATGCGTAACTCAGCTTTGTAAACGCTCCTTACTGAGACAGTACTGTTGCCTTGACAGATTCCGAGTGGAAGTAAACCTTGGTTTCTGACAGGTGCACATCTTCTGGATGGTCCACAATTTAACTATTTTCATAGGTTATCATTCGCAGTGGATATAGCAGATGAAACAACAATAGAATGGCGCAGCAGTTGAGAGTGCATTGCTGGTGGTGAAAAAAAGTCTCTTGATGAGTGTGCCATGGTTCTTATCAGTATTTCCCATTATTTTTAGTTGTCTCAGTCCGCGATCATATTTGTCTTTTTCACAGTGATTGTTGTTGGAAATTATTTGGCCCAGGTCTAGTAATGTGTGAGTGGGGCGGTACACAAAGCCCAAGTGCTCCACATTAGGCCTACTATTTGTGTCTTCTTTGTCATTTACCAATGGTCCGTATTGAAAATGATTACCCTTTTCTGAGAATAAACTACTCAATCTATCCAAGCCATTCAAGTCATCGCTATATGCAAGATAATCACTTTCTGTGATGAGGCACTAGGGCGTGTGACATATCCAGATGCTCTACATATGCCCCTAGTAGGGCAGAGGCAACAAGGAGAGGCCATGCACAACCATGTGATACATACAATTTTGCATTAAAAACACCCTGTGTTGTGAACACAATCCAGACCCAAATAGATGATGGCGTTCAATGCATACCTGCCTAACATAACAAGGACATTGTGTGTGTGTGTGTGTGTGTGTGTGCACAAATGCACTGCAACCTGATCTTCCAGAAATGAGTTATATTTAAGATGCCACACATATACATAGTGATTGTGCATTTCTTTGCAGGCATCTACCAGATTATCATTCTTGAGTGGCCAATAGCTCGTTCAATGAAGTCACCCTCACCTCAATATATTTGTTCATCCTGAAGAGACGAGTCGATTTACTTCCTGATGTCAGACTGCTTTTCTCCCGAAGCCTACGTGCCTTGGGCCGACGTTCACCACAGTTCAGTGGGGTGCTTTGCACATTTTTAATGAAACATGTTGGGCAGGAACTTTTGTCAAACTTGTACGAGTTCACATCCCATTCTTTAGGATGTTATTACATGAAATTTGACTTATATGCTTATTTTGCCCAATGTGATTCATTTCTAAACTTTGAACTGTTTGAGCATTTTTAGAAAAATGTGCAACATTCTGTTATTTCTACTGTAGCATCTCTTTAGATTGTTCTTTTGTTAGTAGGGTGGCTAGATGGCACACCACATCATGTTTACGAGTCAATGTTGTTATTATACATCTATTTACCTTTACACCTATGGGTGTTATTTGACATGATATAACTCTTCTTTTTTGATTCATTTTGTGTTTGCCTTGTTTTGTTTTTGACCAATCAATCAGATCATTTTTTAATATCATTCTATCTTTGTAATACATTGCTACAAGCAACTTTGATTATCACAGTTTGGTGTTTTGTTATATAAGGAGTGTCATCTCTTTTGTAAATGGCATCGGATTGTATTATCTTCCTTTGCCTTTCTAACTAAGACATCTGGCAAGTAAACCCTTCCCCCCCTTTCAAAATGCATCCAGGAAGTAGCATTTTGAAGCAATAGTACTACAGCATGCATCCCATTAGACTATGTCCTCTGGAGGTGCACAGTGGTGTCACCATACTGCTGCCCTGCCCAATGTTATATACTACTAGGCAGAGGAACCCCCCAACAAATCTCAGGTTTCCCCTGCCATGCAATATGTCTTTTTTTCCCTTTGAATTCAAGAATGTGTAGTTTTTTCGATTTATTTTAATTCAGAAAAAACTCAAGACCCAGAACACCAAGATATAACAGACTGAGAACACATTCTAACATCTAGCATGGGGAAATGTGAGAGCTTAACAATCGGCATGTAGTTTGCATATGTCATGGTCGATGCCTGGAAGATACCTAGAAGATGTCAGGCACATATCTATACAGAGCAATTACCCACCCAAGGAAACACTCTGAATAAGTGGGGTGGAATCATGGCAGCATCTGCCAAGTGCTGGCATACAGCACATTCAAAAACAAAGGAGGTTCTGGGAGTTTCTCTACTACTGGCTTGTACCCTAGGTTAGAGTTTCAACCATAGTCTTTAGCTTACCATCCTTTCACAGAAGGATATTTCCAATACATATCTGTCTTTGTCCTGCCCAAGGGCAGTCCAGCACCAAAATGCCTGGCAATTCTCTTCTGAACAAGAGTACCAACAGCAACCCCAGACACGTGTTTTGGCCTGGTTGGGCCTCGTCAGTGAGATGGAGCTGTGCCTCTCTAAGAACAGTGAGCAAGGGTTCCACATCTGGATTACCCTAGTAACTTTGGGTGAAAACCCAAAGCTACTTAATATGCAAAAACAGGGGGGGGTTCTTGGAGTTTCTCAACTACTGGCCTTTATCCCAGGTTAGAGTCTCAACCAGAGTCTTTAGCTCACCATCCTTTCACAGAGGAGACATTTCCACTACATATTAGTCGTTGTCCTGCCCAAGGACAGCCCAGCACCGAAATGCCTAGCAATTCTCTTCTGAACAAGAGTACCAACAGCAACCCCAGTCATGTGTTTTGGTCTGGTTGGGCCTTGGGTAGGACAAAGACTGATATGTAATGGAAATTGCTCTTCTGTGAAAGGATGGTGAGCTAAAGACTCTGGTTGAGACTGTAACCTGGGTTATAGGCCGGTAGTAGATAAACTCCCAGAACCCCCCTTGTTTGTGCATACAGCAAGTTCAGACATGCTATATTCTGATTGGCAAGAAGCTTAATAACTGTTCACCAATAACAGCACAATGCATCTTTGCAGTATATACACAGTATCTTCCTCTGTCATCCTAGAATGTAGTCCTGTGTACTGAATTGGAAGGAGAACAAAGACACCAACATTGTCATGAAAAAATAATATTATTTTGTTATTTTTAAGTTTAGCTTTTGTCAGTGTTCATTTTGTGTGGAAAACGAAATATATGATAATATCATTGTTTTGTTGCAAAGAAGCTGAGATGTTTGGGCTACTCTTCTGAGGTTTTACCAATCCAAGATGAACGTACACTGTTTTCTTCCTTTCAGGTCTATGCTGTAACATTGAACAGGAGAGTGAGCCAAAGATCACTCTTTCTTCTGTGGACTCTGTCTACAGGGATCCCTTGGTCAGAAAACACAACACTTCCAAATCAGCACCTCATTCAATTACAAGTATTCACATAGGTGGGTCAAATTATAAAAGTGGCCATGATAGGTTGAGAAGAAAAAGACATGTATTTTAGAGTTTCTCAGTCCATTATGGTCTCCATTTAAAACCATACAGAAAGGACTAGCTAACCCAACACACTCCCGAGCATTGGTACCAATAAAGGAGAAAAACAATGTCAACAGAGAAAAGAAGTGCAAACACATACATGTGCCAACAATTCTGCTGATGTTACATCGTTTTGAGTAGGATGCACTGGTTAAACAGGACCTGATGAACACCGGAACCTACCTTTGTTATGTGTCTTCTTTAGTTTTCTCTGACAGTGAGCATGCTTCACCACCCAGACATAATAACAGTGATGAAAGGGTCCCTGGAATGGCCCTCGTGTCCCCTATGCGTATGCCAGTCCAAAGGGTGAGAGACTAGAGATGCCAGTTCTTGTTTGGCCAACCCCCATGTGGACAAGTGAATTCCACGTAAAAGAGCAGATATTCTCTTAGGCAGACGTTCAAAACCAATCCAGCGGTGTTTGCAGATAAAAGTACCCCATCACAGGACTAGGTTGACTGACGATAAATATCTAGCCGTGCTGACTTCATTGGTAACACCACAACATAGTAACGCTAGTCACTAAATAAACTTGCATCCCTGCACAAAGTTACCCAGACACACACGTGCACACATCAAGAACATGCATACACAGTTCTGTAGATAGAGGACGGATAGATATACATACTGTCAGAAGCCTTTCCTTTTCATTAGCTAAATGCCAAAATACAAGAAAGCAAAAGTCACACAGAGCAAGCTTACAACTGCTTTATTGCAACTAACCATATGGAGCTACAGGGACATATAAAGAAGCTGCAAGAGCTGAATACTACTAACCTCTAAGGAGAATAATACAATATATATATATGGAAACCATAAATGATTGTAATGAATTCACATGAAGCCACAGGCCTCAGAATAAGCGAAGACGAGATGCAGACTCTGCAGCATGAAGCACAGAGCCAGTGCTCACAGCCAAGGGCAAGGGCGGGAGGACAATTCCTGGTTCCTGAGTCAGTGAGCCACCTACAAAATAACAGAATACATCTGCACTAATTGCAGACTGAAAAGCTCAGTTTTGCAATCCTGACCCACGTAAATCAGCAAAGCTGAACAATGGCCATTTACCCATGTTGGGAAGAGGAGCGGTTCCCAGTGAAGACAGGCAAAATTGTTACATGTGTTGTCCAACAGACATTGCAACCTGCAGGCACTCTCCCAGGCTAGGTGGCTATACCAGTGGCAAGAATGGGGACACACAGTCTTTCTCATTATCTTGAAAAGGTACACTGAGAGCTGTGACCAGAACAGGGTCCCAGGCCTGGGGAGACCCACTCCACTCTTTTAAAACTCACAGTCGCAGTACAATCTATCTTACATAGAGTTCTGGAAAGGGTTAATACTTATCCCTATTTGTCTCTTTCTATAGGAACCTTGTTTCGTTCCCTTTTCACTAAGACTTGGCTGGTGGCAGTGGTAACCATCCGATTTCTCCTTCTTTGGTCGAATTTGCTGTACAGAGCTACAGTGAACCGGATAGCCAGAAGGACCTGCTGGCATTTTAAGGAGCGCACCTTTTATTCATCGCTTTGCTCGGCTGGTGGTTTATTCCCTGGGCAGTGCAGGAACCTCCAGTCTTCCTCCTTCTTGTCAGTATGACATTTGCTTCAGGAACCGTGAGCCTGCAGGACCTGCCAGGAATGTCTGCATCAGCTACAGCATTCTTCTGCGTTAAGGGTACTGTGCTAACCTGGTTGTTCGTTTTTTACATCCGCGGTGAAAGTGAACTCTGAACTGTGTGATCCTCTGCAAAAACTTTGGTTCATTGACTTTGGACCAGGCCACTTTAATTTGATTTCCTCACTTCAGTTCCTTTTTCTAGATTGCCCTGCTTACTTACTTGTTGGTTCTGCTCAATTTCTGTCTAACTTTGTCTTTCCGTCCCTTTTAAATTGCTGGAGTACCATTTTGCTCACACTTCATTTTGAGCTTAACTTGTCCAGAATCTATTGGGTGCGATGTAGTGTATTAGTGATGTGATTTTTCAACTGCTTGATAATAGTGAAATGCTTAATAACTGATGTGTAAATAAATATATATTCTTTTACTCAGAAACCTTGGGTCAGTGATTGTTTGAATCATAGTAATTGCTGTCCTTTGTGTAACTATTGATACTGCTCACTTTACTCTTGAGATAAGTCTGACTGCTCAGCCATCGCTACCACTTTACTGTGTAGTACAGGCTTGTACCAGAGGTGAATTTGTACTGTCACTTGTAGTCCTAATTGTGTGTGGTGTTCCCAAAGGGTACTGCATATCATTCTGCCTAACACTCGTGTACAGCGGTGCGGATCTAGTATAGTGATTACACTTAGAGTGCTGCTATTACCTTGGATCAACTAACCACAAGGCTAAACATCGCTAAAAAGCAATATTAATCATGTCTGATATGGAAAGCTACAGTCAGGAGACCATCGT